>NC_056745.1:1122664082-1122964082 GCF_019279795.1 Protopterus annectens
AGGAAACAACAATGACATCCCCCACTTCCGTCCAATTGCTATCTTATCCCCCATTTCTAAACTTCTCAAAAAATGCATCCACCTTCAACTTCTACCCTACCTCCTAGGTAATAACCTTCTCACTCCCACACATGGATTCCTACCTGGCCACAGCACCACTACTGCCCTTCTCTCCTTCCTGGAAACTGTTAATAAGGCCCGTGACACTGGTCACATTATGTCCACCCTCCTCTTAGACCGCTCAAAGGCCTTTAACACCATTTCTCACAGCCTTCTCCTTACTAAACTTTCTAAACTTAACCTATCCCACTCTACTATCAACTGGTTCACCAGTTACCTATCAAACAGGCAACAAGCGGTAAAGTGGAAAAAAGCTAGTTCTCACTTCCTAAACTGTCCCACAGGTGTACCCCAAGGTTCAACTCTGGGTCCCCTACTCTTCAGTATCTTTATAAATGACTTTCACCATGCCATTCCTAACAGTAACCTCATCCAATATGCCGATGACTCGACAATAATCTGTTCTGCTACTTTTACTTCCTCTTTAGCAAAACTAACCTAGGATGCCTTCACAGCTACTGAACAATGGATGCTGGGTAACCACTTGGCACTCAATGCAACCAAGACTAAGCTAATGTTATTTACCCCATCTACAGCCATCACCCTTGACAAAACCTCATTCTCTATCACTAGCCAAACTAATACTCTCCTCAAAATAGTCCCCACTGCTAAACTACTAGGAGTCCTTATTGACGATCAACTAAAGTCTGATAGCCACACTCATGCAAATATCAAAAAAACACATAAGAAACTAGGCCTACTCTATCGCCACAGCCGCTACATCTCTCCTTCCTCCAGGCTTGCTCTAGCTACTACATACCTTATCCCTTCCCTCCTTTACGGTGCCTCTATCCTCACTAGTCTACAATCTTCCTTTAACTCGCCTCTTGCTATTACAAAATTTCAAAGTTTGCAAATGGCCAAAGATCCTCTACACATCACTGTATTTCCCTGCATCAATTGAACTGGCTTAAGCTACCCAAATATCTCACCTATAATCAACTGATCCAAGCTCACAAAATTATCTTTAGCTCTTATTATCTGCCGTTCTCTTGCCTCTACTTTTCAAATGCATCAACCTAACAGATGTCTAAGGTCTAAATCACAAAACCTAATAGAATTGTATAAACCTGCCCATCCAC
This sequence comes from Protopterus annectens, assembly GCF_019279795.1. Lineage (NCBI taxonomy): Eukaryota > Metazoa > Chordata > Ceratodontiformes > Protopteridae > Protopterus > Protopterus annectens. Next base: position 1,122,665,285 of record NC_056745.1, read on the forward strand.
CAGGTAAACATCTTTTATCCTTTTCTCTAGCGCAACACTGGAATTCTCTCCCACCTCTCATCTGTACCACTGACAGTCTCTCTGCCTTCAAATCCTTACTGCACTCATACCTCTCGTCACAGTGGGAATGCTCTTGTTCCCATCCTACATAGCTTTCTTAACTTACTCTCGTTCCACAAGCTCTCTCTCCACAGCTACTACATTATACTGTAAATAAACTCCTAGAGTTTCTATCAGCTCTAGCTAAAAAAAAAAAAACACATGTATTTTTGCTTCTAACAATTTTATCTTGCATTGAATCAATTGTATATATTGTATTACTATTTTGTATTTGCTATGGCTGTAAATACACTGTGCCAATACAATAAAATGGTGTTAAGAGTATGTGTGTGTGTTGGTGCTGAAAGGGATAAAAAAAGTGGTGTAGTCAGGTTCACTGAACATACCGTCACTTATTCATCTAGTAGTGATAATATTAATTATCTTGACATTTTATTGGGGAAAACATGGTCAAGGGTTGTTAAAATTGACAATTTATATAAAAGAGACCTTCATTAATACCTACCTAAATTTTGACAGTTCTCATCCCCTGTAGCACAAAAATCCGTTGTCAAGGAAAAGATGGTTAGACTTTCCTGACATATCTGTTGACACCACCTTTGACAAAGAGGTGGCTTACTTGTTATGCTTGTTTCTAGACAGGGGTTACCCTATCCAACTGTTAAGGGATATTAGGGCTGAAGTGGAGGGACATCGATATGACCGTTTTACCCCGATTCTTAATATAAAATACTAATCATATCAGCAATGTCATCACACAGTGCTGACAGCTAAGGAGACCACATCTGACACTGCACAAAAACAAAATGTTTCAGTGAACCTGACCACACCACTTTTTGTTATCCCTTTCAGCATGAACACACACCTATACACTAACACCATTAAGCTATACTGGGACATTGTATTTGCAGACGAGGTTAAAAAATGTCTTGGTACTACCCCAACTATTGCCTTCTCAAAAGACTGAAACATCAGAACCATTTTGGAGTCAGTTTCAGGGAGGGTATCTTTGACACACAGCAATATGCAGAAATGCAGATTTTGTAAGTAGTGTAATTCATGTAGGTCCCTATACAGTGGTCCACAATTTGGAGAGAACCATACCGTGTCCCAGGAAGGTTAATTGTAATACTACCCACATAGTCTAGTTAGCTTCATGTGTGATTCCTGTAATGCATATCATATGGGTAAAACTATCAGCAAGCTGAAACACTATGTGAGCAATATTATGACATCAGTAAAAAGAACACCAATGCTCTCTTTAGGTATACTACTGTCTGTCCCAGTTACAGAAAATTTACTTTTTTTTGCTAGGGTGAAGGTTGTTCCACTTGGGGGAGACATTGAGACTTTGCTCGAGCTCAAGGAACTAGTTTGGTAAATGAGGCTCAATGCCTCAGTTTGACTAGGGTTAAATTACTCTGTTTCCATTTCTAGTGTTTTAAAGAAAAGAATGTTACAACAATCATTTTATTCACATTTACTCATTTATACATTAAATATACAATTTATACATTTTATTTATATATAACTTATACATTTTTTTATACTGCAATATGTTTAGCATCATAGTGAAGTGTCCTGCTGTTTTGGTTTGCACATCTTTTTTCCCCGTTTTTATTGTGGTCTTGGGGTGCAGTGATTTAATCTGATTTAACATGATTAACCAATTAATTACATCACTGTGCCTCCCATTGGTGGGTTATGTGTATTTAATGCATTAGGTTTCACCACAATTCACTCTGATGAAGTCTTTTTTAAATGTAAAGACAAAAGTGCTCAGTTTTCTATTTGAACAGCTCAATTTACAGTTTTGTTGGTGGTGTCCTTGCTTTTATTTTTTTTTTTGTTTTAGGTTTTTTCTTTGTTATTCCATACATTCTATCCTCTCCAACCTTCACAATATTATCAACACTCTCACACATACCCAGCATGCATTTTATAACATAGTCTTTATCCAACTCATCAGTTCTAAACTGCAAAATAACATTTTTTGCTTGTTTCAATATTTACATTACTACCAGAAAACAAACTGTTCCATGGATAAATGTCCATTTTGTTACACAGTTCCAGAAATGTTATCAGCCCATCAGGTTCAAATGTTAAGTCACAAAAAAGTCTGCCCCAATATGTATAAATGATCGAACATCATGAGATTTAAAAACCCAAAACAGTTACCAATATCAGTCTATTAGTGCTATTTTTTATCTTATTCTCACAGATGGTCTTCTCTTCTTTTTAGAAACAGTTTCAGATTCAATTTGTTGCTACTCTTTCTTGTCAGCTGTCATTGCTGCATATGTTTTAGTTACTTGATTATCTGCTGCCACAAAACCAGACCCATTCTCAGTTTGTTGCTGCCTTCCTTACTTTCTGCCACTGCTGAATAAGGTTTTACTGCTGCATTCTCTGCTGCCACTTCAGTTTATTCAGTTTCCACATCTTCTGCACTTCTGGAAAAAGTTACCAGACATTTCACCCCATGAAAGAGCAGAACTGGCACCTGGATCATCCTGTTCGAATATTTTTTAACAGAATGTCATCTACAAATCCTCCTGACACCAGATGTATTACCTGCACCATTTCCACAGACTCATTTACTTCTTTATCCAAGGAGACAGCTAAAAGCTGCTCATCTAACATCTACACAGGAATCCTTGTTTACATTCTGAAGCTCCATATCAAAGTTTTATCCAAATTCTCACTTTCCACCTCCAACCTCTCCACAGCGTTTCTTTCCTCCTCTATGCTGCTGCTTCCCATAGGCTTCTTCCTTGCTGCAGAAGCCTTCCAATGCCATCTAACAGTTACAAAAAGTAGGGGAACTTTCCTGATGCCCTAGCCAAATTTCCCCTAGTAATATAAATACCAACTCGGGTCTCCTCTGAAAAGAGACTACTAGCCTAGTGAGACTAACCTGGTCAACAAAGGATACATAAATAATCAAAAAAAAAAAAAAAAACATAATGTGAGCCTGTTTATGTGGTGCAATAGAATTAAGCCCTGACTACACTTCAAACACCACTGATCAATGGGACAGGGAGGGTGGAGTGAGGGGCCAATGCCAACTTCCTCACCATGATGGAAGTAGGTGAAATGGTCTGCTGTGGTGCTGATGCCTACACAAGTGTGAGTTGTGTGGCATGCAGCACTCTGAAACGGAGTGATGGCTATACTGCTGAGTAAGAAAAAGGGATTGGCATGTGTGGGTGCACACGAGTCTTCCTAGATAGCAGCTATAGTGTTGTCACAGCTGCAATGGAGAAGGGGTTAGGGCTGATGGAATTTGGGTGTCCTTCACGTATGACAGCCTATGGCCACTGTCCGACTTAGAGAGAAATGAAAAGGCACAGTTAGGCTCAATCCCTCCTCCCAATCAGGAAATAAATGATCTGGAGGTTTTTTATCTTCGTCAGGGAATGACTGGACATAGCTCTTACCTGAAGAGGAACAAATGTACTTGTAGGGTGCTACGAGAGGAACCTCATGGTCTTCAGGGCTAAGACAACAGTGTACAACATGATACATGAGGTAGAACAGTTATTTCACAGACCATTTACAAAGGGTAAGGCACAGTTTAATAAAGTCTCCTTGCTTGCCAACATTCTGCATCCCCCCAATCATCTATTTCTTTCACCCATGGACAGTTCACTACCTTTCATCTCTCTGTGTTCTTCCATTTTCCAGAATACAAGTTTCTTACTCTGTTAAATTATTTAGTAGTTCTAAAAATCTGTATTTCTAATAACAAAAGAATTGCACAAAATGAAGAACATTATAAAGTCAATGTGTCCATGAACTTAGGCTGATGTCTAAAGTCAGAGACAATTACAAGCCCTTCTTTATCTATGTCAGAAAACCAAAATACCCTGCATCGTACTAAATATGTATTTATAATGACATCCCCGGTTCTTACTCAGACACTGCCAATACCCTTGCAAACAAATTTAAATGTCAGGTCCACCACTGACTTCTATTCAAAGCCACAAAATATATGAATCAGCTACTTCATCCAATTATCTCAAGATCACTTACTGAAAGTGCTAACAAGGGCAAAAACTATTTCTTCCATGTCACCTGAAAATATACCTGGTTGTTTAATTAAGAGTGTTAAACATGCCCTTGCAGGGACACTCCACAAACTGTTTAACCTAATTTTAGCCATTGACTTTGTGCCTGACGAGTGGTGCACTGCAGGGATGAGAATGACAAGTTACAAAAGAACAATGGGAGGAAAACTGTAAGCCTTACAAGCTTCATCTGCAAAGCCATATAACATATTATACCTGATCTCAAACTGTGATAAAGAATCTTGCTAGACTTGACCTCAACAGTTTACCTTTGTGAAAGGTAGAGCCTGCCTAATGGGGTAAACAGTTTTGAAATGATTAAGGACAGCATAGATAGTAAGGGAAAAAAAAAAGATGTAGACAGTGGACAATGTATATCTTGACCTGGATAAGGCCTTGCCATCGCACAAAAGCTAAACACTTTAAAAATTGACCCATCTGTGGTAAGATGGATAGAAAATGGTCTCATAGCACACACAATATGAGAGTTGCAGGTTCCTCATCAAATAGTATGATACTGACATGCTGGATTCCTCAGGGCTTGGTGCTGGGACTTGTTTTTGGTACTTACTTCTCTGATCTCCAAGCAGAGAGCTAGGATTTCCAGTAAACAAAGTTGATTGCAAACCTTGCAGTTACTCTCTGAAATCCAAACCTTCCAGAATGAACACTACCTAGTAAACTCTTGTTGCACTAAAACTGGGCTTAAACTAAACACTAAATGCAAAAAAGTGCAGTATCATCACTTTTGGGAGACAGCTCTTCCCGTCCTCATACTATACAGACAGCACAATTACAAAACAAAACTGTAGTCAGGGACTTACAAATCTGGGTTGATACTCTCTTGACCATTCATGTGACAATGGCTGTCAGGAAATCCTTTTATTTAGCCTAGCTAATAGGTTCCTATCACGTAATCGAACTTCCAAAAGGTCGAACACCAGAAGTTCGAACTTGGAAGTTCGAAAGTTGAAAATGTCGAAGCCGTGTAAATCCGAATTCTTTCCCAGGGAAAGAAATTCGGTTGGACGTTTCTGCGGCTTCGACATTTTCTCCACTGTGGTGCAAAAGTTACGGAACAGGTTAAGGTAGGTGTGCGATAGTGATGGACGTTGGGGTTAGGGTGCGGGTAAGGTAAGTGTGCAATAGTGGCGGACTTTAGGGATAGGGTGCGGGTATATGTGCGATAGTGACGGACCTTAGGGTTAGGGTTTAGGTTAAGGTTAGTGGTTTTTGGTGTGCTTATGTTGTCTGTGTTTTTCGGAACAGCAAATTTTTTCCCCTAGGAAAAAATTCGCTGTTCTGATGTTTTGATGTTATCACATTTCAATCTTCCAAGATCGAACTTATGGTGTTCGAAATTTTGGAAGTTCGATTACATGATATAGACCACAACTAATAGGTAAAGGAATATCATCAAGATCTAAAGGGGTAATCACTATTCAGTACTGATCAGGCCAATTACGGAGTACAACATGGACTTGTACCTCACTAAATGTAACAACTAAATACGCCACGAGGTTCGTAACCGAAAATATCACAGGCCTTAAATCCTTGAGCTAACAAGAGAGGCTGGAAGCTCTATCCTTTTACTCAAGACTTTTAAGGGGACATCTTTGTCTAGCTGACAACATCATTAGAGACCTAAATGTCCTGGGCGTCCTGTTTCTCTGCAAGCCCAATATCCCCTCCAATACTAAAACCAGTGACCTAAATCTTCAACAGATAAACTATGGACAGACAAGATTATAAGCCCAGCACCTCCCAAATCTCTGGGGTAAACTTCCTCTGCATATTAAGCAGTGTGACTCTCAACCTTCTTTTAAACAAACTACATGGCTTAATAGATACCCACAAATTTATTCAGGGATTGACTGGTATGGCCCACCTAGAGAAAGGGGGTGTGGCCTGAGGGAGGGTACTGGCAAGTTGTGAATGGTCATAAGACTTAGTGACCTTGGAATACCTATGAACCCACAGATCTATTCTTCTTGCATCCAAACCGTAACCTATCCAATACCACTGTTAAGTCTTCACTTCACAGTCAAAAGGTACATGTTTGACTCTGATCTGCGATTATTGGCTAGGCTTAAAATGGCCCTGCAGGGAAGTTAGCCTTGTATTCTCCTATGAACCTATGAATGTACTGGGTAAAGTATAGCTACCTGTAGGGGACATGATGCACAAAGTAACATTACCAAAAAGCCACTTAAAAGCATAAACATAACTATACTGTCAGACATTATAAAGACTTAATAAACCAGCTAGGGAGTAAAGAAATTAGATTTTTGCTAACAGAAATGCATACAACTAGGGGCACAGAAAACAACCAAGGAAGGTTGGAAGTAACTGGAGGAAACTAACGAAGGAGCTGCATTACTGGGAGAAAGTACATTGGAAGGGAATGGTGGCATTAAGGGAAGAAACAGTTGTGTAACCTGCAGCTCAAAAAGACAGCTGGTAGAATATAGGCAAAGAGTGAGAGAGGGAGATAAAGTAAAAGGGGGAATATTATATGATATACCAGTTCCGGGAAGGTTTTTAGTGGAAACAAAAACAGAAGAAAGGGATAATTAACAAGGCTTACAAAATATTACACAATAACTACAAGAACCAGGCAATAAGAGGAGATTTGAGGGGGGAAGATTAGAATGACAAATTACAAAAAAACAATGGGAGGAAATCTCTAATGCCATGAAGTCCAGAAGACTCAGGATATTTGCATACACTTTTACAAAGGTACTTTTACAAAGGTACTTTTACACTCAAAGGAAAACTTCTGGGGATTTTCAAGCAGATGTGAATGGAATGAGAGACGGAATTGTGAATGCATTCTTCTAACTGTTGAGTTTAGGATTCCCTATAAAATGTCCTAACATAATTGTTAGGTAAGCACATTTTATTAACCAAGGAGATGATGCTATTAATTTGGTGTCTTGGTGTAGAATTGGTGAGACACAGTAAGGCCATATTACATTTAGTATTACTAGCAACCAAAAAAGCAACTACATATGTGGAAATAAAGTAAATGTAGTACTGAATACTGTAAAGGAAATAAAAGAAATAGACATGCGGTCACTGAAAGATGGAGGAAGGAATTTTCGAGAAAGTTAATGATGCATTTGGGAAAAAATATGTAAGTAATGCTCAAAAAGATCTCTAAAATAAACAAGTTGGCAGGAATTTTAAAGTATGTACGTTCTGAGGCACAACAGCAAAGAATACAGTTATGAACAGAAACAAGAAGTTATGTACTTACCATAATGTTCAATTTATGTAGTCACTCTCACCTCACATTCTTACCCATGGGTGCGGAGCCGAACCTCGGTTCCGACTGGGCCATACTCTAGCTCAAAGTCTTCAACTGGCTCGTGGCTAAGAGGTATCCCATGGTGCAATGCGCCTATTCCCCAGATCTTGTTTGCAGTGAGCTCACATCCCCACACACACACACACACACACACACACACACACACACACACATTGAGAGGAAGAACCAACTCAACCTATCAAGAAGGAGTGCTGAAACCAGAGACTCGACCTCTAGGTCCTCCAGGAGGGGGTAGGTGGGGTGGGTTAGTAAGAATATGAGGCGAGATGGACTACATACATTGAACGTTATGGTGAGTACATAACTTCTTGATGTTATGTAGTCCAATCTTGCCTACATTCTTACCCATGGGACAGCGTCCCTAGCACCTAGACCTTGGGCGGCTCATTGGAAAATACTCCTGAGCACTGTGGAACCAAATGAGGATCTGCCCCTTGATACCAGATCCAATTTGTAATGAGTAATAAAGGTGTGAGGAAATGCCCAAGTAGCTGCAGTACAAATATCATCCATAGACATCCTAGCCTGAAAGGCAGTAGAAGTAGACACCGAAAGTGTAGAGTGAGCCTTTACCTTGAAGGGTAATTCCTTGCCATTTGAAGAATTGATGAAGGAAATGCAGCTAGAAATCCATCTGGACAGAGTTACTTTGGAAACTGAAGTCCCTAGTCTGTTTTCTGAAAAGGAGACAAAAAGTTGGTCAGATTTTCTAAAATCTTTTGTTCTATGTAAATAGAAACATAATTGTCTGTGGACAGCTAAATTCTGCCTTGTTAGAGAATCCAGGGAAAAACACAGGCAACTCAATAGACTGGTTTAGGTTGACCACTCAAGCAACCTTAGGCATAAAGGAAGGATTAGGTCTTAGCAAAACCCTATCCTTGTGAAATATCAAGTAAGGGGGCCGGACTGATAAAGCTTGGAGTTCAGAGATCCGCCTAGCCGAAGTGATGGCTATCAAAAAGAGTGTCTTCCAAGACAAAAATTTTAGGTCACAGGTTGCCGCGGGCTCAAAAGGAGGTGAGGTAAGTTGTTGTAACACAAAATTAAGGTCCCATGGCATAACAGGATCAAAGATCGGAGGTCGTAGTAGCATAGTCCCTTTGAGAAAGGCCCTACAAAGTCTATGCGCCATTATACTGGGTTCTTTAGCAACATGAAAAGTAGAAATGGCTGCCAACTGTACTTTAATAGTTGCTGCAGCAGATCCCTGACTAAACAGTTGAGATAGAAACTCTAAAATCGATGAGATGGGAGCTGTATAGGGATCAATCTGTCTTTCATGAGCTCAAATGGAAAATCTTTTCCACTTACTGGAATAAATCTTCCTAGTAGAAGGCTTGTGGGAGGAAGACAGAATATGAACCACCTCCGGTGAAAAATCATGAAGCCTGACTAGGGACGGAATTGGAGCAGCCATGCTGTCAACCTGAGGGTTTGGATGGATGGGTGGTACTGCCCTGACATACCAGTCAACAGATCCGGCTCTGGGTCCAGAATCCACGGCTCGTCCACTAGATAAGGGTGAAGAAAGGGAAACCAGATCAGATGAGGTCAGTGTGGAGCAATCAGTATCAATTTGCTTCCCAAAGACTGTGCTTTCTGAATAACCTTTGTTAATCAGGGGAATTGGAGGGAAGGCATAGAGAAGACCGGAGGGCCAATCGTGAACTACAGCATCCCTGGGTGTTTCCCCTTCCGGGGGAATAAGGGTGAAGTAGCTGCTGCATTTGGCATTGAGGGGGCTGGCAAATAGATCGCAGCAAGGCTGACCCCATCTGTGGAAAATCCGTTCTGCCACCTTTTCGTTCAGGGACCACTCGTGAGGCATCAGAATAGCTCTGCTCAGCCTGTCGGCAATCATGTTGGACTTCCCCGGAATGTGTGTTGCCACTAGAAAGCGCTGGGAAGATACTGCCCACTGCCACACTCGAAGAGCCTCTCTGCAAAGGGGATATGACCTGGTTCCTCCCAGTTTGTTCAGATACCAGACCACAGACATGTTGTCCGAGTGGATTGCAATTGTCCCAAGAGGAAGAAAGCTGTGAAGTGCTTGCAACACTAATAGCACCACTCTCATCTCTAAGACATTGATATACAAATGGATCTCGTGTTCCTGCCACATGCCCTGGACAGTGCTGCCAAGATAATGCCCCCCCCCCCCCCGATCTGGGAGGCATCCGTGGTCACAGTGGCAATTGGAGGAGGAAGAATGAAAGGCATACCCGTGTTGAGATTGCTGGTCTGAAGCAACCAGCGCAGATCCTGCTTGCACCTGTTGGTTATTACAATAAGATGGGAGAGAGGAAGGTGCTGAAGAGACCATTGGGCAAAAAGTAGCCACTGAAGAATCCTCATGTGAAGTCTTGCAAGAGGGACTAGCATAATCGTGGCAGCCATGGTACCTAACAGCTGGAGGACCACTTTTGCCTTGACCTTCTTCAATGGTAGTAGAGCGTAGACTTGTTGCTGTAAAACCTGAATTCTCTCTTCTGGCAGGAAAACCTTCATGAGCACTGTGTCTAATTCGGTGCCGATAAAGGTGACACGCTGCGAGGGCAACAATGCAGACTTTTCCCAATTTAAGGCGATTCCCAGACTTTGGCACAGTGCAATAGTGGCGTCCCTGGTCTGTAGTAGTAGATGCCTGGTGGTGGCAGACAGGAGCCAGTCGTCCAGGTATGGAAACACTTGGAATCCCATACGTCTTAAGTGAGCTATTACCACTGCCGTGCATTTGGTGAACACCCTGGGGGCTGTGGTGAGACCAAAGGGCAGGGCGCGAAACTGAAAATGACTGGCTCCCAGCCGGAAGCATAGGTGACTTCTGGATGCCCTGTCCATTTTTATATGGTAGTAAGCATCTTTGAGGTCGATGGAGGACATCCACACATCTTTCCCTAATAATTGACTGTAACGTGACCATGTGGAACTTGGACTTCTCTACATGAATGTTCAAACGGCTGAGATCCAAAATGGGTCTCAGGTCCCCTGTTCTTTTCGGCACCAAAAAGAATCTGGAGTAAGTCCCTAATCGTACTTGGTCAGAGGGGATGGGCTGGATGGCTCCTTTTAACAACAACTTTTGAACTTCTAAGGTTGCGGAATCCCTCTGACTGGGTGGAACGTCTGGGATTCTTTTGCTTGGAGGAGGAGATGAAAGAAAGGGAATGTGATAACCTCTGGAGATTATCTCTAATACCCACTCATCTTGGGTGATGTCTCGCCAGGCTTCTGGGTATAGAGAAATGCGACCCCCAACTGGCTCCAGAGACGCGCAGTCAGGCCCCCTCTCAGGAGAGCTGGGAGGGGGAGCCACAAAAGGAATCGCGGTCCTCCTGGTTACACAGGCCTCCCCTGCCTCTAGGGCGGCATCTACCTGAATTTCCATCCCCTCCTCTGCCTCAGGAGGGGGAATCACTCTGTGCGTCGTGAAAAAACCTCTGCGATTTTCTGAAATACATTTTCTCACCCTTCTGGCCCTTGGGATAAGGTCTAGAAGGCATGGAAAAACGGACTCCCATGGCAGACAGGGTTTTTCCTTTTTGCTCGCACCTAGTGAGAGTATCCTTCACCTTCGTTACAAATACGGATGCACCATCAAAGGGCGCATTGGTGAAGGTAGACTTTAAGACCTCCGCAAAGTTGCACAGGTGCATCCATCCAGGAGTGTCTCCTAAGAGAAACTCCGAACCCGCAGCACTGCTCGCTCCATCGGCTGTGTACCAGATTAACCACATGGAGGAGTTAGCAATAGAATTTAGGGTAGACATCTGTGCATTGACTTTCTGAGCCACAGCATCAGAACGTTACCCTGTAGAGAATCTCCCAACTCCTTTAGGAGATCTCTTTGGAGCTGTGTAAAATGCGATAAGTAGTTCAGTGACCACAGTGTAAAGGCCGATGAAGAGAACACACGCTTCCCATACCTGTCCATAGCCCTGAACTCCTTGTTAGGGGGATAGACAGTAGATGAAGTTTCTGCAAGTTCCATCTTGGTGGCTGCTGCCACCACCATGGCATCTACTGGAAAGCCTTTTGAAAAAAATTCTCTATCAGGGGGAGCAGACAAAAACTTGTTGGGTCTCCTAGGGACCGGTTCCCACAGTGTCCGGAGTTTCCCACACCTTTCGACAAACTAGGTCCAGGAGTTCGTCGAACGTGGGAGAAACGCAAGAGGCAGAGGGTTGGGAACCAAAGGCCTTCAGGAACACAGACTCCTCCTCAGAAGGGGCTTTAGATGGTCAGTCGCCTCTCTGTCTCAGTATTTCCAAGATATCTGAAAAAGAGATCATGTCAGAAGACGACTTACGGGACCCCTCTGACTCCTCGAGGTCGGTGTCAGATGTGAGGGACTCATCTTGGGAGTCAATGTGCTTCCTCTTGCACACTCTCTTTCTGGGTGGCTCCTCAGGTAAAAAAACAGGGGAGTCTTCAGAAAGCTGGGGACCACTCATGGAGGTATCCTGAGGCCTTAGGTCTCCGCTGTCCCTAGACAGCGGGTGATCTGATACTGATATCGGTGCTGGAGGGGGAAGAGTGTCAGTACCGTAGGATGCAGCTGACGACCTGGCCAGCACACTCCTCATGACCTCGAAGTCTGATCCCCCCGGCTCCAAATGTCAACTAACCGCAGAAGACAACCTCGGAGCCGTGGAAATAAGGTCTGAAGCCGATGTCGGGTCTACGCTCACCCGAGCCGAAGCACCGAGAGCAAGGCTCGGAGCCAAAGAAGATCGACCAGATACCTCTCTCTTGGCTACGACTGGAGAGCTGTGGACCCTGGACCCCGTGGACGGCACCAATGGGGTCGAAGAAGAGATTGGAGCAGAGGTGCCAGAAGGGGCAACTGGAGCCGATCTCGAGGCATCAGACAGAAAAGACAGCTCTGGCTCCGAAGAAAGGTCCAGAGGAGGAAAAGCCAAAGGTGAAGGGGGGACGGGGTGAAGGGGGGACGGGCTCCGGAGCCAAAAGCAATTTAGCCAGCACCGATGACTGAAGCAGTTTCTTCACCACTCTATCGACATTGTCATCGGAAAGTGTCCTGGAAGATGATCTGAATCTCCCTACAGAGGGAGACCTACGAGTAGGGGAGACTGGTCGAAAAAAGTACAGTTGCGTACACTTACCATAAATGTAGATGTTCGAGTGTATTCACTGTTGCAGTCATTACATTTGGGTAATCTGCTGGCAGGTTGCCCTCAGTCGGCCTGAAAAACAAAGTCTTGGGTCCTGCATTGGTTGCTGTCTCCTCTAACATGACGTCAGGTTATCAGGGGTATAAAGCATGCAGCTGACACCATTTTGATCATTTTTTTTGCCCCAGATATCAGGTGCCCCCCAAATGGGGAGCAAAAATATATATATAAAACTGTAAATATATAAATGCACTTTAGAAACATAAAATTTACCTTCAACTAAAAGCAAATAGACCACAAAGGCTTTTAAGTACAGTGAAGGAAAAAAAAAGTATAGAAAGGGGGCTGGTGGGTGGGTAATCCAGACTGCAACAGTGAATACACTCTAACATCTACATTTATGATAAGTGTACACAACTGTACTATGTTCTTCGTGTTTCACTGCTGCAGTCATTACATTTGGGTAGAATCCCAAAGCTATGGACGGGAGGATGGAACTAAACAGCATTAGGAGCAGCTATAAGGCCCTGCAAGACTGCAGTGGCAAAGCCTGCCCTGGATTTACAGAAGAAAGGTAAATGGTAATGCCTTGTGAACGTATGAACAGAGCTCCAAGTAGCAGCTTCTAGAATGTCTTTGGTTGGGACCCCTCTGAGAAAAGCTGCTGAAGTAAAGGCAGCCCTGGTGGAATGGGACCTGATCCCTTTGGGCACTGGTTTTCCATGGTGCAAATAGCAGAAACGAATGCAGTGGCTTATCCATTTAGAAATAGTCTGCTTTGATAAAGCCTTCCCCTCTGATCTTGCAGCAAATGCAACCAGTAGTTGCTCAGACTTTCTTAGAGATTTTGTCTTGTTTAAGTACAATCTTAGTTGTCTGTGTACATCCAATGAATGCAGAATCCGCTCCCCCTTGTCCTGTGGATTTGGGAAAAAAGTTGGCAGGTGAATGGTTTGGTAAAGAGCCACACTGGATACCACCTTGGGCATAAAGGAAGGATTGGTCCTGAGGGCCACCCTGTCCGGGTAAAATATAATGAAAGGCTCCACTGCCATGAGAGCCTGTAGTTCTGAAACCCTTCTAGCTGAAGTGACTGCCAAAAGAAAAGCTGTCTTCCAAGAAAGAAAATTTATATCCACAGTAGCTGCTGGTTGAGAAGGAGGTAGGGTGAGTTTTTCTTGAGGTCTCCTGCAGGAGTTGGCGCTCTCCTGGCAGGCCTTAAATTTTTGGCCCCTCTGAGATACTGTTTTAGCAGTGGATGAGAAAAGAGAAGAGGCTCTATGTTGTAATGAGTCGAGATGGCAGACGCATGGATTTTTATTGAAGAAAAAGATAGGCCCTTGTCAAGCATCTCAGTTAAGTATTGTAAAATCGAAGGAATATTGGGCTTTGCTGTGTCTATTCCCTGTGCTTGGTTCCAAGCACAGAATCTCTTCCATTTATCAGCATAAGAGTTTCTAGTACTAGGCCTTCTGGCTTCCAAAATAACATCCATCACAGGTTTACTGAGACATGTGGTTTGAATAATTAATGCTGCAAGATTCAGAGTTTGGAGCTGAGTGTGCAGAATTTGATAGTCCTGCTGAGACAGTAGGTGAGGTGTCTGAGGCAAGTACCACGGAGGACGTTGTGGCACATGCCTTAGAAGCGGATACCAGTGTTGGCGAAGCCAATCTGGAGTAATTAAAATCATTTTTGTTTTTTCCTGTCTGACTTTTAGTAAGACCTTGGGGAGTAGAGGCAGAGGGGCAAAGGCATAGACTGATAGGTTTTTCCAGCTGAAGGATAGTGTGTCCACTTTCCATGCTTTATTGTGATGAGTTCTAGTGCAGAATTTGTCCAACTGATAGTTTTGGGGAGAGGCAAATAGATCTATGTCTCGGCTTCCCCATTTCTGTGTTAACATGTTGAAGATTTGTGGATCCAGTTTCCATTCGTGCAGGTCCATTTCTGCTTAGGTCGTCTGCCAGAGTATTTTGCTTTCCTGGCAGGAAATGAGCTTGAAGATGTATTTGGTAAGTCAAGGCTGTGTTCCACAAGGCCATGGCTAGTCTGCAAAGGGGGGTACGAATGGGTACCCGCCTGCTTGTTTATGTACCACATAACTGTAGTGTTGTCCATCTTTATCAGTAGTTGTCCTGGATGAAGCAAGTCCTTGAAGGCTGTCAGAGCATTCTGAACAGCTAACATTTCTTTCTGGTTGATATGCAGATGCATTTGGTTTGGGCTCCATTTGCCCTAAATGCATCTCCCTGCCAGGTGGGCCCCCCAAGCATAGTCTGATGCATTTGTAGTTAGGGTTTGGGTGGCAGGGGGTAGAGTGAATGACAGTCCCTTGTTTTGGTGACATGTTTCTGCCCACCAAAGAAACTCCTGTTGTAGGAAGGGAATGAGAGGGATTATTGTTTCCAGGCTGTGACAATGTTGACTCCATAAACATTTTAGGTACCACTGAAGTTTCCTCATATGCAGTCTCGCATATGGAATTAGTAGAATGCAGGATGCCATGAACCCCAAAGCCTGCAGAATTTGTCTTGCAGATAACTGGGGTTTTGTTGCAATTTGTTTGAAGTATGTTGCCAATTGCAGTTGTTTGTCTGACGTGAGGTAAGCCATCTGGGCAGTTGTATTCAAGCTTGCACCCAAGAATGTAATTGTTTGACAGAGTACCAGTTGTGATTTCTTTTCATTTATGGTGTACCCTAGGCATACTAGAAGCCTTTTTACAAATGCCAGATGTTGAAGAAGAGTGTCCTTGTCCTCTGCCTGAATGAGACAATCGTCCAGATTAAGGATAAATTTAAATGTTTCTTTGTCTGCAGAATGCAATTACTGGTGCCAGGCACTTTGTAAAGACCCTGGGTGCAGTAGATAAGCCAAAGGGCAGTGCAGAGAACTGGTAATGCAAAAAGCCTGCTTTGAAGCAGAGGTATCTTCTGCAAGACTCCCTTATTGGGATATGCAGGTATGCCTCCTAAGTCCAGAGTTACTAACCAAGCATTCTTGCCTAGCCTAGGCAGTAGCTGTTGTAAAGTCAGCATTTTGAATTTTGGAAAGTGCAGGAACGTGTTCAGAATCGATAAGTCCAGTATTGGACACCATGAATTGTCTTTTTTGTGTACCAGGAAAATTCTTGAATAAAATCCTTGTCGTTTTTCCTTTTCTGGTACCGGTTGAATAGCCCCCATATCCATGAGGGACATGACTTGTTTCTGGGCCTCTGCCCACTGGTTTTGTGGCAGATCTGGCTATCCGTCTGGAATTGACAAAGTATAAAAATGAAACCTGTACCCCTGGGATACTATGTTTAATACCCACTTGTCCTGGGTAATTAACTGCCAATTTTGAGCATGAAGTGCTAGTTTCACCCCCAAGGGGGCTGCCAAAAGATAAGTGCTTGGAGATGGTAAAGGAAAGTCATTGAGACTGCTTACTGTAGTGTTGTGCTTTGTTACCTCCAGATTTGGAGGTGGAGGCATCCCATTGCTTTGACCTGTAAGATCCCTGTGATTGATATCTGGAGCCTTTTGAGCGCCTGGGTTTGCCCCCAGTGGCTCTGTTAGACACAGGAAAGGACCAATTTTTAGTAGGCCAGTGCCTACTGAACCTGGGTGGCTGCACTTGGAAAAAATCTTTTACTGTTTGCATAGATTTAGCTTCGTCTTCCATTTTCTTTAAAACCTCTTCTACCTTATTACAAAACAGAGTATCATGCTGCAAAGGGGCATCCAACAATTTAGCTTTAACATGATCAGGCAGATTTTGCTCCTTGAACCAGGCATGCCTTCTTATCATAGATCCAGTAACGGCCGCCCTACAAGAGGCCTCCAAGGAATCAAAACCATATTGCAAAGTATGCTTTCCAACCTGTTCTGCTGCATGCAATAAATCCTGTAATTCTTTATTTTCCACACAATCAGAAATCAACATCATTTTGTGTTGCAGTAACCCCATAACATGCTGTTGATATTTAAGCATATGAAACTGGCATTTTAAAGCCCTGATTGTCAAGGTTGCAGACGTATAAACCTTCTTACCCCATCTATCCAGCGCCCTGGAATCTCTATAAGAAGGGGTAGGATTTTTGGCTGTAGAAGCCTTAACACCCTTGGGACCCTGAGAAATAGTCTCAGGATCAGCAGCAGGGTTTTTGAAAAGAAATTTGTGGGAGTCAGGAACCCTGTAATATCTGTCTGGCTTACTAGGAGCCGGAGGCAAGGAATCAGGAGCCATGCTTGACTCAGAGAACACATCATCCACAATGTCTAATACAGGAAGAATTGTCAAAGGCCTATGCTGAGGAAGAAGGAAATCCCTAAGCCTCTTTTTTGATTCAGAGAAGTCCTAACTCTCCCAGTGAAAATGTTCCCTTAAAGTATGCAAAGTCTCTCCAAAAGAGTAATCCTCAGGAGGAGATGCAGATGGGATGCATCAGAATCCTTATAAGGTGGAATAGAAAATTCCTGATCAGAAAAGGAATCAGAAGAAATGGAAACCTGATCTGAAGATTCATAATCAGTGCCTTGCCTAGGCCTCTTAGTGGGGGGGGGGGGGGGGTTGTGAACCCCTGATCAAGGTAATTAAATCCTCAGCCATTTTGATCATTTGTTTTTTAGGCATAGGGGATTGAGCACGTGGCTCATGCGTTGGTTTTTTAGACAATGAAGTTGTTTTTGAACTTGTTTTTGTTGATGGCGTCGGGTTTAATATAAAAATGTTGAGGCCTGAAAACACCCTCAGAAGCTGGTGCCTGCTCAGCGGCTCTGGACCCATCCAAGGGAAAGACATCTGCGGGTTCAATACTTTGCGAATCTCGTGGCATACTGGACTCCAAATGGGTCTCTGTAGAGGCCTGCGACTCAAAAGTAGCGGGTATCTGGGGCTGCGAAAACACCTCACTGAGTACAGGTGAACCACAGACTGATTTAGGAGAAGCTTCGTCGTCGGTTTTGGACCTTGACGGTTTGTCTCTTTCCTTGCATTTTTTGTGAACTTTGGTAGTCGGATTGTTAACCGATGACATTTCAGGGTAGTTAAATCTTGAACCAAAATATTTAGAAGCAAAAATATACAGACGCTTAATAGTGCGTTGGTTAAATTTAGCACAAAACCGACAGCAAGGCACGTTGTGGTCAGGGCCTAGGCAAGGAATACAGTACAAATGAAAATCCTTATGAGGTATTTGATTCCCACAAGTGATGCAATTATTAACTTTTACTGACATCGGTAAGAAGCAAGAAGCAAGAAAAAGTTTCCCCGACGGGGTACTTAGCTTTAGTTTGAAGACTTCGGTTCTGAAACTTGAAAACGAAAATTTCAGGAGTCGGCCGACCAGCACTTGCGAACTGCTTCTGCTTCGGACACCGCGCGGCAAGAAAGACCAATTAAAATGGCGTCAGGTGCATGCTTTATACCCCTGATGACCTGACGTCATGGAAGAGGAGACAGCAACTGACGCAGGACCCAAGACTTTGTTATTCAGGTCGACTGAGGTCAACCTGCCAGCAGATTACCCAAATGTAATGACTGCAACAGGGAAACACGAAGAACATCTGGAGACCAGCTCCAAACTGACGCATCTGACCTCAGGTCCAGTAAACCTGGAGCCGAAGTAGACATCATAGAAGCACTGTCTTCTATCTGCTCCGAAGCCAGTGGAGCCGAAGAGGCTATAGTTGTCTTAATAATTTTTGCCGGTGGCTCCGAGGAGACTGACGGAGCCAGAGAGCACTTCTTAGATGACTTTTTATCCAACTTTTTATCCGATTTGGGAGAAGACTTTGAACTGGTGGATCTCTCCAAATCCTCTTCAAAAGATGGTTTCAGCAATCCTCTCAAAATCAGCTTGTTCTTTTCTCTCTTGCAGCACGCGGGGGCTAAAAGCGTGACAGAACAAGCAGGGTTCCTGTAAATGAATAGCCCCCAAGCAATACACACATACATAATGCCCATCTGTCAGACACATTTTGTTGTTACACTTAAAACACTTTTTGAAGCCCGAAGGCCTGTGCTCTTTAGACTCCTTGGACATGTTGAGACAAGAACACACACACACACAGTGGAAAACGGTAGGGGCACCTTCACCACAGAAACAAGAAGCACGGGAAACTAGCCTCTAACTCAAATGGCCTGCAGACCGCACGGTAACCACAGGGAGGACTAGGTCCTCTAAGTTAAATGGGCCTAGCCCAGGAAAAAACCAACAGGGGAACAGCCAACAGTCACACCACAAAAATAACTCTACCAAGGGGGATTAAACTGGTAAACAAACAGAAACAACAACAGGAAAAACCAGGGGAGGACTAGGTCCTCTAACTGAAACAGGCCTAGCCTGTAAACACCAGGTAAAGCGGGATACAAGAAGAGACACTAAACTGCTAAAAGTAAAATTACACACACACTAGCTACTAAAATAGCTTTTGGAGCTACTAAATTTAACAAAATGTAGTAAATTTGTACTTGGCCATGGCCAAGAGCGAGACCACATCCGAGCGGCAAACGAGATCTGGGGAATAGGCGCATTGCACCATGGGATACCTCTTAGCCATGAGCCAACTGAAGACTTCGAGCTAGAGTATTGCAGAGTTGGAGCCGAGGTTCGGCTCCGAACCCACAGGTAAGAATGTAGGCGAGACTGGACTACATAACATCTTTAATTTTAAAACATGTACATGTGAATGGAAAACCTTATATTTGCACATTTACTCTATTGTATATTTTTTGTCCTCAACTACAATCCTGTAATTTTTATTCTACTGTTATTGTATATTAAGTCAATTTCTGTCATTTTTGCTTAATTGTACTGTGGAGATTTTCTCCCTGGGCCTCCGCTGAAAAAGGGCACTAGCCTAGCAGGACTATCCCAGTCAATAAATGCCAAATAAATAAATTCTTATTTTTCATTACTTTTAAATGTCTATGCACACTTGTAAATTAAAAATGTGTTGAATAAAGTTGCTTCAAAAAAATCTGCAAATGTAATGCTCTCCTGTTACATGCTTAATAAGGAAGGGATAGAAAGCAAAATCAAGGCTTCTATCAACTAATGACTCAAAGCAAGGTAACTAAAAAATAAAAATGGCAGTCATGGCATTGCAGTGAACATTACCTCCACATAGCGAACCTCTTTTGTAAGTTCTTTGATGAGATGGCCAGGTCTAATATTATCTGGTATTTCAAAGGCATGCTCTGATACAACCTAAAAATAAAGAAATATAGTCCATCAAATTATTTAACTAGTCAAAAGTTTATCAGCAGTGAACTAATGATAATATATAAACAGGATGTACAGTTGCTTAAGTAATTACTGTAAAAGAATCAAATACAGTAGCTTGCAGCAGCAAAGTTAGCAGACAAATTCATACGGTGTTATACTGTCACCTTCTTAACAACATTAAGTTTAGCAATACAGAATACTTACTTAACAGGAATGAAATTACTACTAATAATTATTGGAAGAGACTTCAGTCTCACCAAGTAAATACCCACCGTCAGACTTGTCCTGCACTGTAGCAATTCACAACTCAAAACCATCAACTTCCCAACTACCCAATTGGCATAGGTGTGAGAAGTCATACTGAAATGCAACATTTTTAAGCAAAATTATTTTACCTGAGAACAGTGAGGATGACTCAAGTACTGTGTCATTCCAGTGGAAATCAGATGCCCCAGCAGTCTCATCTGGTTATTACAGCATAAAATGCAGTACAGCAAAATGGACTGCGGATACCTGAAAACTGATGGAGAGGAAGATGGCAATCTTTACAGAAATGGCCTGGGGTGGGAGAGGGTAGATGGCTATCAGTGTGAACATACTCTTGGGGAGGGTATATGGTGATCACTGCAAATATGGACTGGGGCAGCCAGTCATCATTGTACAGATGAACTACTGAAGGTAAACAGCGATTAGTGTGGAGATGGCCTGAGGAGTTAGACGGCTATTGGGAATGGATCAAATCAGTGAAGTTAGTTTCAGCAAAGGTAAAATGTCTAAACACTGTTTGGCGAAACTAACTACACCGACAGTGAAGTGTGCATCTCTCTGTCCTCTGTTGTGCAGCCCTGGAAATGGTATATAAAAGTTCTGAGGGTGTGGGGGTGCAATAAAAATGATTTGTGATATGTTCACAAAAGGTAGTTTCTGCAAGACGTTTTCATATTTTTTTGCCTTTGCCAAAACTACCTTTAGCCAATCAACATGATTCCATGGCTATCAGTACAAAGATGGCTTGGAAGGATAGCTGCCAATTAGTGTAGACATGCACAGCATAATGAAGTCAAGCAAGAAGACGTTTACGACTCAGTGGTGCAGTGTTAGCATTGTCACCTCACATCAAGAAGTTCTCTGGTTCGATTCTCGACTGGAGTGCCTTCTGTACGGAGTCTGCATGTCTTCTCTTTGTTCATGTGGGTTTTCTCGGAGTACTCCGGTTTCCTCCCACGTTACAAAGACATGTGTCTAGAACATTTCACCCTGGGCCTCTGCTGAAAATTGGCTTTGTTCCAAGTCGGACTTTAAAAAAGAAGTTATGTACTCACCATAACGTTCCATGTTGGTAGCCCATCTCACCCTTCATTTTTACATATGGGTTTGGAGCTGATCCTCGGCTCCGACTCAGCCGATTTTCAAGCTTGAAGACTTTTGGTTGGCTCGTGGCTAAGCAGGCATCCTATGGTGCACCAGTGCAATCCCTAGATCTTGTTCGCTGCTCGCTAGAAACAGAAAGAAACCCCTAAGCAACAAACCCATACTAAAGGGTCACCAACCAAGAAATTTAAAGCATTACCTCCAGATCTTCCAGGATGGGGGCAGGAGGGCGGGTTGGTAAAAATGAAGGGTGGGATGGACTACCAACATGGAATGTTATGGTGAGTACATAACTTCTTTATGTTAGGTAGTCCAATCTCACCTTAATTTTTACATATGGGACAGCATCCCTAGTGCCTTATTCTTGGGTGGCTCATTGGAAGATGCTCCTGAGCACCGTGGAGCCAAAGGATGCTCTACCCCTAGAAGCCAAATCTAACTTATAATGAGTAATGAAGGTGTGAGGGGTAGCCCACGTAGCTGCTGCACAGATATGATCAATTGGTAGCCTGGCTTGAAAGGCTGCAGAGGTAGACAGAGACCAGGTAGAGTGAGCCTTGATCCTGTGGGGTAAAGGTCTGCCCTCCGAACTGTAGATGAAAGCTATGCAACTCGAAATCCAGTTAGACAATGTCACCTTAGAAACTGGTAAGCCCAATCTGGAATCAGAAAAAGAAACTAACAACTGGTCTGACTTCTGAAATTCTTTGGTCCGTTGTAAATAAAGACGTAGCTGTCTGTGAACATCCAGCTGGTGAAAACAATATTCAGCTGCATTGCTATGATTGGGAAAGAACACTGGAAGCTCAATGGACTGGTTCAATGTGGCAGAAAAACAAACTTTGGGAACAAACGAAGGATTGGTATGTAAAGAAACCCTGTCTTTATGAAAGACTAAATAAGGTGGCTTAATAGCCAGGGCTTGTAGCTCAGAAACACATCAAGCTGATGCAATAGCTACTACGAACACAGTCTTCCAAGACAAATATTTTAAGGAAGATGAATGAGACAGTTCAAAGGGAGGGGATGCTAGTTTGGACAACACAAATTTAAGTCCCAAGAAGCCACAGGTTCTTGTAATGGTGGTCTCAGTAAAGTGACTCCTCTCAAGAAAGTCTTCCATAGCTTATGAGACATAAGGTTGACATTTGGAGACCCTAAATAAAAATGTGAGATCGCCGCCAATTGTACTTTGATGGTGGCCGCGGCAGATCCCTGCTGAAAAAGCTCCGAAAGGAATTCCAGATTCACAGGAACGGGAGCGGTGTAAGGATCCACTTTCATTTTCTGTGCCCAAATAGAGAACCTTTTCCATTTACTGTCATACAGCCTTCTGGTTGAGCGTTTATGCGAGGATAAAAGAAGATGGGACACTAATGACAACATCATGAAGCCTGACTAGAGATGGAACTGGAGCAGCCAAGCTGTCAATTTGAGGGTATGGAGAGAGGGGTGTAGCGAACTCATGTGGGTCAATAAATCTGGAACTGGGTCCAGAATCCAAGGATCGTCCAGGAGAGAGGTTTTGTGCTCTTTCGGCGGGAAGACGAACTGTCATATCCACTGTGTCTACCTCTGCGCCTATAAAAATCACAGATTGCGAGGGCAGTAATGCAGATTTTTGCCAATTTATGGAGATCCCTAGTTGAGCACAAAGCTGGATGGTGGCGTCCCTGTTTTGGAGGAGTAGATGCCTGGTGGGGGCGGTCAGGAGTCAGTCATCCAAACAGGGAAACACCTGGAATCCCTGACGTCTCAGGTGATCTGTCACTACTGCCATGCATTTGGTGAACACCCTGGGGGCTGTGGTGAGACCAAAGGGCAGAGCACGACACTGATAATGGCTGGCTCCCAGCCAGAAGTGCAGATACCTCCTTGACGCCTTGTCCATTTTTATATGGTAGTAGGCGTCTTGGAGATCCAGGGAGCACATCCAATAGTCTTTCTTAACAACGGGAGTATCGACTGCAGTGTGACCATCCGAAACTTGTCCTTTTTCATGGATTTGTTTAATCTGCTGAGGTCCAATATTGGCCTCTAGTCTCCGGTTTGTTTTAGGATTAAAAAGAACCTGGAGTAAGTTCCGGATCCTGTCTGGTCTGCTGGGATGGGCTGGATGACTCTTTCTGAGAGCAACTTGTTGATCTCCACAGTTGCCTGATCCCTGTGATTGGGTGGAGCATCTGGGATCTTCATGGGAACAAACGGTGGAAGGAAAAAGGGCATGGTATAGTCTCTGGTAACAACTCTTTGTACCCACTTGTCTTGGGTTATATTTAGCCAGGCTTATGAATACAAAGAGATGCGACCCCTGACTGGCCCCAGAGAAACGTATTTGCACTCGGACCCCACATCAGGAGCGCTGATAAGGCCGCCCTCGAAAGGAATCACGGCCTTGCTGGTATTGCGGACTGCCCCTGTCTCCAGGGCGACGTCTACCATTTCCTCCTCCTCTGCCTCTGAAAGAGGAGTCACTCTGTGTCCGGAAAGGCCCTCTGGGACTTTTTGAACCACATTTTACCTCCCCTTTGACCTTTGGAGTATGGTCGAGAGGGGACGGTAAAACAGACTCCCACGGCACAGACAGTCTTTTCTTCCTGCTCACACCGAGTGAGTGTTTCATTCACCTTGGGACAAAACAAGGAGGAACCATCAAATGGGGCATTTGTGAAGGTGGACTTAAAAGGCTCCGCAAAGTTACACAAGCACATCCAGGAGTGGCACCTAAGGGCAACTCCTGAACCCGCTGCTCTGCTCGCTCCATCAGCCGCATGGGAGATAAGCCGCATGGAGGAGTTAACTACTGAATTTAGGGTGGACAACTGAGGAGAGATCCTATCAGGGACTCCCTCAGGACAAGCACCCTGTGTGGAATATCCTAACTCCTTGAGGAGATCCCTCTGCAACCTCGTGAAATGGGCAAGACAGTTCAGAGATCGAAGTGTACAAGCCGCTGAACTAAATACACGCTTCCCAAATCTGTCCCATCTGTCGAGACTCCTTGTTTGGCAGATGAACAGAGGAAGAAGTCTCCGCCAACTCCTTCTTCATGGCTGTCGCCACCATCATGGCATCTACGGGAACGCCCTTAGACAAGAATTCTTTTCCAGGAAAGGCAGATAGGAACTTATTTTGTCTTCTAGCAACTGGCTCCACGGCATCGGGAGTATCCCACACCTTCTGACTAACCAGATCCATTAGCTCATCGAAAGGTGGAGACACCCAAGAGGCAGAGGGTTGAGACCCGAAAGCCTTCAGGTACACCGACTCCTCATCAGAAGGGTTGACAGTGGGCCAGTCGCACCTCTGTTTAAGGATCTCTAGAATGTCCACAAAGGAGACATCATCAGAGGACGACTTGGGGGACCCCTCAGACTCCTCGAGGTCAGTGTCCGATGTCAGAGACTCATCCTGGGAGTCAATATACTTCCTCTTGCATACTCTCTTCCGAGGGGGCTCCTAGAAAGGACCTTCTGGGGAGGCCCAGGAAGAGTGGGGGCCACCAGCCGGTGGCTCCTGAGGCTGTGGGTCTCTGCTGTCTCCGGAGAGAGTAGGTACTGAGACTGAAGTGGGAGCCCTGGGGAGAAGAGTGCTTGTACCACTGGCAGGGGCTGTAGAGTGAGACAGCACACTCCTCATCACCTCAAAAGCAGACCTCTCTGACTCCGAAGACCATCCCCGCTCCGAAGAGACAAAGGACAGTGCCGGAGCCAGAGCCATTGGCTCCAAGACAGATGCAGGGTACGAGCTCACCCTGGCAGAAGCACCGAGAGGAACGCTCAGAACTGACAAAGATTGATTCAAACCATCCCCATCGGTGCCGACAGAAGAGCTTCGGTCCCTGGACACGACAGACGGAGCCCAGCATGTCGGAGCCGAACTCGGCTCCAATGCAACAGCAAGGGGAGCCGGGACCGAGGGTTCCTCTGTTGGCAACACGCACTCCGGCTCCGAAAAGCCAACATGGCTCACAGGAGGAATCAAGGATGAGGGCAAAACTGGTTTGAGTGGCTCCAGAACCGATTGGGTCAGAGCCAACAAAAATTTAGGCAGAGCACTCTACTTCAGGAGTCTCAGTACTACCCTCTCCACATCTTCCGAAAGATTCCTGGAAGATAAAGTTGGGGATCTTGACCTAGCAGGCACTGGAGATTTGACCAGCAAGGAGACAGGTAGGGGCTCTACAGACCGGCTCAGAGCAGAAGAGTCAACTATTACCAAGGGTTCAGCAGTCGGCACCGAAGCACCTGTGACCAACTCTGAAACCACGGTGCTCTCCTTCGGCTCTGAAGACTGAGGAGTCGAGGAGGCAGATTTTGTTAATTTGGAAGGTGGCTCCGAAACACCAGCCAGTGCTGGAGAAGGCCTTTTTGAACCTTTTGATTTTGAGTCAGATCTTGACTTTGAAGACTTAGACGGAGAAGCCGACAAACCAGATAAGGCTTCCTCGAAGGTTGGCTTCAGAAGACCCCTGGGTATCAGTTTGTTCTTTCTCTCCTGCAACACTCTAGGAGAGAAAGCATGACAGAACAAACATGATTCCTGCAAATGGATGGCTCCCAAGCAGTAGACACAGCTACTGTGGCCATCCGTCAAAGACATTTTCTGGGAGCACTTCATACATTTTTTGAACCCAGAGGGTTTGTGCTCCTTGCTATCCTTAGACATTACAAACACATAAGCAACCAGACGAGAAAAGAGAAAGAGAATAACTGAGGACTAGGTCCTCTAACTAAAATGGGCCTAGCCCTGCAGAAGAATTACACAAGGACTAGGTCCTCTAAGTTAAACGAGCCTAGCCTGGTGTAAGAGAAAAGTACAGTTGAGTACCTACCATAAATGTAGATGTTCGAGTGTACTCACTGTTGCAGTCATTACAATAGGGTTACCCTGCTGGCAGGCTACCCGCAGTCAGCCTGAGTTCCAAAATCTAGGTTCGGCGTCGGTTGCTGTCGCCTCCTCCCTGACGTCAGTGCGCCAGGGGTATAAAAGATGCAGCTGACGCCGTTTTCTTCAGATTTTCTTGCCCAGATTTCAGGTGCCCCTAAAATGGTAGGCTCACTAATGCCAAAAAGCATGCATAACCAAAAAATAACTTTTCCTTCATCTACAAGCAAATACACCACATAGGTTGTATGGAATAGAGAAGTACAGATAAGTCCCAGCAAGGAAAAGGGGGAATGGAGGGAGGGTAACCTTATTCTGTGTGTTTGGGTAAAAGGTAGGCAAGTGAATTGTTTGGTTAAGAACCACACTGGTCACTACCTTAGGCATAAATGTAGTGTTTGTCCTCAGAGAAACGATGTCAGGATGGAAAATGATAAAAGGTTCCACAGCCATGAGTGCCTGTAACTCTGAGACTCGTCTAGCGGAGGTTACTGCTAGGAGCAGAGCTGTTTTCCAGGATAATTTTATATCAGCTGCAGAGGCTGGCTCAAAAGGAGGCAGTGTAAGATTTTCCAAGACATAGTTGAGGTCCCATGCAGGTATTGGTGCTCTCCTTGGGGGTCTTATGTTTCTGGCCCCTCTGAGGTACTGCCTTAGTAATGGATGAGAAAAAATAGGTGGTTCTGTATTGTAATGAGCTGAAATGGCAGAGGCATGAATTTTAATGGAAAAAAAGGAAAGGCCTTTATCCAGCATCTCAGTTAAGTATTGCAAAATCTGAGGAATATTTGGAACAATCGTGTCAATACCTTGTGCTTGGTTCCAAGCACAGAATCTCTTCCATTTTTCTGCATAAGATTTTCTGGTGCTAGGCCTCCTGGCCTCCAAAATAACATCCATAACTGCTTTAGAAAGAGGTGTGTCTTGAATGGCTACATTACCCACCATGCTGCCAGGTTTAGGGTCCTAAGTTGGCTGTGCAGTATCTGACTGTCTTGTTGAGTCAATAAGTGAGGAATTTGAGGTAGTGTCCAAACTGAGCATTGGGACAAGCTCTTTAGGATTGGGTACCAGTGCAGGCGGGGCCAGTCTGGGGCAATCAGAATCATTTTTGGCTTCTCTTGTCTGACCTTGAGGAGTACCTTGGGGAGGAGAGGCAGAGGAGGAAAGGCATATACTGTTAGGTTTTTCCAGCTGAAGGACAGAGCATCCACTTTCCATGCTTGCTTGTGATAAGTCCTTGTGCAGAATCTTTGTAGTTGGCAATTGTGAGGAGAGGCAAATAGGTCTATGTCCGGGCATCCCCAGTTCCTTGTTATCATGCTGAAGACTTGTGGATCCAATTTCCACTCGTGGGGAACCATTAGGTTTCTGCTTAGTTCATATGCCAGAGTATTTTTTCCTTCCTGGCAGGAATTGTGCTTGCAGATGTACTTGGTAAGTCAATGCTGTGTCCCACAAGTTCGTGGCTAGTCTGCAGAGGGGGTAGGAATGTGTGCCCCCTTGCTTGTTTATGTACCACATGACTGTGGTATTGTCCGTCTATCAGTAGTTGTCCTAGATGAAGTAGATCCTTGAAGGCTGTCAGGGCATGTTGAACTGCTAGCATCTCTTTTTGATTGATATGTAGATGCATTTGACTTGCGGACCATGTGCCCTGAATACATCTTCCTGCCATATGTGCCCCCCAGGCATAATCTGATACATCTGTTGTCAATGTCTGCCTGGCTGTGGGTAAGGTGAATGGCTGTCCCGTGTTGTGGTGACAGGCTTTTGCCCACCATCAAAACTCCTGTTGCAGGCAGGGAATGAGGGTAATTATTGTTTCCAGGCTGTGGCAATGTTAAGTCCAAACACTTTTTAGATACCATTGAAGTTTCCTCATATGCAATCTTGCATATGGAATTAGCAGAATGCAGGGTGCCATGAAGCCCAAAGCCTGCAGAATTTTTATTGCAGATAAAGTACAGTTTTGTACCTACCATAAATGTAGATGTCCGAACTGGATAGCATCTGCAGTCATAACAAGTGGGTTGTCCTGTCGTCAGGCAGCCCTTCAGTCGGCCGGATTCCAAAGTCCGGGTCCGGCTTCGGCTGATGTCGCACTCCACCCGACGTCATCTCTGTTGGTCTTCGGGTATAAAGGCATCAGCCGACGCCATTTTCCTCAGTGTTTCTTGCCCCAGATGCCAGTAGCCCTCTTGCAGGCTAAAATTTGGATAGATGCCAGTGTTTCCAAAAAGATAGAGGTAAACACAACAATAAGCATGTATGTACATATACACAAACAAATACACCATAAAAGACTCCCCCCCAACAGCTAGCTATTAGAAGGGTAAACACCCTAGGAGTACCACAGAGGGGATGGTGGGAGGGTAATCCTGACTGCAGATGCTATCCAGTTCGGACATCTACATTTATGGTAGGTACAAAACTGTACTATGTCCTTCATGGATGCATCTGCAGTCATAACAAGTGGGTAGAATACCATAGCCAACTAGGGGAGGAGGATAAAAGTAGATTATGGTGTGTTTAGGATCCCTTGCAGTACAGCAGTGGCAAACCCTGCTCGGGATCTGGAATATAGAGGCAAATTATAATGCTTGGCAAATGTATGCACGGAGGTCCAAGTAGCCGCCTCAATAATGTCTTTGGTTGCCACTCCTCGTAAGAAGGCTGTGGTAGTGGCTGTTGCTCTTGTAGAATGAGGTCTTATGTTCTGTGGAATTGGTTTTCCATGGAAGGAGTAACAGAATCGTATGCAATTTCCTATCCATTTGGAGATTGTCTGTTTGGAAATAGCTTTTCCTTCCCTTCCTGTTGCATAGGCTACAAAAGTTGGTCAGTCTTTCTGCTATTTTTGTTCTGTCCAAGTAGTAGCGTAGCTGTCTATGTACATCCAAGGTATGCAGTATTCTTTCCCCTCTATTTTGTGGGTTGGGAAAGAAGGTAGGTAGGTGGATTGCCTGGTTTAAAGACACTCTGGATACCACCTTAGGCATAAATGTAGGATTAGTCCTCATGGACACTCTATCTTGGTGGAAGATTAGGAAGGGTTGCACTGCCATTAAGGCCTGTAGTTCTGAAACCCTCCTTGCTGAAGTAATTGCAGTAGGAAAGCAGTTTTCCATGACAGGTGTTGTAGGTCTGCTGTTGCTGCTGGTTCAAAGGGTGCTAGTGTCAACTTTTCTAGCACAAAGTTTAAATCCCAAGCTGGTAATGGTGGTTTCCTTGGAGGTTTTACATTCTTGATTCCTCTGAGGAATTGTCTGAGCAAAGGGTGCGAAAAAACAGGTGTATCAAAGCTGTATTCTGCTGAAATAGCTGATGCATGTATCTTGATGGAGGGGTAGGACAGGCCTGAATGAAGAAGTTCGGCCAGATACTCCAGAATGTTAGGCATATCTATGTTTGACACATCTTTTCCTCTTTCCGTACTCCAGATGACAAACCTTTTCCATTTTCCAGCATAGTTCCTTCTTGTTGAAGGTCTGCGTGCTTCCAGAATAATGTCTTTAACTCTTTGGGAAAGTTCTGGAATAGCTGCTGTTATGTGATGTTCCATGCAGTCAGTTGTAAGGTTTTTAGGTTTGGATGTATGATGCTGTAGTTGTTCTGCGTTAGCATCAAAGGCATCAGGGGAATTGTCCACATATTGTTCGAGACATGCTCCTCAGTAGTGGGTACCAGTGTTGTCTTGGCCAGTTTGGAGCTATCAGGATTATCCTTGGACGCTCTTCCTTGATTTTCAGTAGTACCTTGTGTATCAAAGGAAGAGGCGGAATGCATATGCTGTTAGGCCTTTCCAGTTGAAAGAGAGCGAATCCACTTTCCATGCTAATGGGTGGAATGTCCTTGTGCAGAATTTTTGAGCTGGTGATTGAGAGGTGATGCGAATAGGTCTATCTGTGGCATTCCCCATTTCTTTGAGATGGTCTTGAAGATGTCCGGATGAAGCTTCCATTCGTGGGCATCCGGGTGGTTCTGCTTAATATGTCTGCTAGGGTATTGTCTTTCCTGGTACAAATATTGCCTGTAACTGGATGTTGTAGCTGAGTGCCAGGGTCCACAGCTCCAAGGTCATTCTGCATAGGGGTATGAATGAGTGCCTCCCTGTTTGTTGATGTACCACATGACTGTGGTGTTGTCTGTCCTTATCATCAACTGGCCCTCTTTGAGAAAAAGGTTTGAACTTTTGGATTGCCAGTTTTACTGCCAGCATTTCTTTTAGGTTGATGTGCAGTTGAAGTTGATCCTGTGTCCACAATCCTTGCACGCATTTGTCCAGCATGTGTGCCCCCATCCTAGGTCTGAAGCGCCTGTTGTGATGGTCTGGCTTGCTTGACATCTGCGAAAGGGTAGGCCTGGGTTTGACTGGCATGCCTGAGCCCACCATAGGAACTCCTGTTTTAAGCATGGAATTAGTGGGATTTCTGTTTCTAGACTGTGTCTGTGTTGGGACCATAAATTCTTTAGGTACCACTGTAGTTTTCTCATATGTAGTCTGGCAAATGGAACCAAGATTATGCATGATGCCATGAAGCCCAAGGCCTGCAGTACTTTTCTTGCTGTTAACTTGTTCAGTTTTGTTAGTGCCAAGAAGTATAGAGGGAGTTCTCTTTGTTTTTCTGTAGTCAGGAATGCCACTTGTTTTACTGTGTCCAATTCCGCCAAGAAAGTCCTTGTTTGGGATGGTATTAGCCTTGACTTTTGTAAATTGACTGTGTATCCCAGTGCTTGTAGCAAGTAAATGACCCTTTGTAAATCTGTTGTCAGCTTGCTTTTGTTGTCCCCTTGTAGCAGGCAGTCGTCCAGGTATGGGTAAATTTGAATTCCCTGAAGTCTGCAATGGGCGATTACTGATGCCAGGCATTTTGTGAATACTCTGGGCAGTAGATAAGCCAAAAGGCAATGCTGAGAATTGATAGTGCTCTGATCCTGCAAGAAATCTGAGGTATCTTCTGCAGATTGGTCGAATGGGGACGTGCAGGTATGCCTCCTTGAGATCTAGAGTTACCAGCCAAGACTCCTTGCCCAGCATGGGAAGAAGTTGCTGTAGGGTCAGCATTTTGAATTTTGGGACAATGATGTATGAATTTAAGGTGGACAGGTCGAGAATTGGTCTCCAACTTTTTCCTTTCTTGGAACTAGGAATAGTCTGGAGTAGAACCCCTTTCCTTGCTCTGCTGCTGGCACTCTTTCCACAGCTCTCATGTTTGCTAACTCCATTATCTGGTAGAGCCTCTGTTTTTGATTTGGAGGTAGATCTGGCATTCCTCTTTGACTGGAATAGTGTGGAAGTGAAACCGTAACCTTGATCTATGGTTTGTAAAATCCACTTGTCCTTTGTTATGTAGTGCCAGTTCTTTGAAAATAAGGTTAACTTTCCGCCTAGAGGAGCTGCTATTTGTTCCCTGGTAGGCGGTTTAGGTTAAGTCACTGTGGTTGTGTTGATGTAGTGGCAGTGGCCGTGTCTGTGCCTCTGTTGTTACCTTGCCACTGTCTTCCTCTGTAGGCACCTCCTCTGGATTGGTTTCTGCCTCTGGAACGTCTATTCCTGCCCCTTTGAAATTTTGTGGAGTCAGGAAAAGACCAATTTTTGGCAGGCCAGTTCCTGCTAAACCTTGGGGTTGAACCTGCAAGAAATCTTTAACAGTTTGAACAGATTTTGCCTTTTCTTCCATTTTCTTCATAACCTGCTGGGCAGATGTACCAAACAAACTTGTCTTGTCCATAGGAGCATCTAGCAACTTAGCTTTAACATGATCCGGTAAAGCTTGTTCCTTTAGCCATGCATGCCTTCTTATCACTGTGCCTGTCATGGCTGATCTAAATGAAGCCTCCAGTGCATCATAGCCACATTTTAAGGAATGGTTGCTAACCTGTTGTATGTTATTTACCATATCTAATACATATTTCTTATCAAGAGATTCATCAGTGGTTAGTTTTTAGTTAACTGATCCAGCATAAACTCTTGGTATTGTATCATGTGAAACTGACAGTTTAAAGCTCTAGCTGAGAGAGTAGCTGAAGTGTAGACCTTTTACCCCATCTGTCTAATGACCTTGCTTCCCTTTCAGAAGGAATAGGGTTTTAGCTATGGTCGCTACTGCCTTGGGGCCCTGGGATATAGTTTCTGGGTCTGCAAGTGGAGCCTTGTAAAGGTGGTGATGAGTATCTGGCACCCTGTAAAATCTGTCTGGTTTGGCAGGAGCTGGGGGTAAAGAATCTGGAGAGCAAACATCATTGAAAGCATCATCCACCACAGAGAGAACAGGGGTATAGCCAAGGGCCTGTGCTGAGGGAGGTGCAGAAAGGTCCTAAGTCTTTTCTGGAGTCTGAAAAATCCTGTTGCTGCCATTGGAACTGTTCTCGCATGGCATGCAAAGTTTCCCCAAAGGAAAATTCTTCTGGTGGGGAAGCAGCTGGGATGGATTCTTCAGCATCAGAATCTTCAAAATTGGAGAAGGGAGCCTCTGGCTGGTCAGTTATGTCTGATTCATCAGCAGAATCATCAGAGGACACTGGCTCGGGGGGCTCTGCCCTAGGTCTCTTCTCTGGGGGCTGAGAGGCCCTGTCTGGGTGAGATTGAGATCCTCTAATTAAAGAAATTAAATCTTCTGCCAAGGTAAGCATTTGAGAACTAGAAGAGGGCCTGGAAGGTGGTTTAACAGGCACTGTTTTAGTAGTCTTGGCAGCTTTAGCCCTGGCGAAGGCCTTAATGGACATGGCTGCTGGAGGCCTAGCAGCACCACGTGCTGGGGTAGAAACATCCAAGGGGATGGTGTCTGATAAGTCAACCACCGTAGTGGGTAAAATTTCTGAAATCGTTTCAAGAGTTGTAGCAGGGGCCTCAGTTGTAGGAATAGGTTCAGCTGTACTTTGTTCAGTTTTCTCGGTTTCGGCCGAAACCGAGACACTCGCGGTTTGCTTGACCAAGGTTTCGGCCGAAACCGCGGACCACGAGTGTCGGTCTTTATCTTTGCGTTTTTTGCCAGATTGGGTAGTCGGAGGATCCGACGGCATAATGTACGCAAAATCAGAACCGAAAAACTGTTCTGCGAACTCCGACCGACGCCTAAGCGTTCGGTTGAAGGAAGCACAGGCAACAGGCTGCTACGTCGTGGGCTGGGCCTAAACAAGGCAGACAGTAAGAGTGGAAATCTTTATGAGGTATTTGTTTCCCACAGTTTAAACAATTGTTAACTTTTTCTGACATCGGCTGAGGCAAGAAAGAGTCCCCAACAGGGGTACTTAGCTTTAGAAGTCTTCGAAGTAGTATTCGGTAGAAGTAATCTCTGGATCCGACCGACCGGCACTTGCGAACAGCTTCTGCTTCGGGCGCCACGCGGCAAGAAAGACTGGGGAAAATGGCGTCGGCTGATGCCTTTATACCCGAAGACCAACAGAGATGACGTTGGGTGGAGTGCGACATCAGCCGAAGCCGGACCCGGACTTTGGAATCCGGCCGACTGAAGGGCTGCCTGACGACAGGACAACCCACTTGTTATGACTGCAGATGCATCCATGAAGGACATCTGGGTCTTTGTTGTCAATATTTTGAAATAAGTAGTCAGTTGTCTGTGTTTGTCTGGTGTGAGATAAGCCATCAGGGCAGTTGTATTTAAGCTTGCACCCAGGAATATTATCTCTTGAGAGGGTACGAGTTTTGATTTCTTTTCGTTTACTGTGTACCCTAGGCCTGCTAGTAATGTTTTTACAAACGCCAGATGCTGTAGTAGAGTATCCTTGTTCTCTGCTTGAATAAGGCAGTCATCCAAGTAAGGATATATTTGAATTCCTCTTTGTCTGCAAAAAGCAATTACTGGTGCCAGGCACTTTGTGAAGACCCTGGGAGCAGTAGATAAGCCAAAGGGCAGTGCAGAGAATTGGTAATGCATTGAGCCAGCTATAAATCTGAGGTATCTTCTGCAAGATTGTCTGATTGGGACATGCAGGTATGCGTCTTTTAGGTCTAAAGTCACAAGCCAAGCCTTCTTGCCCAGCATGGGCAGAAGCTGCTGCAGAGTTAACATTTTGAATTTTGGAATGTCCAGGAATGTGTTCAGGATAGACAGGTCCAGTATTGGTCTCCAGGTTTTGTCCTTTCTGGGCACCAAGAATAGCCTTGAGTAAAATCCTCGTCCCTTCTCTTGCTGTGGTACTTGCTGAATGGCCCTCATGTCCATGAGGGATGAAACTTGTTTTTGTGCCTCTGCCCATTGATTGCGTGGCAGGTCTGGCATACCGTTTGGCCTTGGTAGGGTGTGAAAGTGGAACCTGTAGCCCTGGGATACGATATTTAAGACCAATTTGTCCTGAGTGATCATGTGACAATTTTGAGCAAAAAGTGCTAGTTTTCCCCCCAAGGGAGCTGCCAGAAGATAAGTGCTTGGTACTGGCAGGGGAAAGTCATTGAGACCTGTATGGCTGTGATTTTTCTTCTCCGCTTTTGGAGGTTGAAGCACCCCATTGTTTAGGCCTGTATGAGCCTTGGGGCTGTGATCTGCCTCTGGGGCGTCTGTATCTACCTCTTTGTAGCCTGTCTGACACTGGAAAGGACCAATTCTTTGCAGGCCAGTTCCTGCTAAATTTGGGAGGATGTACCTGTAAGAAATCCTTGACTGTTTGCATAGATTTAGCTTTGTCCTCTATTTTCTTCAAAACTTCTTCTGCTTTAACACCAAACAAGGTATCATGTTGTAATGGAGCATCTAATAATTTTGCTTTAACATGATCAGGCAGATTCTGTTATTTTATGGTTGCAGACAAATGAAGATACCTACTCAGATGGAACGTTATGGTGAGTACATAACTTCTTAATCTGAAGTAGGAACTTCATTTGTCAGCAACCTTTGGGACAGAGTCCCCAGCTACCTAAATCTTGGGTGGCCTTCATGTTAGAATATTCCGGAGCACTGCAGAGCCAAAAGACGCCCTACCTCGGGAGACAATATCTACTCTGTAGTGGCTGATAAAGGTATGAGATGAAGCCCAAGTGGCTGTGGAACAAATGTCATCCAGGGAAACCCTAGCCTTGAAAGCAGCCGATGTAGCAACGGCCCTAGTAGAATGAGCACGGACTCCCTGAGGTGCAGGCCTTCCCGAGCTCTGATATGCTAAGAGAATACAACTAGATATCCATCGGGAGAGGGTAACTTTAGAAACCGACTTGCCGAAGTTGTTTTTGGCAAAGGAGACAAACAACTGATCGGATTTGCCTATGACCAGTAGTTCGATGAATATAAAAACGTAGTTGTCTGTGCACGTCTAAAGAGTGCAGCTTATACTCTCCTTTGTTTTGATAGTTGGGGAAGAATATTGGAAGATTAATAGATTGATTAAGGTTAGCTTCCGAAGATACCTTAGGTAGAAAAAACGGGTTGATCCTGAGGTGAACTCTGTCTGGGTGGAAGACCAAATACGGTGGTTTGACACAGAGAGCCTGGAGTTCCGAAACCCTCTTGGCTGAAGTTATGGCCACCAAAAAGACAGTTTTCCAAGAGAGGTATTTAAGATCAACAGTGGCCGCCGGCTCGAAAGGGGGGCTAGTCAAGGCCTGAAAAACTAGGGATAAATCCCATGGAGGTACCTCCTCTTTGACCGGGGGCCTGAGGAGGAAGGTACCCTTAAGGAAGGTCTTACACAGTTTGGAAGTAAGAAGCGGGCCTGACTCCTGCCCTACATGATAGTGTGAAATTACTGCAAGTTGTACCTTGACCGTGGAGGAACTAGCCCCCTGGTGAAAGAGAGAAGTTAGAAAATCTAGAACCGACACTGTAAAGGGATCTAAATGACGGTGCTCTGCCCAAATGGAAAAACGTTTCCATTTACTCCGATAGACCCTTCTGGTGGAAGGCTTGTGAGCTGCTACTAGAATGGCTTTGACTGGTGGTGAGATTCCGGGAGTCCTTATCAGGAGTGGAACTGGAGCAACCAAGTCGTCAGCTTTAGGTTGGCCAGGTTCGGAGTCGGGAGACCCAGGGGGTGTGAAATGAGATCCGGGAGGGGATCCAGAATCCAGGGCGGATGAATCAGGTGAGACCATAGGTAAGGGAACCACGTCTGACGAGGCCAGAATGGGGCAATGAGGATCATCTTGCTCCCCAACTGACTGGCTTTCTGCAATAGTTTCAACATCAGGGGCAGAGGCGGGTAAGCATAAAGCAGACCGGGAGGCCAAGCACGAACTAGAGAGTCTCTCGGGGACTCCCCCGGAGGGGGGATCAGAGCGAAGTAATCATTGCATTTGGTATTTGAGGGAGAGGCAAAAAGATCGCAACAAGGTCGCCCCCATCGGGCAAATACTTGCTCTGCAACTAGAGGATTGAGAGACCATTCGTAAGGAGTCAGGACAGTACGACTGAGCCTGTCTGCTAAAATGTTGGACCGTCCCGGAATGTGCGTTGCGATGACAAAGCGGTTAGTGGATATCGCCCATTCCCACACTGTTATGGCCTCGCGGCAGAGTGGGTAAGACCTGGTTCCCCCCTGTTTTTGATGTACCAGACGACTGACATGTTGTCCGTCTGTACCGCAATCGTCCTCACCGGAAGAGGGTTGTGAAGTGCTTGCAACGTCAAAAGCACCGCCCTCATCTCCAGGACGTTGATATGCAATGAGGTCTCTATGTCGTTCCACGTGCCTTGGACTGTTCTGCCCGAATAGTGCCCCCCCCACCCCAGGCGAGAAGCGTCCGTGGTCACTGTGGCGACTGGCGGAGGCAGCGAGAAGGGGCTTCCCGTGTGGAGATTGGGGGACTAGAGCCACCACACGAGCGACCTTTTGCAAACCCTGCTTAGGGGAATGGGATGAGACAGGGGATTGCGAGATAGGGACCATTGTACCTGGAGGGTCCACTGTATGACCCTCATATTCAGCCGGGCCAATGGCAGCAGCGGAATTGCTGCCGCCATGGACCCTAGAGCCCTCAGGACCAATTCCCAAGGAGCTTGAAGTTGAAGGATGGCCTGCACGTGCAACCTCAGGTTCTGAAGCCGATCTGGAGTCAAGAAAGCAAGCATCAGTCTGGAGTCCAATCCCGCCCCTATGAAATCCAATACTTGTGTAGGAGCCCGGGAGGATTTGACCATGTTGATGGTCAACCCTAAGAGTGGAGCCAGATTGAGGAAATAATCCCTGCATGAGCAAAGAAGATGCCTTGTTGGGGCGGTAAGGAGCCAGTCGTCTAGGTACAGAAAGACCTGAATTCCCTGGAGTCTCAGGTGGGCCGCTATCGCTGCCAAGACCTTGGTGAACACCCTGGGGGCTGAGGTGAGACCGAAGGGAAGGGCCCTGAACTGAAATGGCTGGCTCCCAGCTGGAAGCGGAGAAACCTCCTGACGGAGAAAATGTCTGTCTACGAGAATATAATAGTACGCATCCTTGAGGTCTATTGAGCACATCCAGTCGTTCTCCCGCAGTAGTGGGAGAATAGAATGCAGTGTGACCATCTGGAACTTTACTTTTGGTACTGCCAGGTTCAAGACAGAGAGGTCCAGGATGGGCCTCGCGTCCCCCGTCTTTTTTGGCACCAGAAAGAACCTGAAGTAAAACCCTGATCCGAGCTGATCTGGGGGGACGAGCTGGATGGCTCTTTTTTGTAAGAGCTGCGAATTTCTGCAGCAGCCACCTCCCTCTGATTGGGTGGTACATCGGGGAGGCTTCTGATTCTGGGGGTTACAAGAAAGGGAATTTGGTAGCCTCTGGATATAACACGAAGCACCCAGCGATCCGTTGTTATGGACTCCCACATTGCTAGATGCCTCGAAAAACGTCCCCCGACTGACTCCAGAGTGGAGCAGCCGGGCAACCCCTCAGGGGTTCTGCGTGGGCCTCTCAGAGAAGGGTTCTCTGGACCCAAAATTCCTGGGACCCCCTCTGCCTCTAGGGCGGCGTCCTCCCTGTCCTCCTCTGCCACGAGAGGACTGGTTGCCCGGAGCAGACTGGGATTGATGCGATTTCCGGAACCACATCTTCTTCTGACCCTTTTGGTTCTTGGCAAAGAACCTCTGGGGAGCAGAGAAGCAGACTCAGACGGCAGACGTCTTCCTGTCTTTCTCGCTCTGGACAAGGGTGTCGCGAACGGTTTTGCCAAACAATGCAGAACCATCAAAAGGGGCATTCGCAAATGACGCCTTAAAGGGTTCCGAGAAGTCACAATGTCGGAGCCAGGCTTGCCTCCTCATGACCAGCCCGACTCTGCCTGCTCTAGCAGCTCCCTCAGTGGCGTTAGACAAAAGCCGCATAGAGGTGTTGGAAATAGAACGTAGGGTGGACATTCGGGAGGAGTACAGTTGCTTGTCCCCTTCCGACATGGACCCTGGGGGGGAAGCAGCGTATTCTTTGATTAGATCCCGCTGCATCCGAATGATGTGTGCCATATAGTTCAGGGCCCTCATGGAGAAGGTCGCTGAACTGAAGGCCCGCTTCCCAAGGTGGTCCATAGTGCGAGACTCCTTGTTCGGCGGATGAACCGTGGGGTTCTCCTGAGCCAACTCTCTCTTGGTGGCTGCCGCCACCAACATGGCATCCACAGGGGGACCTCTGCTCCAATGGGTTCTCTCTGTCGGGGGGCTCAAGATTTTGTCCGGGCACTTGGGAACAGGCTCTACAGTGTCTGGCTCCCTCCAAGCCCTAGTGGCTATAAGACCAACCAAGAGGTCGGGGGGAGGGGACACCCAAGAGGTAGATGGCCCTGCCTCAAACGCCTCTAGGAATACGGACTCATCGGAGGAAGCCTTGGGGGCAGACCACCCCCCCCCTGATTCTGAGCATTTTCATGATGTCTCCAAAGGAGACATCCTCGGGGGGTGACCTTGGGGAGCCTTCCCCTTCATCCAAGTCCGTATCTTCGGTGAGGGACTCAGGGGAGTCCACGTGCCTCCTCTTGCACTTTGACTTGCGAGGAACCTCCTCGGGGGGGGGGGCTGTCCGAGGAGTCCTCACCAGCAATATCCTGTTCCAATGGAACACCTAGAGGCGCTGAAGCAGGCTGCTCCGAGGGGAGCCAGGACCAGCTGAGAGGGAGTGCAGGGGGGAGCCGAAGCCAGGACCGGAGGCCTGGATGCACTCAACAGTACCCTCTCCACCACTGTGAAAGCCGAGGGGGAGCCGCTCTCTGACGGATCCGAGATCCGACTCCCACTCGGATCCGAGGCGGGGATCGGACCCAGAACCGAGACTATCGGATCCGAAGGACCCACGCGCTTCGACCGGGACTGGGCCGAAAGCACACAGAGTCCCTCGGATCCAAAGCTTGGCCCACGGCTCTGAGAGATCGGATCCGACAAACTCGAGGGAATCGTCGGAGCCGAAGTGCCTAGCACTGTCGGCTCCGACCCACCCCCCGGATCCAACGCGGCTTGGCTCCGACAGCTCTGAACCCGGAAGGCGGGTCGGAGAAGGAGCGATAGGAGCAAAAAAGGGGATCGAACTCCCCCCCAGAGGGGGGGGGGGGAGGCAAGAGCACTCCCATCTGCATCTGGGCCTGGATGAACCTCCTCATCATCCGGTCCATGTCCGCATCTGACATACTGAAGGTGGCCTCGAGGAGGCCACCGAGGCAGGCCTGGAGTGCCGCCTCAATGACCTCGACGGGGACCGGGTCACCTCCTCCTCGGGTCCCGGTGAGAAGCAAGGGGATCGGATCCGAGGAGGAGGCGAACCAGAAACCCTGGAGGGAGAAGCCCGTTTGGCAGGCGGGGCCGAGGAGGAGTCTTCGGCCCGCCACTTAAGGTGCTTCTCCCTCCGCTTCTCTTTCCTGGCCTCCCTCTCCTCCGAAGCCGCAGTTGGAGGTTGAGTCCTGGCCGGAGGGGGGCAGGAGTGGCTGCTACCGAGGACTGGGTAGCGGTCACAGAAGTACCGGAGGCCGGAGCCGGGTCTGGGGGCAAAAGGCCCGCCAGAACCAGCTTCGACCTCCGATCCTTAAGTGCCCTGGGGTTGAACGCAGCGCAAATCGCACAACCCGAGGAGAGGTGTTCAACCCCAAGGCACCTAACGCACAGAGTGTGGCCATCAGCCGGTGAAAGCTTGTGACCACACTAGGTGCATTTCGAAAAAATGGCTTTAGGGGCCTCCGACATCACTAAAAGAAAACACACCCACTAGGCCCCTACACACAAACACTGCGACCAGCGAGGGCAGGGAGGAGAAATAAAAGATAAAAAATTAAGCTAATTTAAGCTAAAAGGAGTGACATTAGCGCTAAGGAAAACCTAAACACACACACAGACACTTGCTCAAAAAGAGTATAAGAAAAAAATGAAAACTTTCTTTTCTCACAAAATTTGACCAAGAGCTCTGGAATCTAGCTGTTGCTTGAAGAGCGGCAAACTAGATCTGAGGTCAGTCAGGGTTGGTAGGGGATTATGGGTAAAGGGAGGAGCTAGGAGCTCGGATCTATGCTGTGATAGAAGTTGCCGGCTCGGATCCGATATCGGATCCGTATCCCAAAGGTTGCTGACAAATGAAGTTCCTACTTCAGATTCTGTTATTTTAACCAAGCATGTCTCCTAATTACAAAACCTGTAACAGCGGCCCTGCAAGAGGCCGCTGGAGAATCAAAACCACATTGCAAAGTATGCTTTCCTACTTGTTCAGCAGCATGCAATAAATCAGTTAGTTATTTACTCACCATAACGTTAGATGTATGTAGTCCATCTCGCCTCACATTCTTCACTTGTGGGTTCGGAGCAGAATGTCAGCTCCGACTCGGCCTATATACTAGCTCGAAAGTCTTTGATTGGCTGGGCTAAGATGGTATCCCACAATACACTGCTCCACATTCCCCAGATCTAGTTTGCTGCCAACAGAAGTATCGTATCCATCGCCCAAACACACACACACACTCCATAACAACGAGGTCCAACAAATTATCCAAAGGGACTCTAATATCAGAAGTACAAAGAGATCCTCCAAATCCTCCAGGCGTGGGAGACGGTGGGGGGGGGGGTAATGAAGAATGTGAGGCGAGATGGACTACATACATCTAACGTTATGGTGAGTACATAACTGTTATGTAGTCCTATCTCGCCTACATTCTTCACTTGTGGGACGGGACAGCGTCCCTAGCACCTACATCCTAGGTGGCTCAATGGAAAATACTCCTGAGCACTGTGGAGCCAAAAGATGATCTGCCTCTGGACACCACATCCAATTTGTAATGCGAAACAAACGTGTGAGGAGAAGCCCATGTTGCAGCCACACATATATCATCTATCGATAACCTAGCCTATAGGCTGTGGAAGTGGAAACTGCTCTGGTAGAGTGTGCTCTGACTGGAAAGGGCAGGCTCTTTCCCCCCACCTGATAAATAAAGGAGACGCAACCAGCTATCCACCTAGAGATGGTGACCTTGGAAACCGCAGACCCCAAGCGATTCTCTGAGAACGAAATGAAGAGCTGGTCTGACGTCCACCAATCTTTAGTCCTGTGTAGATAAAAGCGTAGTTGCCTATGAACATCCAACAGATGAAACTGGTACTCTGCCTTATTGGAGAAGTTGGGGAAGAAGACCGGCAGCTCAATGGACTGATTAATATTAGATAAGGAAGCCACTTTGGGAAGAAAGGACGGATTTGGTCCGAGAGACTCTATCTTTATGGAATATCAAATATGGGGGCTTGACTGATAGGGCCTGAAGTTCTGATACTCGTCTAGCCGATGTGATAGCTATCAAAAAGGCACACTTCCATGTAAGAAATTTTAAATCGCAGGAGGCCACGGGCTCAAAGGGTGGTAGAGTGAGGGCCTGCAGCACAAAATTGAGGTCCCAGGGCATAACAGGTTGAGATACAGGGGGACGAAGAAGAAGAGTGCCTTTCAGGAATGCTCTACACAGCCTGTGTGCCATTAAGCTAGGTTCATAAGCCACATGATAATTTGAAATAGCCGCCAGCTGAACTTTGATGGTGGCTGAGGCAGACCCTTGGTAGAATAAATGAGGCAAAAATTCCAAAACAGAATCAATGGGGGCTGTGTAGGGGTCAATAACTTTGGACTGGGCCCATATCGAAAACCTTTTCCACTTGCTAGAGTAGATCTTCCTAGTGGATGGCTTATGAGAGGACGAAAGAATATGGACCACGTCTGGAGAAAAATCGTGACACCTGACTAAGGATGGAAGTGGAGTAGCCAGGCAGTCAGCCGGAGGGTCTCCAGGGAGGAGTGGAGCTGTCCCGACATATGTGTCAGCAAGTCTGGACGAGGGTCCAGAGTCCAAGGAGCATCCACGATGTAAGGTTGAAGGAAGGGGAACCATACTTGTCGAGGCCAGTGTGGCGCGATCAGAATCAATCTGCTACCCAGGGATAGTGCTTTCTGAATCACCCTCGAGATAAGGGGAAACGGAGGGAAAGCATACAGCAGACTCGAGGGCCAATTGTGCGCAAGAGCGTCCCTTGGAGATTCCCCCGGTGGGGGGATCAGCGAGAAGTAATTGCTGCATTTCGCATTGAGGGGGCTGGCAAACAGATCGCAGCAAGGTTGACCCCATTTGCTGAATATACTGTCCGCCACCCGGCGGTTCAGGGACCACTCGTAAAGCATGAGGATCGCCCTGCTTAGCCTGTCTGCAATCACATTGGTTTTCCCCGGGATGTGCGTTGCCACCAAGGCCCGTTGGGAAGCTATCGCCCAATTCCACACTCTCATGGCCTCCCTGCATAGTGGGTACGATCTGGTTCCTCCTTGTTTGTTGAGATATCACACTACTGACATGTTGTCTGAGTGTATCGCAATAGTCCCTACAGGGAGGACATCCTGAAGTGCCTGCAACGCTAGGAGCACTGCCCTCATCTCCAGGACATTTATGTGCAAGTCTATCTCGTGCTCCTGCCACGTGCCTTGGACCATCCTGCCAAGATAATGCCCCCCTACCCTATCCAGGAGGCATCCGTGGTCACTGTGGCTACTGGGTTGGGTAGAACAAAGGGTTTCCCTTCGTCTAAGTTGTTGTTGCATAGCCACCAACTGAGGTCCTGCTTGCATTTGCCTGTGATTAAGATAGGATGGGACAGCTGTAGTCTTTGGAAGGACCATTGGGTGAATAGGAACCATTGTAGGATCCTCATATGTAACCTAGCTAACGGGACCATCATGACAGCGGACGCCATTGTCCCCAGTAACTGAAGAACTAGTCTTGCCCTCACACGTGTCAGAGGCATCATCATCCGGACCTGTCGTTGCAACCCTGTGATCCTCTCCATAGGTAGGAATGCTCTCAACCGAATAGTGTCCAACTCTGCTCCTATAAATGAGACACGCTGTGAGGGTAGCAAGGCAGATTTTTTCCAGTTTATTGTGATGCCTAACTGGTGACAACGATCGATGGTAGTATCTTTGTTTTGAAGTAGTAGATGCTTGGTGGGGGCGGATAGGAGCCAGTCGTCCAGGTAAGGAAACACCTGGAATCCTTGACGTCTCAAGTGAGCCGTCACCACTGCCATGCACTTGGTGAACACCCTGGGGGCTGTGGTGAGACCAAAGGGCAGGGCTCGAAAAGTACAGTTTTGTACCTACCATAAATGTAGATGTTCAAAGATCCACATTGCTGCAGTCATAACCTGTGGGTAGTCCGCTGTCCTCGGTCGGCCCGAATACCAAAGTGTTAGGCTGGCGTCGGTCATGGTCGCCCAGATCTGACGTCAGTACGCCGTGGTACTAAAGCGCATGACCGACGCCATATCCTCAGTCTTTCTTGCCCCAGATGTCAGAAGGCCTTAAAAAGAAAGGCCATAGCCAAAAATAGAAAAATACCCAATCACCAAAATAGCAACAATAGATACACCACAAACCACACAGCCACCCCAAACTACAGAGGGAAGGAGGGAGGGATTAGACTGCAGCAATGTGGATCTTCGAACATCTACATTTATGGTAGGTACAAAACTGTACTATGTTCTTCATCTCACATTGCTGCAGTCATAACCTGTGGGTAGAATCCCAAAGCAAAGGTAAAGGGAGGCTGGTAAAATCAGATAGCATTAGGAGCTGCTAACATGCCCTGTAAAACTGCAGTGGCAAACCCAGCCCTAGATTTGGAATAAAGAGGAAGATGGTAATGTTTAGAAAAAGTGTGCACTGAACTCCAGGTAGCTGCCTCCAAAATATCCTTAGTAGCTACTCCCCTCAAAAAAAGCAGTAGAAGTGGCAGTAGCCCTAGTGGAATGAGGTCTGATTCCAGCCGGAACCTCCTTACCATGATGAGAATAACAGAAAGCAATGCAATGCCCAATCCACTTAGAAACAGTTTGTTTTGAAACAGGTTTTCCTTGAGACCCCAAGGCAAAAGAAATGAATAACTGTTGGGACTGCCTGAACCCTTTAGTTCTGCTCAAATAATAACGTAACTGCCTGTGAATGTCCAAAGAATGCAAAATTTTCTCCCCCTTATTTTGGGGATCAGCATAAAATGTAGGCAGATGAATAGATTGGTTTAAGGCCACATTAGAAACAACTTTAGGCATAAAAGTAGGATTAGTACGTAGTGAGACCCTATCCTTATGAAATATCAGGAAGGGTTCAACTGCCATTAGAGCCTGTAATTCAGATACCCTTCTAGCAGACGAATGGCCAACAAAAAAGCAGTCTTCCAAGACAAAAACTTCAACTCTGAAGTAGCTGCAGGTTCAAAAGGAGGTAAAGTGAGCTTTTCCAACACAAAATTGAGATCCCAGGAAGGAGTAGGAGCTCTACGTGGGGGTCTTATGTTCTTTGCCCCTCTAAGAAATTGCTTGAACAAAGGGTGAGAGAATAATGGTGGGTCACAGTCATAGTGAGCAGAAATGGCTGCAGCATGAACTTTTACAGAGGAGAAAGACAAACCCTTGTCTAATAATTCTGTAAGATACTGAAGTGAAACACTCAAATTAGGCACTGAAACATCAAAGCTCTTTGTTTTGCTCCA
This sequence comes from Protopterus annectens, assembly GCF_019279795.1. Taxonomy (NCBI): domain Eukaryota; kingdom Metazoa; phylum Chordata; order Ceratodontiformes; family Protopteridae; genus Protopterus; species Protopterus annectens. The sequence goes on from NC_056745.1 coordinate 1,122,710,265, forward strand.
AAGAAAAAATCTCCTCCATTTATCAGCATAAACTTTCCTTGTACTAGGCCGTCTGGCCTCCAAAACATTCAAAACTTGTTGAGGAAGCTGCGACCCCCCAGGGTCTAAAACAGAATACGCCAGGCTGTCAGATGCAGGGACTGAATCCTGACATTGCGGAAATGATTGCTTGCCTGGGACAAAAGGTGTGGAATTAATGGCAAAGGCCAAGGAGGCTCCCGTACTAAAGTCCTCAGCAGAGGGTACCAGTGCTGCCGTGGCCAATCTGGAGTTATCAGAATCATGCAAGGCTTGTCCTGCCTGACCTTTAGGAGCACCTTGGGAAGGAGAGGCAGAGGGGGAAAGGCATAAACGTGAAGGTTGTTCCAACTGAATGATAGAGCATCCACTTTCCAAGCTTTTGGGTGAAACAGCTTTGTGCAAAACTTTGGCAGTTGGTAATTTAGTGGAGAAGCGAACAGATCTATGTCTGGAGTCCCCCATGCCACCGTCAACTATTGAAAGACATGAGGATCCAATTTCCACTCGTGGGGATCCACTATCTGTCTGCTCAAAACATCTGCTAAGGAGTTCTGTGCTCCTGGCAGAAACCTTGCCTGAAGGGTGAGGTGCAAACTGAGAGCAGTCTCCCACAAAATCATAGCTTGTCTGCAAAGAGGGTACGAATGGGTACCCCCCCTGCTTGTTGATGTACCACATGACTGTTGTGTTGTCTGTCTGAATCAACACTTGTCCTGGGTGAAGTAAATCCTTGAAAGCCATCAATGCAAATTGGACTGCTAACATCTCCTTCATGTTGATATGCAAATATTGTAGTCTGGCAGGCCACATGTCTTGAACCCATTTTCCATTGAAGTGTGCTCCCCAGGCCATGTCTGAGGCATCTGTCGTTAAGATCTGACTCGCCTCTGGTCGGGTCACAGAGAGTCCCTTGTTTAGGTGACATTCCTGAGCCCACCACAAAAATTCCCTTTGGATGCAAGGTATCATCTGAATGACAGTGTCCAAATCGTGGCAGTGTTGAGTCCATACGCTTTTGAGATACCAATGTAGCTTCCTCATATGCAGTTTGGCATTGGGAAGCACCAGAATACAAGATGCCATGAACCCCAAGGCTTGAAGGACTGTCCTTGCAGTCAGCCTGGACCGTAGAGACAATTGTTGGAAGTAAAGGGTAAGATTTCTTTGTTTGTCCGGGGTCAAAAATGCCATCTGAGAAGCTGTATTCAGTCTCACACCCAGAAAGCACATGTCCTGAGAGGGTACTAGACTGGACTTTGTTTCGTTCACAGAATACCCTAGGCACCTTAACACTGCCATAACATACTGTAGATGGTGAAGCAACTCGACTTTGTCTTGAGCCAGAATCAGGCAATCGTCCAAATAAGGATAGATTTGTATTCCCCTTAACCTTAAGAAGGCTATCACCGGTGTCAGGACCTTTGTGAACACCCTGGGCGCAGTAGATAAGCCAAAGGGCAATGCAGAGAACTGATAATGTAAAGTCCCAGCCTGAAAACGCAGGAACCTCCTGCAGCTGGGCCTGATAGGAATGTGAAGATAAGCCTCTTTGAGGTCCAGAGTTACCATCCAGTGATCTTTGCCTAATAGAGGCAGAAGTTGTTGCAAAGTTAACATTTTGAATTTTGGAATGTCCAGGTATGTGTTGAGAATAGACAAATCCAGAATTGGTCTCCAAGTGTTTCCTTTCTTTGGTACAAGAAACAGGCGAGAATAAAATCCTAGGCCTACTTCTGATGGAGGGACCCCTGGATAGCCCCCATTTTGAGAAGTAAAGAAATCTGTTTGTGAGCCTCCACCTTTTGCTGAGAAGGAACGTCTGGCATGCCTTTGAAAGGAGGCAAGGTGTGAAAATAAAACTTGTAGCCTCGATCTATAATGTCCAACACCCATTTGTCCTGAGTGACTAAAAGCCAATTTTTTCTGAAATGTGCCAACTTTCCTCCCAGAGGAGCTGCCAGACAGGAGGGATCTGGCAGCTGGAGATACAGGTCATTGGGTCTGTTTACGAAAAGGCTGACCCCTGCCCTCACCTGAAGATTGTGCAGGGGAACTCCACGTCCTAGGCCGGAAAGAACCTTGAGCATGAGCTCTGCCCCTACCACGTCTAGATCTGCCCCTAGACTGAAAATCAGAAGAAGGATAAGCCCATCCCTTAGTAGGCCAATTTCTGCTAAACGTAGGGGGCTGCACCTGTAAAAAATCCTTAACTGTTTGCATAGACTTAGCTTTGTCTTCCATTTTCTTCAAAACTGACTCTACAGGAGAACCAAACAGAACTTCAGACTGAAGGGGAGCATTCAAAATTCGAGCTTTAACATGCTCTGACAAATTCTGATCCTTAAGCCAGGCGTGCCTACGAATAACTGATCCAGTGGCAGCCACCCTGGAAGAAGCCTGAAGAGCATCAAAACCACACTGCAAAGAATGCTTACCCACCTGATCAGAGGCATGAACTAAATCCTGCAATTCCTTACACTCAATGCCCTCTGCCAAAGCATCTACCTTAGATTTCAACTGACTCAGGAGAAAGTTCTGGTACTTCAGCATATGAAACTGGCAATTCAAAGCCCTCATTGCTAGAGTGGAAGAGGTATACACTTTTTACCCCACCTATCCAAAGCTCTAGAATCTTTATCCATAGGAACTGGATTCTTTACAACAGAAGCCCTGACCCCCTTAGGTCCCTGGCTAATAGTTTCTGGGTCAGCTCTCGGGCTTTTATACAAATATTTATGAGCCTCAGGCACTCTGTAATACCTGTCTGGCTTGACCGGGCAGGAGGCAAAGAATCAGGATTAAGGGAAGCTTCAGAGAAAACATCCTGAACAACATCCAAAACAGGGGTATAGCCAAGGGCCTATGCTGTGGTAAAAACAAAAATTCCCTAAGTCTCTTTCTAGAATCTGAGAAATCCTGACCTTCCCACTTAAAATGCTCTCTCATGGAATGCAGGGTTTCAGAAAAAGAAAAATCCTCTGGGGGGGAAGCAGAAGGACTAGAATCCTCTGCATCTGAATCAGAATAAGGAGGAAAATCCTGAATGTCTTCAGCCGAAGACTCCGAGTAATCTGAAGAATGCTCCAATCCTTCCACCTCTGGCTCTACCCTAGGCCTCTTATCTGGAGGGGGCAAAGAACCCCTGATTAAGGTAATTAAATCTTCTGCCATTTTCAGCATATGCTTTTTAGGTACGGAACCTGCAGAACTAGGGCTGACGCCAGAGGAAGATAAACCAGGCCTAACCCTGGAAGGTACCTTAGAGACAGAAGTAGAAGGCCTAACCACCTTATGCAAAGGAGGGACTACAGAAACCTGAGAGGCCCCCTCAGCCTGACCCGACTCCTGAGAGGCCACATCCTGCAAAACTAAAGGCTCCCCCCGAGACTCAGCTGAAACCTCGGCTGGATCCACAGATTCCACCGTAGTTTCTAAAGAACCGGCGTCCGTAACGGACGACTCATCCTGCTTGGACTTTAACGATTTTTCCTTACGCTTCTTAGCGGTAGCGGGCGTCGGAGGATCCGACTGCATATTGTAATTACACCACTTACCGAAGACAAGCCTAGCACAATCTAACCTGCGTTTAATGGTGCGCTTATTAAATCTAGCACAAAAGCGACACCCGACTACGTCGTGCTCAGGCCCCAAGCAAGGAATACAAAGAGAGTGGTAATCCCTATGAGGTATCTGTTTCCCACAAGAAATACAATTATTCACTTTTTCTGACATCCGGATTTAACTGAGGCAAGAAAAGACAAAAATATTCCCCAACGGGGTACTTAGCCCAACTTGGTCTTCGGTCTGAAACTCAGAATACAAAAATTTCAGGACGCCGAACGGCACTTGCAAAACGCTGCTTCTGCTTCGGACCATGCGGCAAGAAAGACTGAGGATATGGTGTCGGTCATGCGCTTTAGTACCACGGCGTACTGACGTCAGATATGGGCGACCATGACCGACGCCAGCCTAACACTTTGTTATTCGGGCCGACTGAGGACAGCGGACTACCCACAGGTTATGACTGCAGCAATGTGAGATGAAGAACATCTGGAAGTGCCTGGCTCCCAGCCGGAAGCGTAGATGACATCTGGATGCTCTGTCCATTTTGATGTGGTAATAAGCATCCTTCAGGTCGATGGAGCACATCCATACTTCCTTTCCCAATAATGGGAGAATCGATTGTAGCGTGACCATCCAGAATTTGGACTTGTGTACGTAGTGATTGAATCGGCTGAGATCCAAAATGGGTCTCAGGTCCCCCGTTCTTTTCGGCACCAAAAAGAATCTCGAGTAAGTCCCTAATCCGATCTGGTCTGGGGGGACGGGTTGGATGACTCTCTTTTTCTAGCAGCTGAGAAACCTCTGTTGCTGCATGACCCCTTTGACTGGGTGGAACGTCTGGGATCCTTTTGATGGGGGGTGGGGGGGGGGTGGAGTGAAATGGGATGGTGTAACCTCCGGCGATTATCCCTAATACCCATCTGTCCTTGGTGATGTTGACTCAGGCTTCCGGATACCAGGAAATTCGACCCCTGACTGGCTCCGGAGAAGCACAGCCGGGCACACCCTCAGGAATGAGAGTATGGGGAACCGCGAAAGGAATCACGGTCCCCAGAATTGCGGGGGGCCCCCTCTGCCTCTGGGGCGTCTCCCTGAATATGACCCCCCTCCCCTGCCTCGGGGGGGGGGGTCTCACCCTGTGCGGGTAGGAAAAGACCTTTGTGATTTTTTGAACCACATCTTTCCCCCTCGCTGAGCCTTGGGATAAGGCCTCGACGGGAGGGAAAAACGGACTCCCACGGCAGACAAGGTCTTTCCCTCTTGCTCGCACCTGGTGAGTGTGTCTTTCACTTTGGTCCTGAACAAGGAGGAACCATCGAAGGGGGCATCAGTAAAGGAAAACTTAAAGGCCTCTGCAAAGTGACACAGGCGTAGCCAGGCTTGCCTCCTGAGGACCACTCCTGAACTAGCCGCCTTACCAGCTCCCTCGGCCGCGTACGAAATCAGTCACATGGACGAGTTAGCAATGGAGTTGTGGGTAGAGAGCTGAGCGTTGACAGTCTGAACCACCACCTCAGGCACGTTACCCATTAGAGTATCTCCTAACCCCTTAAGGAGATCTCTCTGGAGCCGCTTGAAATGAGACAAATAATTCAGCGACCGCAAGGTAAAGGTCGCTGAAGACAGTGTACGCTTCTCATACCGATCCATAGTCCTAGACTCCTTGTTAGGAGGATGGACCGAAGAGGAAGACTCAGCAACTTCCTTCTGTGTGGCAGTCGCCCCCACCATAGACATCTACCGGGACTGCCTTTGTTAAAAATTCTTTCTTTTGGGGAGCAGACAAAAATTTGTTGGGGCATCGAGGAACAGGCTCCACGGAGTCAGGAGTCTCCCACACCCTCTGACAAATAAGGTCCAGGAGCTCGTCGAAGGGCTGAGCGCCAAAGGCCTTAAGGAATACTGACTCCTCCTCGGAGGGGGTTTTGGAGGGCCAGTCTCCTCTGTTTCAAGATCTCCAAGATATCGGAGAACGAAACATCCTCAGAGGAAGACTTAGGGGACCCCCCCTCAGATTCCTCGAGGTCAGTATCGGAAGTGAGAGACTCGTCCTGGGAGTCTATGTACTTCCACTTGCACGATTTCTTTCTAGGGGTTTCCTCAAGCACAGGCTCGGAGGGCCCCTCAGAAAGAAGGGGACCACTTGTGGGGGTATCCTTAGGCCCCTGCGCTCTGCTATCCAAGGATAGGTGGGTGTCAGAATCTCTTGCCGGTGTTGTGGGGGACGGAAGAACCGATCCGAGAGAAGTAGCTGACCTAGCCAGCGCACTCCGCATAGCCTCGAAGGTGGGACCCTCCCGAATCGGAGGACCGACCGCCTTCCACGGCCATGACCGGGACCGGTGTCCCCGCAGCAGAGGCACCAAAGGGGAGGCTCGGAACCGAAGGGTGTTCCGAGGTATCCCCCTCGGGCCCGACCGAGGAGACCAGAGTCTCGAACCCTGTGGACGGAACTGACAAGGTTGGAGCCGATGCGGGCACCGATAAACCCCGCTGGGGGATCGGCGCCGGTGCAGGAACGTCCCTCGGAGCTGAGCTTACCGGCTCTGATGACAAGGATGCGCTCGGAGAAGGAATAGCAGGCACAACTAACAGATGGCTCCGGAGCCGACTGGGTTGGAGCTGAGAAAAGTTTGGCCAACACTGGCGACTGTAGGAGCCTCTGCACCACCCTATCTACATCCAAATCGGAAAGCCTGGAGGATTTGGAGGAAATGGCTGGAGACCTAGACATCCTATCTGGAGAACCTTGCCTCAAGCTTGGCGACCGGCTCCGAATCGGTTCCAAAATTATCGGAGCGGACGCAGACTCAGTCGACACAGCTACCTCCTGCAGCCCCGATGTCGGTGGAGCTGAGGAAGCAGACTCGACAATGGTAATTTTACAAAGTGGTTCCGAAGCAATAGATGGAGCCGGAGACTTTTTCTTAGATTTGGAGGATTTAGACTTCGATTGGGAGCTGGGAGCCGAACCTAAATCCTCCTCAAAGGACGGTTTTAGTCCCTTTAGGATCAATTTATTTTTCCTCTCTTGGAGCACCCGAGGACTAAAGGCGTGGCAGAAACTGCACGACTCCTGAAGGTGGATGGCTCCAAGACAGTAAACACAGACCGAATGACCGTCTGTGATAGACATTTTACAGGCACACTTTGTACACTTTTTAAAGCCCGAGGGCTTATGCTCTTTTTGTTCCTTAGACATGCCAAGCCAACAATTGTAGCAGCCGCTACCGACAAAAGGCGGGAAACCGCTGACACCAAAACCAGTGAACACGTAAAACACAACCAAGGCACAGGGGAGAACCTCTAAATAAAACGGTTCTCAACTTAAAAAAGGAGAAACGCAGCTAAAGACTGCCAGACAAACACCACAAGGAGGACTAGGTCCTCTAACTTAAACGGGCCTAGCCCGAGGGAGTAAGGGATACCACACACAAACACACTCGCAACCTACAAAAAGTAATGCAGCAACAACACCAAGAACAACTCTATTTGTATACACACAATTAGCCAAAAATTAGCCAAAAATCTTCACAAGAAAGAGTTTTTTTCAATACTTAGCCACAGCCAAGTCGAGACCACGTCTGAGCTCTACAAGCGGCAAACGAGATCTGGGGATGTGGAGCAGTGTATTGTGGGATACCATCTTAGCCCAGCCAATCAAAGACTTTCGAGCCAGTATATAGGCCGAATCGGAGAAGACATTCGGCTCCGAACCCACAAGTGAAGAATGTAGGCAAGATAGGACTACATAACATCCTGCATTTCTTTGTTTTCTGCACATTCTGAATTTGTCAACATTTTTTGTTTAAGCAGTGACATTAGATATTGCTGATATTTAAGCATAAGAAATTGACAATTCTGTCTAAGGCCCTTGAATCCCTATCAGAGGGTATTGGGTTTTTTGCAGTGGACACCTTGACTCCTTTGGGACCCTGAGAGATAGTTTCTGGGTCTGCAGCAGGGTTTTTATAAAGAAATTTATGTGAATCAGGAACCCTGTAGTACCTGTCTGGCTTAACAGGAGCTGGTGGCAAGGAGTCGGGAGACAGTCTGGACTCTGAAAATACATCATCTACAATGTCTAAAACAGGAGGAATAGCAAGGGGCCTGTGTGAGGTAATAAAAGGAAGTCTCTGAGCCTTTTCTTGGATTCTGAGTAATCTTGGCTCTCCCAGTGGAAATGTTCCCTCATAGTATGCAGGGTTTCCCCAAAAGAATAATCCTCAGGAGGAGAGGCTGAAGGAAAAGATTCTTCAGCATCAGAATCCTCATAGGGAGGAAGAGAATATTCCTGGTCAGAAGAGGAACCAGAGGAAATGGAAACCTGATCTGAAGATGCATATTCTATTTCTTGCCTAGGCCTCTTATCAGGAGGGGGATGGGAACCCCTGATCAAAGTAATTAGGTCTTCGGCCATTTTAAGCATCTGTTTTTTAGGCATGAGGCCTGTCCAGGAGAATGCTGTACTTGTTTCTTTGTCTTTAGAGCTGGTTTAGCCTTTGAAGCTGAAGTTGGTTTTACATATAACTGTGTAGTCCTGAAAACACCCTCAGAAGCAGATGCCTGCTCAGCGGCTCCGGACCCATCTGAGGGGATAGTTTCCGAGTGTCCAAAACCTTGAGTTTCCAGCGGCCTAGTCGGCTCCACGTGGGAGTCGGAAGCGGCCTGTGGCTCTGAGGTAGCGGGCGTCAGGGGCTGCAAAAGCACCTCACTGAGAACCGGCGACAGGCCTAGCAGAAGCCTCGTCGTCGGTTTTGGACCTCGGGTGCCTGTCCTTTTCTTTACGCTTTTTATAAATTCCGGTAGTCGGTTGCTCTGACGGCATTACATAGTTAAATCTTCTGCCAAAATAATGAAATGCAAAATCGTACCGACGCTTAATAGTGCGTTGGTTAAATGTAGCACAAAACCGACAACTAGCAACGTCGTGGTCAGGGCCTAGGCAAGGAATACAGTAAGAATGAAAATCCTTATGAGGTTATTTGCTTCCCACAAGAAATACAATTATTAACTTTTTCTGACATCAGTCTGGAGCAAGAAAAAAGTTTTCCAAACGGGGTACTTAGCTTTAATGAAGACTTCGGATCTGAAATTCAAATTTGAAAATCTTGGGAGTCGGCCGACTGGCACTTGCGAACTGCTTTTGCTTCGGGAACCGCGCGGCAAGAAAAACTGAAGAAAATGGCGTTGGCTGCATCTTTTATACCCTTGGAGCACTGACGTCAGGGAGGAGGCGACAGTAACCGACGCTGGACCTAGACTTTGGAACTCAGGCCGACTGCGGGTAGCCTGCCAGCAGGATAACCCTATTGTAATGACTGCAACAGTGAAACACAATGAACATCTAGGTCTTTCAACTAAACAACAGACAGATATTCAGTCATACAGGAGATTCTTTCAAATAAAAATACAGTAAAGTAGTAACACAAAGACTAGGTCCTCTAAGTTAAACGGGCCTAGCCCTCTGAAGAACTGGGTCTTCTAATTCAAACAGACCAAGTAAAACACACCACACACAAACACGTTCAATTAGGTAGGGAAAAAATTTGCACCTGTAAAGTGATTAAGACTTTAGCGGATCCCCGCCAAAGACCACCAGTTAACAATAACCGATTAATAGGGAATTAATCAATAGGAGCCCCTATTGATTAAGAACGGCGAACTGCCAAAACTAACGATCTAGGCAATAAAGCGCAACTGCGCCTAACTACTGATGCACAGGATACTACTACTGGTCACACAAGACCACAAGGCAATTAAGGTAAAGCCCTATATGTATACTTTCCAGAAAATAACAGAAAAATGGTAAAACCGCCAAAACTAATGATCTAGGCAAAAAAAGCGCAACTGCGCCTAACTACTGGTACAGAGGATACTACTACTATGGTCACACAAGACCACAAGAAAGGTAGCCCTATATATATATATATATATACACACACACACACACACACACACACACACAGTAAATATGCAAAAAAACGCTAGTTAATGAAAAAATGCAAAAGACTTTGCCAGAGTCAAGAGAAACACATCAGAACTTGTCGATGCGGCAAACGAGATCTGGGGATGGCACTGGTGCACCATGGGATACCTGCTTAGCCACTAGCCAACCAGAAATCTTCGAGCTTCAAAATCGTCCGATCCTCGGCTCAGAACAAATATGTAAAAATGGAGGTGAGATTGGACTACCTAACATCAAATGTTAAATAAATAAATAAATGACAGTATTAAACCTAATTAAATTCCTCTATCACAGGGTCTAACTGCCTCTTGGCTCAGAGCACATTATGGAAAACTAACTGATCTGATGTGTCGGCAGCTTTAATTTAGGAGAAGAAATGTCACAAAATATCAATTCAGATGCATCTTAAATACAATTAAATTCAGCTTAAGACAGTAAAAAACATTTGAATACATAAGTTCCATCCATACACAGCTATCAGTTTTATGCCTAACAAAATGACGAATGCTATCAGTACACAAATGACATTGAGTCAAACCTATGTACAGCTATTCAATAAATAAATAATGCAATCAATAAAAATAAAAGGCAATTAAAACATTAAAAGTCATACCTCTTTCTTCATCCAGCATTTCAAAGCATCAATTAAAGCCTTCACTCCTAGCACTAAGTACAAAGGAGGTGTGCAGCAATCTTCACGCAATTCTATAAATACAAGCAACACCAGCACCATTAAGCATTATTAAAAAAGGGCAAACAAGCAAGCAACATAAGATTTATTAAGGTCAGACTATGGCTCCCAATTAAAATCTGGTAACTAGAATAGCCATTTCCTTACCAAAAGGATACACACCACCACCCTTAAGCTGGCATTCTCCACTAACGTGGAGACTGTATTAATCTCTACAATTATTTGTGTTCCAATACAGGGGTGACATCTCATTTTAAATACCTAAGCGTGGAGCAAAGACCAGAAATGAGAAAGGATGAACAAAGACTACATAATGAAAAAGAGCCACAACAATCATGGGCTTTCTAAGGGCCAACCCTGTTAAGTACACATTTAAGGTCAATGATACCTTGTGGGACAATGTCATCGATGACAGCTTTCAATATATACTAACCACCACCACCAGTACCACAGATAAAAAGGGATTTCTATTCAATGTCGTGGCTAAATGTACACTACTTTTTCCCAGTAAATCAAAGGTTTCTCTGCATGATAGTAAGGTCTGCTTAATGCCACTGCTCCTGCAAGAAACTTAAAACAAATTTTTTTTTGAGAATCAGTTGATCAACAAAGGGGGCTGCTTGAGTTCACCATTTCCAGCAGTCAGCATTCCTTAGCTCTTACTTTCCCCTATGCCTGGGGATGGGCATCCAATTGCAGTAACAAGTACTGTGACAATGTGAGGTATTACCAGCGATGTCAGGAGATGTAGGGCAGTGGATGTGTAACATTCTGCAGTACAACTAGTTGGAATTTTTTTTTAAATTATATGTTATTTGTACATTGAACTGATTGTTGAAAAATGTGCTTATTAAACTGCTTGGGTTAAAAATGTACCAACAATGTGTCTGCTGGGCAGAAAAAGAACTACACTTGTATTCAGACTGTATTATCTATTGAAACTAATATTGCAACAGAAAGTACTGGAAGAGAAGAGGTTAAAGCTCAGCTCCAGCTAATTTTGAAAAATAGTATGAAATTAAATTACTCAATTTAGGCAAAGAGATTGTATCTTACAGTTCTGATTGCACCCAGAAATGAAATACCTGTGCCAAACAATGGTTTCCCCACCTGTAGAAGGGTGGAAACATTTTATTGTTTTAAGACTTCCAGAAGCTGCAACAGATATTAGCAAAAATCTAGGTGTGTGCATAATGGACACATATGTAAGAGATTCTGGGCCAGTTGCTAGGAAAGGGGGTACTATGGGAACCAGAAGTCAGATGACCAGATGTATGTGATGTTATTTTGTAATCCAGGGCAAAAATTATGTTTTAATACTAGACGAGACTAAAGTCTCAGAGCAGTCTGTTTTTGGAACCTGACAAAGGAAGACTACACACCTACTTCATTCTTGCCTTGCTCTAGTAAGTGACCAGAGAATAGTAATTCTTTAGATCAGTCAGGAAAATGCAGTAAAATTAGTTAAATACTATTTTTCTGTATGTGTGTGAATCTATCCACCTGTGTTATTTTAAAATTTCCTGTGACAAACTCTGGTGTGTACTCTACATAGATATTTAGAATGTTCAAGTTCATTTATTATTTATTATTAAATGTATTTAAACTTTTCATTGTGGCTGGTCAGTTTGAGAATACACTCCTGAAAGCCTTACATCATTGGTTAAACATGATCACTGGTATTAATATTAATTTCACTCAGAATAAATGGGTACCCTTGTTAACAGCCTCACAGTAGCTGGCTTTGTAGTGTTTTGTGGCAATGTAACTACCTTATAGTCTGGGCAGAAGGAGGCACAGCTAGCAAATCTGTGTTGACAAAAGGCTCTGTATGGTTCCTGATCCCCGTATTCCATGGTAAAACTATAACTGCTGTTTCCAAATTGTCTGATACTGACTGTTTAAATTATGAAACAGTAAAACATTATTTACTAGAATGTTTTAAGTTAACACCTGAAGCTTACAGAAAAAAAGTTTCATGCATAGATGCAAAGCAGAAGAAAGTATGTGTGATTAAATTGCCAAGTTAAGCAGTTATTTTCATAGGTGGCTGAGTGGGTGTCAGGTCACCACTTTTGAAGGGTTGGCAGACCTTTTGGTGAGGGAACAAGCCCTCAGCACTTTGCCTGAGGACATGAGAATCTGGTTGTCAGACCAACAGTGCAACTCTGCAGATGATCTGGGGAAAAATGGGATCTCTACTTAGCAAGCAGAGCATCATTGCGCAAGAAGGGGGCACCCAGTGCTGCATATGGATATAAGGGAACCCATGGTGGACAGCCTAAACCACCCCAACAAAGTCTACCAGAACAAGGGAAGCCACTAGGTTCAGTTACACAGCCAGGATCAAGGGGTAAATGTTTTAAATGTAACCGGTGGGGCCATGTGTCACATGTATGTCCACAGAAGCAAGGTGGGGAACAAAAGGTGGGGGAGCCAGCAAGTGGGAATAACAGTATGCCTGTGGTAAGCTGTCTGGAGAAAATGGGTACCAAACTATCACTAGAGTTTATACCCGACCTTAGTGGATGGAAAACAGGCCACTGATAAGGGGACACAGCCTCTGGCATAACCACTGTGAATACTGCAGTGATTAAAGAGGAGCAGAACTTGCTTAGGCAGTCCACTCTGGTCAGAGCTTTAGGAGGGACCCCATTCCAAATGCCTTCGGCCAGGGTTCACATTGACTGGCAGGGTGAAAAAGGAAGCAGGCAAGTAAGTGTACTTGAGGATATCCCTGCAGCTGTCTTGATAGGGAATGATTTTGATAATGCAGTACCTTGTGTGTATGCAGTTACACAGTCAGGCTTAGAGACAGACATATGGGTCTGGTAGCCTGGGACACACAGACAGACTCCACAACTGAAGCCAAGGCTGGTGAGGTAGCTATTTCAGGGGAGGGAGATACCATGCAGTAGTGAGCCTGAAGGTGAGCCACAGCTGTTGGTAGATACTGATGTTCCCTTGGACAGAGTGACTGCAAGGGCAGAGGTGAATGACTGTACCCACGCTGACAGTGAGGTACCAGTGTCAGAGGATACCAGGCTTCCTGTGGAAAGGAAGCTGTTAAGCGTCACAAAGACAGAGTTGAAACAGGCTCAGCTCTCGGACCCTACATTAACAGGCTTGAAGGAGGCACCTGATTCTCAAGGAAAAGGGGAGTCTGTACTGGAACAAAGGGTTACTGTACAGAGAGTGGACCCCTGAGGGAGGGGATAGAGGGTGAGGTAATACAGCAGTAGGTAGTTGGCAGAGCCTACTATCTGGCACTTCTAACCATAGCCCATGACACTTTTTTTGAAGGTCATACCAGCATAAAGCGTAACCAAAAGATGTATTATGCAGAACTTTTTTTGGCCTGGGATTGCAAGGGATGCAACAGGGTACTTGCAGGCCCTGTGAACAGTGTCAAAAAGTAGGCAAGGCAGGAGACTAGGTCAAAGCTCCTTTGATGACTTTGCCTGTGATTAAGGAGCCATTTCAGAGGGTAGGCATGGATATATTGTTGCCTCTGAGTATCCCAAGTTTCACAGGGAAGAAGTATATCCTGGTGTTGGTTGATTATGCTACTCGATACCCCGATGCAGTGGCTCTGTCCTCCATCAAGAAGAAAAGTTGGCAAATGCTTTGTTACAGATTTTCAGCAGGGTAGGTTTCACAAGAGAAGTACTGATTGACAGAAGTGCCAAGTGCATATCAGAACTGCTGGCTTGTCTGTGGGATCGGCACGCTATGGGGTGAAGCACCTAAAAGCCACCGCCTACCACCCCCAGACTAATGATCTTGTGGACAGGTTAAACTCTACACTAAAGATCATGCTATCAGCATTCGCAAACCAGTTTAAAAGAGAGTGGGGCAAATATTTGTCCCATCTGCTGTTTGCATTCACAGAGGTACCTAGGAATCCACTGGGTTTTCACCTTTTGAATTGCTGTATGGGCATAGGGTGAGGTGACCTTTAGATTTGATCCGTGATGAGTGGGAGGGTGTGTGTGAATCCTACAAGGAATCTGTTGTGGCCTATATCCTAAACCTCAGGACAGGGCTTAGGGAGCTCATGGGGTTGGCCCAGGAGAACATGGCAGGAGCCCAACAGCAGAAACAGGTCTGGTACGACAGGAATGCTCGAGCCCGAGAGTATGCTGTGGGACAGCAGGTTATGGTTCTCATTCCTGTTCAACACAATAAGCTGCAGGCAGCTTGGAAGGGACCCTTCAAAGTGGTAAGGAATGTCAGTGATGTTACCTACATGGCAGAACTGCTAGGCAAGAGGCAGGGGCAGAAACTGTACCATGTTTTTCAAGGGTCACTTGAAAAACTAGCTCGAGTCTTCAAAGGGGAGACAGATGCAACTATGCGAGGTGCTGCCAGCTATGCCAGGAGATGTAGGGCAGTGGATGTGTAGCATATGCCAGTACAGCTGGGTGGAATTCTGTAAAGAATTATATGTTAATTGTGTATCAAACTGATATGTACAGATGTTTGTATTAAAAAATGTATTTGTAAAGGTGCTTGTGTTAAAATGTACCAACAGTGTCCTCCTTGTATGTCAGACTGTATTATAACTATTGAAGCCAATACTGTAACGCAGTATACTGGAAGAAAAGATTTAGCTCAGCTCCAGCTAACTTTGAAAAATAGTATGAAATTAAAGTACTTAATTTAGGCCATAAAGACCATCTTCCAGTTCTGACTGTCGCCAGAGACAAAACGTCTGTGCCATAGAATGGTTTATTAGCTCCTGTAGGAAGAGTGGAAGTGTTTTATGACTACCAGAAGCTGCAACAGAGCTTAGCAAAGCTCTGTGTGTTTTTATTACTGACACATATATGTGAGATTCTGGGTCATTTGCTAGGAAAAGGGGCTGGTATGGGAACCAGAAGTCAGATGACCAGATGTATGTGATGTCATTCTGTAATCCAGGACAAAAATTATGTTTTAATACTAGATAAGACTGAAGTCTCAGAACAGCCTGTTTTTGGAACCTGACAAAGAAGGAAGGCCACTCACCTACATCATCTTGCCTTGCTCTAGTATGTGAACAGGGAATAGTAATTCTTTACAAGTGAGGAAAATATAGTGAGATTAGTTAAGTACTGTTTTTCCTCTATCTGTGTGAATCTATTCATCTGTGTTATTTTAATATTTCTTGTGATTGAAATTCTGGTGTTTACTGTAGTATTTTCATTTTCTTTTATTATTTATTATAAATACATTCAGACTTTTCACTGTGGTTGGTGCTTTAGAGAATATTTTAACCTTTGAAAGCACTCCTATCTGGTGACTCTACGGACACTCCTGAAAGTCTTACTGCATTGGTCAAACACTATCATTGGTATTAATATTAATTTCACTCAGTATAAGTGGGTTCCCTTGTAAGGGCCTTAGAGTAGCTGGCTTTGGAGTATCTGGAGGCAGTGTAACTACCGTATAGTCTGGGAAGAGGGCACAGCTAGTAAAAGCTGTGCCAGCCTTTCCCAGGTGTGTGTGTGTGTGTGTGTGTGTGTGTGAGTGCGAGCTTGGGCACATGTATGCGCGTGAGTGCGTGCTTGGGCACATGTATGTGTAAATCAATCAAATCTTCAAGAGTGGGTGTGTCAGCTGCTTGGAGCAGGGGCATGAAGCACTGGTTTCATAGAGAGGGTGCTGGAGGACTTGGCTTAGACACCCAGCAGAGGACTCAACTCTACAGCTGTCCTAGTGGGGACTCTCACTGTGGCCATGGAGAGAGAGAGAGAGAGAGAGATATCCAGACCCCAGACTGAGTGTGTTCCCTGTGTGATCTTAAGGGAAACTGTGCCTGATGCAGAGACCTGCATTTGGAAATACAATATTCATCTATTTTTGTTCCAAGTGAATGTCCTTGTACAGTGTCAGTGATGAGGATTCAGGCGCCTTGATTATTGGCCTAGAGAGGGGATGCGGCAGTTATGATGTTCAACAATGACTGCTTAAGCATGCTTATCCCCTGTACTCTCCACTTGCCTCCTAGCCACTAGTTAAGTGTTCTGCAAATGAAAGATAAGGACTTTTGTACCCCCACTGCTAACAAGTAATAAACAAGTATATATCTGACTTGCATGGAATCCAAAAAATAACACTGCCTACCCACAGGGGACACAGAGAAGTGTACATTTGATCTCTCAAAAGGGATCCTTTTAGCAAATGAATTCAAACAAATAAAAATGTGTTAATTAGACCTAGCCTCAAAGACCTTTCTTAATGGGTTCATTGGCTGTGCTAAATTTCAAAATAAAAAACAGAAGAAGCCAGAGTGATAAATCAAGAGCAGCAAAAAAGCCGTTTACCAGGCAACATTAGGCTAAAAGAACCAAACCCAAGGCTGGCAAGACTGCCAGACAAAAAAGTACAGTTGTATACCTACCATAAATGTAGATGTTCGAGTGTATTCACTGTTGCAGTCATTACACTTGGGTTATCCTGCTGGCAGGCTACCTGCAGTCAGCCTGAATTCCAAAGTCCTGGTCCGGCGTCGGTTGTTGTCACCTCTTCCCTGGCGTCAGTGCGCCAGGGGTATAAAAGATGCAGCCAACGCCATTTTCTTCAGTTTTTCTTGCCCCAGATGTCAGGTTCCCCCAAAAGGGTAGGCTAAAAATTCTGCTCATAAAGCATGCAGTAACATAAACATTACCTTCATCTACAAGCAAATACACCACATAGGTTGTATAGAATAGAGAAGTACAGATAAGTCCCAGCAATGAAAGGGGGATGGAGGGAGGGTAACCTGGACTGCAACAGTGAATACACTCTAACATCTACATTTATGGTAGATACACAACTGTACTATGTTCATCGTGTTTCACTGTTGCAGTTATTACACTTGGGTTGAATCCCAAAGCTGAGGTTGGGTGGCTGGGCCTAGATAGAATTAGGAGTGGCTATGAGGCCCTGCAGAACTGCAGTGGCAAAGACTGCTCTGGATTTAGAGTAAAGAGATAAGTGGTAGTGCTTTGTAAAAGCATGCACTGAAGTCCAGATTGCAGCCTCCAAAATGTCCTTGGTTGGTACTCCTCTGAGGAAGGCTGCTGCTCTGGTAGAATGTGGCCTAATGCCCTTAGGCACTGATTTGCCATGTTGTGAATAGCAGAAACTAATACAGTGGCCTATCCATTTTGAAATAGTCTGCTTTGAAATAGCTTTTCCTTGCGATCCTGCAGCATATGCCACTAAGAGTTGCTCAGTCTTTCTGAAAGCTTTAGTTTTGTCCAAGTAAAAGCATAGCTGTCTGTGTATGTCCAAAGAATGCAGAAGTCTCTCCCCCTTATTGTGTAGGTTTGGATAAAAGGTAGGCAAATGTATGGCTTGGTTAAGAGCCACACTGGACACTACCTTAGGCATAAATGTTGGGTTTGTCCTTAGAGAAACCCTGTCCGGATGGAAAATAATAAAAGGTTCCACAGCCATTAGTGCCTGTAACTCTGAGATTCTTCTTGCTGAAGTTATTGCTAGGAGAAGAG
Organism: Protopterus annectens; assembly: GCF_019279795.1. NCBI lineage: Eukaryota > Metazoa > Chordata > Ceratodontiformes > Protopteridae > Protopterus > Protopterus annectens. The sequence continues at coordinate 1,122,727,987 of NC_056745.1, forward strand.
CTGTTTTCCATGATAAGTATTTTATCTCAGCTGTATTGGCTGGCTCAAAAGGAGGCAGTGTGAGTTTTTCCAAGACAAAATTGAGGTCCCATGCAGGTATTGGAGCTCTCCTTGGAGGTCTTATGTTTTTGGCCCCTCTGAGATACTGCCTGGGCAGTGGATGGGAAAAAATAGGTGGGCCCGTATTGTAATGAGCTGAAATGGCAGAGGCATGGATCTTAATTGATGAGAAGGATAGGCCTTTGTCCAGCATCTCAGTTAGGTATTGTAAAATCTGAGGAATGTTTGGAACAAGCGTGTCAATTCCTTGTGCCTGGTTCCAAGCACAGAATCTCTTCCATTTTTCTGCATAAGATTTTCTGGTGTTTGGCCTCCTGGCCTCCAAAATAACATCCATAACTGCTTTAGAGAGAGGTGTGTTCTGAATGGCCACATTATCCGCCATGCAGCCAGATTTAGGGTTCTGAGCTGGCGGTGTAGTATCTGATTGTATTGTTGGGTCAGCAAATGAGGAATTTGAGGTAATGTCCAGATTGGGCCTTGAGACAAACTCTTTAGGATTTGGTACCAGTAATGGCGTGGCCAGTCTGGGGCAATCAGGATAATTTTTGGCTTCTCTTGTCTGACCTTTAGGAGTACCTTGGGGAGGAGAGGCAGAGGAGGGAAGGCATATACTGTAAGGGCTTTCCAGCTGAATGAAAGGGCGCCCACTTTCCATGCTTGTTTGTGATAAGTCCGAGTGCAGAATCTCTGTAGCTGGCAGTTGTGAGGGGAGGCAAATAGATGTCTGGGCATCCCCATTTCCCTGTTATCATGCTGAAGATTTGTGGATTTAGTTTCCACTCATAAGGATCCATGAGGTTTCTGCTTAGTTTGTCTGCCAAAGTATTTGTCTTTCCTGGCAGGAATTGTGCTTGAAGGTGTACTTGACAAGTCAATGCTGTGTTCCACAAAGGCATGGCTTGTCTGCAGAGGGGTTATGAATGTGTGCCTCCTTGCTTGTTTATGTACCACATGACTGTAGTATTGTCAGTCTTTAACAGCAGTTGTCCTGGATGAAGTAGGTCCTTGAAGGCTGTCAGGGCATTCTGTACAGCTAGTATCTCTTTTTGATTGATATGAAGATGCATTTGGCTTGTGGGCCATGTGCCCTGAATACATTTTCCTGTCATGTGTGCTCCCCAGGCATAATCCGATGCATCCGTTGTTAGTGTCTGCCTGGCTGTGGGTAAAGTGAAGGGCTGTCCCTTGTTGTGGTGACAGGCCTGTGCCCACCATCAAAACTCCTGTTGCAGGCAGGGAATAAGAGTAATTAATGTTTCCAGGCTGTGGCAATGTGGAGTCCAAACACTTTTTAGATACCATTGTAGTTTCCTCATATGCAGTCTTGCATATGGAATTAGCAGAATGCAGGATGCCATCTAGCCCAGAGCCTGCAGAGTTTTTCTTACAGATAACTGGGTCTTTGTTGCCATGATTTCGAAGTAAGAAGTCAGTTGCCTTTGTCTGGCGTGAGATAAGCCATCTGGGCAGTGGTATTTAAGCTTGCACCCAGGAATATTATCTCTTGAGAGGGTACTAGTTTTGATTTATTTTCATTTACTGTGTACCCTAGACAAATTAGTAATCTTTTTACAAATGTCAGATGCTTTAGTAGAATGTCTCTGGTCTCTGCTTGAATAAAGCAGTCGTCCAAGTAGGGATATATTTGAATTCCTCTGTCTGCAAAATGCGATTACTGGTGCCAGGCATTTTGTGAAGACCCTGGGTGCAGTAGATAAGCCAAAGGGCAGTGCAGAGAATTGGTAGTGCATTGAGCCAGCTATGAATCTGAGGTATCTTCTGCAAGATTGTCTGATTGGGACATGCAGGTATGCCTCTTTGAGGTCTAAAGTTACAAGCTAAGCCTTCTTGCCCAGCATGGGCAGAAGCTGCTGTAGAGTCAACATCTTGAATTCTGGAACTTCCAGAAACGTATTTAGTATAGACAGGTCCAGTATTGGTCTCCAGGTTTTGTCCTTTCTGGGCACCAAGAAAAGTGTAGAGTAAAATCCTTGCCACTGCTCTTGTTGTGGTACTTGTTGAATGGCTCTCATGTCCATGAGGGCTGTAATTTGCATTTGTGCCTCTGCCCATTGATTGTGTGGCAGGTCTGGCATAACTTTTGACCTTGGTAGGGTGTGAAAATGTAACCTGTAACCTTGGGACACTGTTTCAAGACCCATTTGTCTTTGGTAACCATTTGCCAATTTGATGAAACAAGTACTAGTTTCCCCCCTAAGGGGGCTGCCAAAAGAAAAGTGCTTGGATCTGGCAGAGGAAAGTCATTGGGACTGTTTCCTCTAAGGTTGTGATTTGTCTTCTCCGCTTTTGGAGGTAGGAGCACCCCATTGTTTAGGCCTGTATGAGCCTTGGGGCTGAGATCTGCCTCTGGGACGCCTGTATCTGCCTCTTTGCAGTCTGTCTGACACTGGAAAGGACCAATTTTTAGAAGGCCAGTTCCTGCTAAATCTGAGTGGCTGTACCTGTAAGAAATCCTTAACTGTCTACATGGATTTTGCTTTATCCTCCATTTTTTTCAACACCTCTTCTGCTTTAGTACCAAACAAAGTATCATGCTGTAAAGGAGCATCTAATAATTTTGCTTTAACATGATCAGGCAGATTCTGTTCCTTTAACCAAGCATGCCTTCTAATAACAGAACCTGTAACAGCGGCCCTGCAAGAGGCCTCCAGTGAATCATAACCACAATGCAAAGTATGCTTTCCCACTTGTCCAGCTGCATGCAATAAATTCTGCATTTCCTTGTTCTCTGAACATTTAGTATTTGTCAACAATTTCTGTTTAAGCAGTGACATTAAACATTGCTGATATTTAATCATATGAAACTGACAATTTAAAGCCCTCACAGCCAAGGTAGCAGAAGTGTAAACTTTTTTCCCCCATCTGCCCAGAGCCCTAGAATCCCTATCAGAGGGGACATTTTTTGCAGTGGAAGCTTTGACTCCTTTGGGACCCTGAGATATAGTTTCTGGGTCAGCAGCGGGGTTTTTATATAGGAATTTATGAGAATCCGGGACCCTGTAGTATCTGTCTGGCTTAGCAGGTACAGGGAGTAAAGAGTCAGGGGACAGGCTGGACTCTGAAAATACATCTACAATGTCTAGAACAGGTGGAATAGCAAGGGGTCTGTGCTGAGGAAGTAGCAGAAAGTCTCTGAGCCTTTTCTTAGATTCAGAATAATCTTGACTCTCCCAGTGAAAATACTCCCTCATGGTATGCAGGGTTTCCCCAAAAGAATAATCCTCAGGAGGAGAGGATGAAGGAATGGATTCTTCAGCATCAGAGTCTTCATAGGGAAGCATGGAATAATCCTGTTCAAAAGAGGAATCGGAGAAAATAGAAACCTGATCAGAAGAATCATAATCCGTCTCTTGCCTAGGCCTCTTATCAGGAGGGGGATGGGAACCCCTGATCAAAGTAATTAGGTCTTCGGCCATTTTAAGCATCTGTTTTTTAGGCATGGAAGTCTGAGTAGGAAAATGCTGTACTTGTTTCTTTGTCTTTAGAGCTGCTTTAGTCTTTGTCTTTGAAATTGTAGATGGCTTAACATATAGCTGTGTAGGTCTGGTCACCCTCAGAAGCCGATGCCTGCTCAGCGGCTCCGGACCCATCTGAGGGAATGATTTCCGAGTATCCAATACCTTGAGTTTCCAGAGGCCCAGTTGGCTCCACATGGGAGTCGGAAGCAGCCTGTGGCTCTGAGATTGCGGGCACCAGGGGCTGCGAAAGCACCTCACTGAGAACCGGCGACTGGCCTAACTGAGGCCTCGTCGTCCATTTTAGACCTCGGATGCCTATCCTTTTCCTTGTCCTTGCGTTTTTTGTAAACTACGGTCGTCGGCTATTCTGACGGCATTACATAATTAAATCTTCGGCCAAAGTAATGAAATGCAAAATTGAACAGACGCTTAATAGTGCGTTGGTTAAATCTAGCACAAAACAGACAGCTAGCAACGTTGTGATCAGCACCTAGGCAAGGAATACAGTAAGAGTGAAAATCCTTATGAGGTATTTGCTTCCCACAAGAAATACAATTGTTAACTTTTGCTGACATCGGTCTGGAGCAAGAAAAAAGTTTCCCCAACAGGGTACTTAGCTTAAATGAAGACTTCGGTTCTGAAATTCGGATTTGAAAATCTCAGGAGTCGACCGACCAGCACTTGTGAACTGCTTTTGCTTTGGGCACCGCACAGCAAGAAAAACTGAAGAAAATGGCGACGGCTGCATCTTTTATACCCCTGGCGCACTGACGTCAGGGAAGAGGTGACAGCAACCGAAGCCGGACCTAGACTTTGGAATTTTGGTCGACTGCGGGTAGCCTGCTAGCAGGATAACCCAAGAGTAATGACTGCAACAGTGAAACACGATGAACATCATATGCGTTTCATGGTGTCAGAAGTAGCCAAAGACCAATTTGTCTTTTGTTTCAGAAACGGTACAACTTGTTCTTGCAATTCTTTTCAGTTTCACAATTAAAACATAAGACACTCTAGCTAATACAAACTAGCACTGGATACAATTCAAGCACTTATATTTTTGCCTAGCTATTGGAAATAAATCTTGTTCTTTATCAACATTTTTTTTAAATTCATGCCTCTTATTCATGAACAATGGATTCTCAGCTACTATCCTGAATACCTCTGGAAAGGCCTTAAACATCTTCTAGTCATCAGAAACAATTTGTTTAATAACTCAGTTCAATAAATTAACATCTCAGAAAGAATTCCATCTAGCCTCACTTTTGATGTTCAAAACTTGCCAAGTATCACCATTTAGTGACTCAATTCTACTATTACACTGGTCTTTTTTTTTTTTGCCTTTCCTAAAACCCTTTCTGACCCTTCAAAACACACAGTTGCATGCCTGCCCTATAGGCCTTTCTGACATTTGAAATCACGCACAGTTGCAGAATTATAAAACTTGGTTATAATGCAATACACTCCTTTATCTGAGTTAAATGCCTACCATTTGTCTAGACTGCCTACAAAGGGTGGACAGATCTCTTGTGGAGGTGAATCCATATTTACTTGAAATCTCCTCACCTCAAGTAATCCAGCATGATAATTACTTTGAATTCCTACATATCCTGGCTATCTATAGGCAAGTCCAATTACTACATTATTCTAAACTATAGAACACTGTCCCAAGTCTCCTTTGGCCCATTACACATACCTTAACAAATCAGACTTCTTAACTGCTGAACCTAATACAATTATTCTAGCAGATTTCAGCTACCCATCCATAAACTGTCAAACATATAACAAAAGTCCTGAAATCACTGTGCATATCACCAATGCTAACTCGCTCAACCAGACAGTACCCACCCCTAACTAGGGCTCAAATCTACTTAACCTGGTTTATATAAATGTTGCAGCTACAGGCTCCACACCTGTGGCTGCATCCTTACTATTAAATCAAACAGAGCCATCATTTTCTTCTTAACAACTCTGCACAGACACTACCCAATCCTACTATCTTCAGAGATTTCTCAAGGGCCAATCTTCTCTCTCCCAATATCTAAACTGCTTTAAATGTTTTCCACCACACTGACAGCAGCACAGCTAGGGTGACTGTGTATACCACAGACTTCTACTCCCACCTTAACTCCTGAATCAAGGTATCTTTCTGTACACATCTGTCACAAATACAATGCAGAGTCTAGGAACGGTTCCTTAAGGTAGAACCCCATTATAGACAAACTGTACAGAAAGAGAAAAAGGCTACTGGCCTTAAGGAAAGAATAGTTAAGTAAAATCTTACCATTACTGCAGATGTCCTTTTTTTCTATGTTGCAGTATTCTTTACATGAAGGAGATCCTCTGCCAAGGGTGACCGGATGTCTGGCCAGTATACAAGAGCTTTCAAGAAGTGCTAATATGTGAGATGTCGCATGAATGCCTTAGGAATACATTGGCATAAAAGCAGCAGTCACATGTACAATTCCTCAGAAGTGAATGCCCCAGGACGAATGCCAGCCTAAGGAAACAAGAAGGTTATCAGGCATCCAAAACAAAAGCAGAGACCAGGGGGGAAGGAGGGAGGGATAGAATACTGCAACAGAACAGAAGGACATCTATGGTTATGGTAAGACTTTACACAACTTTTCTATGTCCTTGTAGTCTAATGTTGCAGTATTCTTTACATGAGGGAGAATGTCAAACTGCAGGAGGAAACCTGGGAGAAGGAAAGACCAGATGAGCTCTCTAGAAAGCCATGAAGAATGTCTCTAGCAAAACCAGATTTAGAGATATCTTCGCCAAGCATTACAAATTGGATGGCATGTACAGAAGTGCAAGCTGCTGCTTCCAAAATGGATATAGTATCCAAACCCTTAAAGAAAACACCTGAAAAAGCCTCAGCCCTAGTAGAATGAGCTTTAACAGGAGAAAGGAGGCTCTTCCCACAGAAGACATAACAAAAATAGCCTTCAAAATCCAGAAGAAAATAGTCTGCTTGGAAACGGGCAATCCCAGAACCCTGGGATGAAAAGAAATAAAAAAGCTGATCAGATTTCCTGATCACCTTAGTTTTATCCAAATAAAATCTGAGAAGGAAAAAAAAAAGGGGTGCAAGTGAATACATTAGTTAAGAGAGAAATCATTCACAACCTTGGGCATAAAGGACTCATTCACAACCTTGGGCATAAAGGAAGGGTTGGTATGCAAAGAACCCCTGTTCTTACAGAAAATCAGAAAAGATGGAGAAGCCATTAAAGTTTGAAGCTCAGAAACCCTTCTGGCAGAAGTCAAAGCTAGTAACAGAAAGTACAGTTGTGTACAGTTACCATAAATGTAGATGTTCATGTCTATTCACTGTTGCTGTCATCACTTTTGGGATATCTGCTTGCAGTAGCCCTCAGTCGGCCTGATTAACAAAGTCTTGGGTCCTGCGTCGGTTGCTGTCCCTTCTTCCATGACGTCAGGTAGTCAGGGGTATAAAGCACACAGCCGATGCCATTACATCAGTTTTTCTTGCCTCAGATGTCAGGTGCCCCCTTAATGGGAAGCAATTAAATCTATAACTATACAAGGTTATATCTCCAACAAAAAAGCAAATACACCAAAAAGCTTTTAAGCATAGTAAAGGAGAGCAGAGATATAGTCAAAAGAAGTCAGGGGGCTAGAGGGAGGGTAACCAAGACTGCAACAATGAATGCACTCGAACATCTACATTTATGGTAAGTGTACACAACCGTACTATGTTCTTCGTGTTTCACTGTTGTAGTCATCACATTTGGGTAGATTCCTAAAGCTAAGGATGGGAGGAGGAATTTAGATAGCATTAGGACCAACTATAAGGCCCTGCAAGACTGCAGTGGCAAAGCCAGCTCTGGATTTAGAGAAAATTGGCAAATGGCAATGCTTGGTCAAAGAATGTACAGAACTCCAGGTAGCAGCTTCTAGGATGTCCCTGGTAGGGACACGTCTGAGAAAGGCTGTAGAGGTAGATGCAGCCCTGGCTGAATGGGGTCTAATCCCCTGTGGGATAGGTTTTCCATGCTGCTTATAGCAGAAATTAATGCAATGGCCTATCCATTTAGATATGGTTTGCTTTGAAACAGCCTTCTCCTCTGTCCCTGCAAATGCCACCAGCAGTTGTTCAGATTTCCTTTGAGGTTTAGTCCTGTCCAAGTAAAATCTAAGTTGTCTGTGCACATCTAAGGAGTGCAGTATGCGTTCCCCTTTGTTCTGTGGATTAGAAAAGGTGGTTGACAAATGAATGGACTGATTAAGAGCCACACTGGATACCACCTTGTGGCATGAAGAAGGGATTGGTCCATGAGGGACACCCTGTCCAATACAATGTAAAGGTCCCAGGCTGGAGTTGGGGCTCTCCTGGATGGTCTTAAGTTTTTGGCCCCTCTGAGGAACTGCTTGAGCAGTGGATGAGAGAAGAGGGGTGGTGCTGTGTTGTAATGAGCTGAAATGGCTGAGGTGTGAATTCTGATGGAGGAGAAAGAAAGGCCCTTGTGAAGCATCTCAGTTAAGTACTGAAGAATCCGAGGTAAGTTGGGCGCCGCTGTGGCCATCCCTTGAGTTTGGTTCCAGGCACAGCATCTTTTCCATTTTCAGCATAAGACTTTCTAGTACTAGGCATACTCGCCTCCAAAATGACATCCAACACTTGTTTACTGAGGGATGGTAATGGAGAAATTAGGTAATCAGCCAGGCTGCCAAGTTCAGGGTTTGAAGCTGAGGGTGCAGAAGCTGGCTCTCCTGCTGTGACAGCAGGGTAGGGGGTCTGAGGCAGGTGTCATGGAGCCAGCAGTGACACACTGCACAAGAGGGGGGTACCAATGTTGGCGTGGCCAGTCTGGTGCAATCAGTATCGTCCTTCGTTTCTCCTGTTTGATCTTTAGTACCACTTTGGAGAAGAGAGGCAGAGGGGGAAAGGCATAAACGGATAGATTTTTCCAGCTGAAGGACAGAGCATCCACTTTCCAAGCTTGTTTGTGGGGAGTCCTTGTGCAGAATTTGTCCAATTGGTAGTTCTGGGGGGAGGAAAACAGGTCTATATCCGGGCTCCCCCATTTGTTTATCAACATGTTGAAAGTCTTTGGTTACAGTTTCCACTCGTGTCGGTCCATGAGATTTCTGCTTAGTCTGCCAGTGTATTTAGTTTTCCTGGCAGGAATTGAGCCTGTAGATGCACTTGGTAGCTCAAGGCTGTGTTCCACAGAGCCATGGCTAGTCTCCAGAGGGGGTAAGAATGGGTAACCCCCGTCCCCCGCTTGTTTATGTACCACATAACAGTGGTGTTGTCCGTCTTTACCATTAATTGTCCTGGATGAATGTGGTCCTTGAAGGCTGCCAGAGCGTTCTGTACAGCTAACATTTCTTTTTGATTGATATGCAGGTGCATTTGACTTGGGTTCCATTTGCCCTGAATGCACTTTCCTACCAGATGAGCCCCCCATGCATAGTCTGATGCATCTGTTATGGTTTGGGCGGCAGGGGGTAGAGTGAATGATAGTCCCTTGTTTAGGTGGAAAGCCCCTGCCCACCAAAGGAACTCTAACAGTAGGCAAGGTATGATAGGAATCATTGCTTCTAGATCCTGAGAATGTTGACACCATAGGCTTTTTAGATACCATTGTAGTCTCCTCATATGCAGTCTTGCATATGGAATTTGTAGAATGCAGGAGGCCATGAACCCCAAGGCTTGCAGTATTTGCCTTGCAGATAGCAGGGTCTTTGTGGCCATTAGATTGAAGTAAGTTGTCAAATGAATTTGTTTCTCTGGCATGAGGAAAGCGATCTGAGAAGTTGTGTTCAAGCTTGCTCCCAGTAATATAATTTGTTGACAGGATACCAGATGTGATTTCTTTTCGTTTATGGTGTACCCCAAACACGTTAGCACCTTTTGTACAAATGCCAGATGATTCACAAGTATGTCCTGGCTTTCTGCCTGAATTAGACTATCGTCCAGGTATGGGTATATTTGAATATTTCTTTGCCTGCAAAATGCAATGACTGGAGCTAGGCACTTTGTGAATACCCTGGGTGCAGTAGATAAGCCAAAGGGCAGTGCAGAGAACTGATCGTGCATGTAGCCTGCAAGATTCCCTGATAGGGATGTGCAGGTAGGCTTCCTTTACATACAGTGTTGCCAACCACGCATCTTTGCTTAGCATAGGAAGTAACTGGTGAAGAGTTAGCATCTTGAATTTTGGAATCACCAAACAAGTGTTTAAGACAGAAAGATCCAGGACAGGACACCATGAATTGTCTTTTCTGGGTACCAGGAAAAGTCTTGAGTAGAAACCTTGTTCTTTTTCCTCTTCTGGTACAGTTTGAATAGCCTTTATGCTTAAGAGAGAGAGTACTTGCTTTTGAGCCTCTGCCCACTGACTTTGGGGTAGATCTGACCAACCACTTGGGGTTGGTAACATGTGGAAGTGAAATCTGTATCCTTGGGAAACTATATTTAAAACCCACTTGTCCTGGGTAATGAGTTCCCAGTTTTTGGCCTGCAGAGCAATCTTTCCTCCTAAAGGAGCAGTCAGTTGAGAAGTGCTTGGAAGTTTTAAAGTTAAGTCATTGAGACAGTTTACCATAGGGGGGAGTTTTACTACTCCCAGATTTGGAAGTGGGGGGCCCCCCACTGCTTAGATCTGTGCATACCCTGGGACTGAAGCTTAGGTGTTCTGCTGGATCTGGGTTTGGACTGAGAAGGCCTGGAAGAGGCAGGAAAGGGCCAATTCTTAGTGGGCCAATGCCTACTAAATCTTGGAGGTTGTGCTTGTAAGAAATCTTTAACAATTTGCATAGATTTAGCTTTTTCTTCCATCTTAAGAACTTCTTCTGTCGTGTTGCCAAACAGGCGGCCCTGATTTAAGGGAGCATCCAGTAATTTAGCTTTAACATGATCTGGCAAGGATTGGTCCTTAAGCCAAGCATGCCTTCTAAGTACAGACCCAGTGACAGCAGCCCTGCAAGATGCCTCTAGTGAATCAAAACCACATTGCAAAGTATATTTTCCAACCTGTTCAGCAGAATGCAATAAATCCTGTAAATCCTTACTTTCAGCACAATCAGGAATCAACTTCATTTCCTGTTTAAGCAATCCAATAACGTGCTGATACTTTAACATATGAAACTGGCAGGCCCTAATGGCCAAGGTTGCAGAAGTGCATACCGTCTTACCACATCTATCCAGCGCCCTGGAGTCTCTATCAGAAGGGGTAGGATTTTTGGCATTAGTACCTTTAATGCCCCTGGGTCCCTGTGAAATGGTCTCAGTATCCGCAGTAGGATTTTTGAAAAGGAACTTGTGAGAGTCAGGAACCCTGTAATATCTATCAGGTTTTCTGGGAGCAGGAGGTAAAGAGTCAGGTGCCAAGCTAAATTCCGAAAAGACATAATCAATAATGTCTAGTACAGGAGGGATAGCTAAAGACCTGTGCTGGGGCAGGAGTAAGAAATCCCTAAGCCTCTTTTTAGAATCAGAGAAATCCTGACTTTCCCAATGAAAATGCTCCCTAAGAGTATGCAAGGTTTCACCAAAAGAGAAATCCTCTGGGGGGAAGCAGAGGGAATAGAGTCCTCAGCATCAGAATCCTCATAGGTAGATAAGAGTAAATCCTGGTCATCAGAGGAAACAGAAATTTCAGAATCCTGGTCAGAAGTATCATAAGCAAACTCAGTCCTAGGTCTCAGAGGGGGAAGGTAGTCTTCCCCTGATTAAAGTAATAAGGTCTTCAGCCATTCTTATCATATGTTTTTTAGGCATAGAGGCCTGACCATGCCGTCTGGCCATCAGTTTTCTAGGCATGGTTCGAGTTTTAGGCCTTGAAGAAGAAGATGGCATCGGTTTAATACGCAAGTCAGTAGGCCTGAATACACCCTCAGAAGCCAGTGCCTGCACAGCGGCTCCGGACCCATCCAAGATAGAGGCATCCGCAGGTTCCACAGTTGAAGCATCTCACGGCATACCAGACTCCGAATGAATCTCAGTTGAGGCCTGGGAATCTGAAGTAGTGGGTATCAGGGGCTGCGAAAGCGCCTGAGTACTGGCAGACTGCCTTAGGAAAAGCATTGTCGGCAGCTTTGGACCTAGGCGGCCTGTCTTTGTCTTTATCTTTGTGTTTTTTCGGAATGTCAGTAGTCGGATGGCTTACGAAGACATATCTGGATAATTGAACCGAGCACCAAAATATTTAGAAGCAAAAATATACAGACGACGGATAGTTCGTTGTTTAAATAAGGCACAAAACCGACAGTGAGGTATGTCATGGTCAGGGCCTAGGCAATGAATACAGTACAAATGAAAATCTTTAAGAGGTATTTGCTTTCCACAAGAAATGCAATTATTTACTTTTACTGACATCGGTTTAGAGCAAGAAAAAGTTTTCCCAATGGGGTACTTAGCTTTTAGTTGAAGTCTTCGTTTCTGAAACTCGAAAACGAAAATTTCAGGAGTCGGCCGACCGGCACTTGCGAACTGCTTCTGCTTCAGGCACCGCATGGCAAGAAAGACTGATGTAATGGTGTCGGCTGCATGTTTTATACCCCTGACTACCTGATGTCATGGAAGAAGAGACAGCAACCGATGCAGGACCCAAGACTTTGTTAATCAGGCCGACTGAGGGTTACTGCAAGCAGATAACCCAAATGTGATGACTGCAACAGTGAAACACGAAGAACATCTGCAATGTTTGGATCCAAATGGTCGGCTGGACCAACTGCCTTGTGTACACCTAATTTCGGTTGTTCACAGGTAACCCCTTCAGGTGTAGAAGAGATTTTCTGAAGTTTTATCAGAATATTTTTTGTTTTTTTCTAACAGCCTGTCACTGACTTCAGATCCCTGGTTCTCTCCAAGACCACTGCAATAAGGGAAAATGCAGCATGTCCCTTTTGCAAGGCAGGTCCCGCTCCATCAGATTAAAAAGGTTTGGGCCATGTTGGCTCTCATATGCTCCTATGCCGAGCAGAGGACTGAGGGAGCCCAGGATCATCATCATACAGCAGCCAAGATGCGATTTTCTATAAGCCCTAATACCCCCCCCCCCATGCCAACATCACATCAAGCTGGATGGGCCATAAGGACTAACCTCAAGAATGTGCCTCTCCTCAGTCCTATGGCCATGCCACACTGTCTTTTCACAACCCAGCCCTGCATCATCTCCAATTTCTGGCCTTGACCACAGCTCACTACACAACATCAGGCACAAACCACCCCCACACCAGGGTAGATGCATCCACCCTCCCTACGTGCCCAAGTTGCTAAGTGAGCTCAGGTCACCTGCATGATAGTATTATCCCTCTATGCTACCAGGCTGGCTGAAGCACATCATAATTTTAACAAAAGCTGCATTTGATGAAATATGACTAACACAATAATAAGCTTCCTGGGTGGCCCCTAGTTAGGATGAGGCTGAAGATTAGCTAACTAGATCTAGTAGCCGACTTGGGTAATTCTCCTAAATGTTGCAACTTACTGCAAAAACAAGATCAGAGGACTATACAATAATCTACCCAACAGTACATTACACACACACACACACACACACACACACACACACGCACAAAAAAATGCATAATATATAGAGTCGTATTACCTTTTAATGTTTCCAGCAGGCTTTTGGCCACAAACCAACAAATAGCTTCAAAGTAAGGGAACTTGAAAAGATCTGGTGTCTTCAGACGTTTCTCCATTTCATAACACCTGAAAAGAGGTATACAAAAGTAAGCTGTAGTACTAAAATGAAAGACTTTTACTACATAACAGTTGAAAGCAGGACCAAATATTCAAGGCTGAGCTAGGAAATGAACATGTTTCTTATACAAGTCTACATGGGACCAATCTTTAAGAGCCATCAAGTTACCCTCTCTTATATCCCAAATCTATTAGCTGCAATCACCGCAGGAGAAGTCTTGAGTTTTAAGGGGAGAGAAAGTAGACTTTTCACATGATGACCTCATCAGTGTGGGTTACAGAGAGGATGTTTCTGTTAAAACCCTCTACCAGGGGAAGACATCATATGTCCATATACACTATGTAGCATGCTGCACGAAGTCAGAGCCTGTCAGTTCATTCTAAACCAACAAATCAGGATGCTTCCCCTAACTCACATAAATACAAAGCTCAGAAACCTACATATTCTACAATGATGCATAAATATACACTTCCTAGTTTTAAAAGCAGAAATGTTATTTATTTGTAATACACACATACAAACATAACCAACTTAACATTAAGATGAATATTTACAAACACATATGTCCAGTTTTTAACAAAAAGTTCTACTTAGGAGAGTATCAAATATACATTCGATAAACAAATCATCCTTTCTCAACAAGTATGTCTTAAACTCTTCTTTCCTTTATTCCTCTATTTGCAGTATTTACATATACTAATTCTTAATTTCCCAACTTGTACTAAAAAAATCTAACATCTAACCTAGTTAGACTCCCCAAAACACAACTATTTACAGTAAATATTTTCTTCTTCAAAGTTTCCCCAAGTAGGCAGACTTCCTTTCTGATCAATGTTTCCAAGTTTCTTTTATTTTCCAATCTTTTCAACCCTCCTTCCCATGACTATTATCTACTAGGTACTTCTACTTTCTTTTCGCAGATTATGATCCTTCCTCACTTACCTTTTCATTCCCATTTTTCTCCTCATGGACTCATTTCACTCAATATCATCTCATACTCTCCTATTTATGCATCTCTTTCTTTACCTACTAACCAGGCCAACCCAGAGTCATTACTCTCACCAAATTTTTGTTATCCTCCAACACTTGTTTTCTACCTCTAAAAAGAACATTTTATCCAGCTTCACTTTCCTTTCAAATATCTCATAATAGTTCCTGTATCTGCTCCTTAAATGTTCTCAATTTTGCACATTCTCAGAATGTATGCACCCAAGTTCCTCTCTCCTCTGTAATCACACCTCCAGCATCTCTCTGTTGTCCCATGGAACATAGTTGTTAGACTAGCTAGCATATAAAAACTACGCAAACACTGTCACACAAAGATCATAAAATTTATTTTGTTATATATCTTGGTAGTTGGATTATGCTTGTCCACTCTCTCAAATTTCTTTCTCTCAGCTTTACTTCAAATGTTAAGTGACAGTCTGTATTGCATCTCTCATTAATTTTCTGCTCTTTGATACAATTCCACTCCATATACCTCCTTCCAGGGTTCTGGTATCCATATCTTTATATATTTTAAGTTGCTCAAATTCTCCTGCCTATTCAGCTTCTTTCATCTTGCTAACAACTACTGATACTCCAAGCTAGCCCAAATTATTCCTGCATTTCAACTCAGGTTTTCCATCCATCTCCTATACTTACCCACTGTCAGTACTATACACAGTTTCTTGCATCTTTTCCCTACTCTACAGTACTAACTTGTACCACTTATCTCCCCTTTTACTCCCTATGAGATGCAGAAGCTCCCTTCTTCACACCTTCCTCGACTGCCACATTTGTCTGAATATCTTCTGCAACTCCTACATCATGGGTAGATGAATTCCATCGTTCCATTACTCATTTCATTTATACTATCTTTATAATCTGCTCTGCAAAAAGCCTCACTATTAGTGCCAACTGACATCCCAGCAAAAACCCATCCACATCTGGTTCTCACAATCAACTTCCATTTTCTCCCAAATAGATTCTCTCACCACAAAGCCAGATATATTCACTCATCAGCTGTCTTACTTTTTTCAGATATGATTCCTTTGGTAGCTCTAGAAATGCCTGAACTGGGTATACAAACCATGGCAGAACAAACTGTAGCATCTGCATTGTCTGGTTTTGATAAAAAAAATCATGTAGGTTCATAGGTTCATAAGTGTTTACTAGGCTAACAACTACTAGGGCCTTTTATATGCCTAGCCATGCATCCCAAATCTCTGACAAGTTCTGATACCTTTGATAAGTGTACGCATGGGCCTGGGAGATGAACCATTTACAGGTTATATGTTTGCATCAGAGACATAGGTGCCAAACCAGGGATGAATTTCCGGTTTCCCATCCAATTGTCCAAGTTGTTACACTTGAATTGGATTAGGGAGGAACTCTGCTTCACATGGATGGGGAGCCTGTTCTGTAGACAGGGTAGTCTCTAGGATACATCCCTATCTCTCTAGCATGTCCTATTTATATAACAGGCAAGGTTTAAGTCTTTAGAACAGGTAATTCTGGTATTGTTCGTTTTGTGGATATGCATGAGGTCCATCAGAATGGGGTCTGACAATGCCCTGTATGCCAGGCATAGATTTTCCCTCAAAAGCCTGTAGAAGACAGAATACAGGGATAGGGCCTTTAGGCAGTCTGCATAGGACACATTACTTATGCCCTGTATTCTTTTAGTGAGGAATCTCTGTGGACATTCCGGTTGTTGGATATGCCTGGTTAGGTACATAACCAAAAGGGGCACTGTACTCAATGATAGGTCTGATGATGAATGCCGAATACAGTAAAACAATGACTTCCTTGGACTTAGATGCCATACCTTTGTTTATAAGTTACGCAACATAGAATGATTTCCTCACCACTGTAGACATGTGATGATCAAAGGCTAGATTACTATCTGTGTGTGTCCCTAAATCCCTGACTACTGAGTCAAATCTAAGGGGTGTGTTGTCAATATGACAGTTACCGGGGTGGGATGACTTAAAAAGGATACTATTATGCATTTCTTGGCATTTAGCTTTAGTACAAGACTCTGACACCAGTTGTTTGCCTATATCAGCCCCTCCTGGAGAACATCTGTGTCAGTGTGAGACTCAATGACAGCTCCTAATTTACAATTATCTGCAAATATAGTCAGCCAGAGACCACCGACACTGGCCTTGACTTTTGAAAAGTAAATGCTAAAAAGGAGTGGTCCAAGGACTAATCCTTCAGGGACTCAGTTTGTGAATGGCCTCTTTGTAGAGGTGGACTCCCCAATTCTAAGTGCCTGGGTCCTGTCTGTGAGCCAGCTGGCTATCCACTGGGTGACATACAGGTTTGTACCTAACCTCTTGGGTTTGTCAGTAATGCCCTGGCCAGGTCAAAGTAGGCAGTGTGAACGATTTTGCCCTCATCCATTGCTTTGGTGACCTTCTCAAAGAAGTCCACCAGGTTGAGTAGGCATGATCTGCCCCTTATGAAACCAAACTGGTTGTCGGGAGGTTTACTATATCTCTATTGGTCACCTCCATGATAATTCTTTCAATGGCTTTACATACAAGATTAGTGAGACTTATGGGTCTGTAGTTTCCAGGGTCTGTAGATGGCCCGCTTTGTGCAGGGGGATGACTGTTACCTTTCTCCATTCATGAGGCATGAAGCCTGTTTGGTGGCTACAGTTAAACAGTAATTCCAGAAGCACTGATAGGTCATGTTTCATGCTATTTAGAAGGCATCTTGGGATATTGTCTGGGCCCATTGATGCAGTGCTCTTGGTCTTGTTCCCCAGTGATAGTACGGGGAGTTGTATTTATCCCTAATGATAATAGGGGAATTATAATTGATGACATTTCTCTTTCAATTTCTCAAATTGCCTTCTTGTTTTCTCAACGTTTACTGTACATGACCTCTACAATATCCACGAAAAAAATACCCAAATATTTTAGTTGGGTCTTCCACATCTCCTGATCTGTTACTTTCTGCAAACTGTGGCCACTCATATTTATGGCTAAAGCCTGTGATTTCCCCAGATTCACTTTATAGCCTGAATGTTTCCCTGAACATCCACATTCCCTATACTTTCTGTTTTTTGTCCTGCATAAGTAGTACATCAATCTGCATAAAAAAAGGAGTATTTTTTGCCCACTTCCACATCCATACCCTCTTATCTGAGAGTTACTAATGGTTATTGCTAATGGTTCCCAGTACAGTGCAAACAGCAAAGGCAAAAGCAGGCAGCCCTGCCTTGTTCCCCAATTGTGCTCATCTCTGTTGAAAATCTGGCCCTGACTTTAATTCTTACCTTTGAGCCTTCCTATATAATTTTAACATATAAACCCAATTATCTGGGAAGCCCCAATTTTTCAATAACTGAAAAGTAATTTCACTTTACCCTACAGAATGCTTTTTCTGCATCCAATGACAGCATGGCCAGCTTTCTCTTCCACTTTTGAAGATCCTGGAGTATCAACAAATGTTCTCTATGCATTACCCACTGTCCCCCCTCTTTACATATGAAAGCAATCACAGCTTCCTTCCATGTACCTTTCAAATTTTTTATTAAAGTTGCTCCCAAACTCCGTGGACCTTGTGCCTTGCTACTTCCCACAATTTAATGAGGAATCCATCACTCCCAAATGTCTTTCCTTTACTATATTGTTCAAAACCTTACCCAGTTCCTCCCTTGTAATTGGGGCCATTAACTTTTGCATCTTCTCATCCTTCAACATAGGCAACTTTGGATCTACCCATGCCTCTAGCTCCCCACCCAGCTGACCTTATACCTGTCCTTACCTTATTCATACAGTCTTCCAAAGTATCTGGCCAAACTCCCCAAGATTTCCTCCAATGCTCTTTTCACTCCTCTTTCCTCCCCTCCTGCATTTGAAAAATGCCTTTTTCTATCTCCTACTACTTTAGCCTAACCTCTAATGCTTTAGTTGTTTTAGAAAAATACTAAAATACAAATTCTTCATCACTACTCTTTTCTCAAGAATCTTTTAATCCTCCCAATTCCTGCAGTTTTTGCTTTATTTCTCTTACCATCTCCTTCTGCTTCATCTCTATGCCCCCACTCTGGATCATCATTAACTCATTTAACATTGTTCTCCTACATCTCTTCGCCTGTCACTGTTTTCCCTTGTTGCAGTCTTGTACTTTTTTTCTTTATCTCCACTCTAGATTTACTCCCAGCCTCTCCCTCCTAACTCTCTGTTACAGTTAAGTGCTTTGATCTTCATGCTATTTTCTCTCCCAAAGCAAATAGTTGAGGGGTAGACTGCCTCTTAGCCCTGGGAGAGTAGGTTTGGTAGAACAGCACTTACAACCCTTACACTAACCCTGGAGGCATTGGCTAAATGGTAGTGTTTAGTAAGTAAATGTGTGGACAGATGTCCATGTGGCAGCTTCCAGGACAGCCTATGTAGGAACACCTCTGAGGAAGCACTGTTTGGAGTGTGCCCGGACATCGGTTGGTAATGGCTTACCATGATGGGCATAACAGGAGATGAAGCGGTTGGCTATCCAGTTAGAGACAGTGTTGGGAGATGGGTCTGCCTTCTTTTTCTTCAGTAAAGGCCACAATTAGTTGGTCTGCTCTGTTAGGGGAATTTTGTCCTGTCTAGGTAATATTTTACCTGATGGTGTACATCCAGGAAATGCAAGATTTGTTCTGCCTTACTATTTGGCTTAGGAAAGAAGACTGCTAAATGAATAGCTTGGTTCAATGAAAACTGACACTACTTTAGGCATAAAGGACAGAATAGTTTTAAGGGTAACCCTGTCTCTATGGAACACAGTGAAGGGTTCCTTGCACATCAAAGTTTGTAGTTCTGATACCCACCTGGCTGAGGTGCTATTTATGAGCAAGGTGTTCTTCTAATTGAGCATCTATATAGGAGCAGATGCTGCTGACTCAAAGAATGCTAAAGTTAACTTCTCTAAAACATAGTTTAAATCCCAAGGTAGGGAGAGGGTTTTTCCTGAGGGATTAAGGGTGTATGACCCTTTTCAGGAGAAGCTTCATGTGGGGGTAGGAACAGACAGTGCTGCAGCAGGAAAGGCAAATCAGAGGTAACTAAAGTGCGAGCCCTTATTACTGGAGTAAGAGTTTCCTTTGTTGAATAAGTCTGACAAACATTGCAATGGAAAGTTTATGTCTGCTTGTGATGGGTTAATGTTTTTGATCTTGCACCACAAGGAAAACCTTTTCCACTTGGACAAGTATAATTTTTAGTAGTTGGTTTTCTAGCCTCTCTGAGGATAGACAGCACTGCTGTTGAACAGGCTGTATTATATAGGGTCAGAAGCCAATACTCCAAGCTGTTAGTTTGAGACTCTTCAGGTGAGGATGAAAGACCTATTCACTAAGCAAAAGAGGTCTGTCAATCACGTGGTATGATGAAAAATCTTCCATCACTCAGGGCCCAGAGGAAGGAGAAGCAAAAGTTACGTACTCACCATAATGATGCATCTGTGTTGTTGATTTTCATCCTTCCTCAACTGACTGTTTTCATATCCAACCCTGGATGTGACTTCGGCCACATCATTAGATTTTGGATCTGTAGCTTGAGTTCATCCCCTTACCCATAATCCTCTTTGTCTGAATTATCTCAGATTGAGTTTGACCTCTAGGTACCAAAACAAGAAACCAAGTAAAAAACATATTCCACTTTAAATCACATTTCAGAAAGAAAAAAAAAGAGGAAGACTGGAGCTCATTCAGCAAGGCAGGCAGGAATTACCCCTCAGGGCATACTAGGCGCCCAAATGAAAAACTGAGGAAGGAAGAAAGCAGACAACACAGATGAACCATTATGGTGAATACATAACTTTTGTTTTCTGATGATGTTGTTTTCATCTGATCTTCAAATGATGGGACAGAGTTCCCCACTATAGAAAAAGGTGGATGGTTGTGAAGGAAGGATACTCCAGAATACAGTGATCCAAATGCTGCCCTATTCCTAGATAAGCTGTCCAATTTGAAATGAGCAATAAATGTATGAGCACTGGACGAAGTAGCAGCTGCATAAATGTCAACTATGGAAGCTCTAGACCAGAAGGCAGACTATGTAGCCACAAATCTTGTGGAATGAGCCTTAGGAAGTTTAGGTTATGTCAGCCCTTTGGTATTACAAACAAAAGAAATGCAATCAATGAGCCATCTGGGTGAAGTTAGTGTTAAACCATTTTGAAGCCCAGACTAGTGATTTAAATGATCTTGATGAAACTGTAAATGTTTTTCTGAATGCGAATAGAGAAATGCAATGTGATGCCTTTACGCTTGATTGTGATGGAAGTATATGTGATACTGATTTATCAGTAGCCAACAACAATGCACCATTCATTACTTGCAATTCTAATGGAAATTTTTAAATTTATAACTTTAGTGGTTATACATTCGAGGTGGAACATGCAAATTTATTTTGTAAAGGTTTCAACTTTGTTTCTGGAACCACAACTCCTGTGGAACATTGTTTAATTGACTTAAAAATGTACTTGAAAAAAACTCAACTTAAAAATTTGGTTCAAAGATAAATTGATGGTACACAACCACAATGTCATGAAGAGAAGCAGTACATTCAACTCCCCACTTGCCCTACCCCTGTTACTTTTTGAAAAAATATGCAAGTTCGACATACGAACATTGTGGCATAAAAACATTTCAAGTACTGAACTAAATTTGTCTCCAGTGAAATGCAGTTTATTAAAGAAACTGGCTATGAACAAGTATCAGGGTGATGAAACCAGATTGGGCGGGGGGTAGTGGTTATGGACTATGAAACATACTTGGATAAAATGCATGAATTCCTTTTATGAGGGAACGTCTATTAACAGCATTAATATTTCTTATTCTAAAATAGACCTGACTTTACAGGATTTGTTAGATCAGGAACAGATAAGTTATGAAGAGTGGGCCTTTTTACACTGCCAATACCTGGTAGTCCCTTCCATTTTCGGACTTCCGAAAATTCATAAAAGACCTAAAAGATCCCCCTATGAAACCCAAAGTTAATGCTGCCAAATCCAAAACACACCCTCTAGCCAAATAGATTGATATCAAATTGAAGAATGTGTTAGATGGGTGGTTTCACATATGTAAAGATTCATGGGACCTGTTGTTAAAACTTAAGAACATCAAGTTTGTGAACGGAAATGCTTTTGCTACAATTGATGTTATTAATTTGTTCAATGTGATTCCTCACGAAGATGGACTATACTGGTTCTAAGAATTTCTCTATGAATCAACTCAGTTGAACAACAACAAAGTGAGTGTTATTGTTACCTTAATGGAGTTAATTTTAAAAAAGCAATTTTGCATATCTTGATGGCCAATACTTTTTGCAAAGAAAGGGTGTTGCGATGGGGGCAGCATGTGACCCCATTTTTGCAAACATTATAATGCTATATTGGGAAACAAAGTTTGTTTTTAAAAAGTTTACACCTCCCCTTTGGGAATTTTATTTAAGATACCTGGGATGGTCTTTTTATTACTTGAAAGCATACATCCAGTGATTTTGATTCCTTTGTTTCTCATTTAAACACTACTACATTCCTAAAATTTACGCATTCCTTTGATGAATATAAAATTAATTAGTTGGATGTGGAGGTTACTAAAGATGTAAAAATGGGTAGATATAACAGTAATATTTATAGGAAACCTACATACTGTAACCATATTCTCCACTACACTTGTAGCCACCCAGTACACACCAGAAGAAAGCTATAACCAAAAGTCAATACGTGAGATTGGCGAGACTGGTTATCTGCTTGCAGTAGCCCTCAGTCGGCCTGATTATCAAAGTCTTGGGTCCTGCGTCGGTTGCAGTCTCATCTTCCATGACGTCAGGTCGTCAGGGGTACAAATCATGCAGCCAATGCCATTACATCAGTTTTTCTTGCCCCAGATGTCAGCTGCCCCCCTAATGGGAAGCAATTAAAAAAATAATACATATATATATATATATATATATATATATATATATATATACATATGTATCTATATATATATATATATATATATATATATATATATACATACATATATATATATATATATATATATATATATATATATATACACATATACATATACACACACATACACAATGTTATACCTCCAACAAAAAAAGCAAATACACCAAAAAGCTTTTAAGCACAGTAAAAGAGAAATAGAGATATAGCCAAAAGAAGTCAGGGGTCTGGAGGGAGGGTAACCAGGACTGCAACAGTGAATACATTGGAACACCTACATTTATGGAAAGTGTAACAACTGTACTATGTTCTTCGTGTTTCACTGTTGCAGTCATCACATTTGGGTAGATTCCCAAAGCTAAGGATGGGAGGAGGAATTTAGATAGCATTAGGACCAGCTATAAGGCCCTGCAAGACTGCCGTGGCAAAACCAGCTCTGAATTTAGAGAAAATTGGCAAATGGTAATGCTTGGTGAAAGTATGTACAGTACTCCAGGTAGCAGCTTCTAGGATGTCCCTGGTAGTGACACCTCTGAGAAAGGCTGCAGAGGTAGATGCAGCCCTGGTTGAATGGGGTCTAATCTCCTGTGGGATAGGTTTTCCATGGTGCTTATAGCATAAATGAATGCAATGGCCTATCCATTTAGAAATGGTTTGCTTTGAAATAGCCTTCCCCTCTGCCCCTGCAGCAAATGTCACTAGCAGTTGTTCAGATTTCCTTTAAGTTTTAGTCTTGTCCAAGTAAAATCTAAGTTGTCTGTGAACATCTAAAGAATGCAGTACGCGTTCCCCTTTGTTCTGTGGATTAGAAAAGAAGTTTGGCAAATTAATGGACTGATTAAGAGCCACAATGGCTACCACCTTGGGCATGAAGGAGGAAATGGTCCATGAGGGACACCCTGTCCGCATGAAAGATGATGAAAAGCTCCACTGCCATAAGGGCCTGAAATTCAGATACCCTTCTTGCTGAAGTGATTGCTAAAAGGAAGGCTGTTTTCCAAGAAAGGAATTTTAACTCTGCACTTGCAACTGGCTCAAAAGGAGGAAGAGTGAGTTTTTCCAATACAAAGTTAAAGTCCCAGGCTGGGGCTCTCCTGGGTGGTCTTAAGTTTTTGCCCCCTCTGAGGAACTGCTTGAGCAGTGGGTGAGAGAAGAGGGGTGGTTCTGTGTTGTAACGAGCTGAAATGGCTGAGGCATGAATTTTGATGGAGGAAAAGGAAAGGCCCTTGTGAAGCATCTCAGTTAGGTATTGAAGAATCTGAGGTAAGTTGGGCACTGCTGTGGCCATCCCTTGAGTTTGGTTGAGTTTGTGACAGCAGGGTAGGGGTCTGAGGTAGGTGCCATGGGGCTAGCTGTGACGCACTGCACAAGAGGGGGTATCAGTGTTGGCATGGCCAGTCTGGTGCAATCAGTATCATCCTTGGTTTGTCCTGTTTGATCTTTAGCAGTACTTTGGAGAGGAAAGGAATAAACGGATAGATTTTTCCAGCTGAAGGACAGAGCATCCACTTTCCAAGCTTGTTTGTGGGGAGTCCTTGTGCAGAATTTGTCCAACTGGTAGTTCTTGGAGGAGGCAAACAGGTCTATATCTGGGCTCCCCCATTTGTTTATCAACATGTTGAAAGTCTTTCATTCCAGTTTCCACTTGTGTGGGTCCATGAGATTTCTGCTTAGTTTGCCTGCCAGTGTATTAAGTTGTCCTGGCAGGAACTGAGCCTGTAGATGCACTTGGTAGCTCAAGGCTGTGTTCCACAGAGCCATGGCTAATCTGCAGAGGGAGTAAGAATGGGTACCCCCCTGCTTGTTTATGTATCACATAATAGTGGTGTTGTCCGTCTTTACCATTAATTGCCCTGGAAGAATGTGGTCCTTGAAAGCTGTCAGAGCATTCTGTACAGCTAACATTTCTTTTTGATTGATATGCAGATGCATTTGACTTGGGTTCCATTTGCCCTGAATGCACTTCCCTGCCAGGTGAGCCCCCCATGCACAATCTGATGCATATGCTGTTAGGGTTTGGGTGGCAAGGGGTAGAGTGAATGATAGCTCCTTGTTTTGGTGGCAGGCCTCTGCCCACCAAAGGAATTCTAACCTTAGGCAAGGTATGATAGGAATCATTGCTTCTAGATCCTGAGAATGTTGACACCATAGGCTTTTTAGATACCATTGTAGTGTCGTCATATGCAGTCTTGCATATGGAATTAGTAGAATGCACGAGGCCATGAACCCCAAGGCTTGCAGTATTTGCCTTGCAGATAGCAGGGTTTTTGTGGCCACTAGTTTGAAGTAAGTTGTCAAATGAATATATTTCTCTGGTGAGAGGAAAGCCATCTGGGAAGTTCTGTTCAAGCTTGCTCCCAGGAATATAATTTGTTGACAGGGTACCAGATGTGATTTCTTTTTGTTTATGTTGAACCCCAGACAAGTTAACACCTTTTGTACAAATGCCAGATGATTTAGAAGTATGTCCTGGCTTTCTGCCTGAATTAGACAATCGTCCAGGTATGGGTATATTTGAATATTTCTTGGCCTGCATAATGCAATGATTGGAGCTAGGCACTTTGTGAATACCCTGGGTGCAGTAGAGAAGCCAAAGAGCAGTGCAGAGAACTGATGGTGCATGTAGCCTGCTTTGAAGCATAGGTAATTAATGCAAGACTCCCTGATTGGGATGTGCAGGTAGACTTCCTTTAAATCCAGTGTTGTCAACCAGGCATCCTTGTCTAGCATAGGAAGTAGCTGGTGAAGAGTTAGCATCTTGAATTTTGGAATCACCACAAAGGTGTTTAAGGTAGAAAGGTCCAGGAAAGGACGCCATGAGTTGTCTTTTCTGGGTACCAGGAAAAGTCTTGAGTAGAAACCTTGTCCCTTTTCCTCTTCTGGTACAGTTTGAATAGCCTTTATGCTTGAGAGAGAGAGTACTTGCTTTTGAGCCTCTACCCACTGATTTGGGGGTAGATATGGCCAACCGTTTGGGGTTGGTAACGTGTGGAAGTGAAATCTGTATCCTTGGGAAACTATATTTAAAACCCATTTGTCCTGGGTAACGAGTTCCCAGTTTTTTGCCTGCAGGGCAATCTTTCCCCCTAAAGGAGCAGTCAGTTGAGAAGTGCTTGGAAGTTTTAAAATGAAGTAATTGAGGCAGTTTACCATGGGGGGAGTCTTACTACTCCCTGATTTGGAAGTGGGAGCCCCCCACTGCTTGGTCCTGTGCATACCCTGGGACTAAAGCCTGGGTGTTCTGCTGGTTCTGGGTTTGGACTGAGAAGGCCTGGAAGAGGCAGGAAAGGAACAATTCTTAGAAGGCCAATGCCTACTAAATTTGCAGGCTGTACTTGTAGGAAATCTTTAACAGTTTGCATACATTTAGCTTCTTCCTCCATCTTTATATGAACTTCTGCTTTGTTGCCAAACAGGCGGTCCTGATTTAAGGGAGCATCCAGCAATTTAGCTTTAACATGATTTGGCAAGGGTTGTTCCTTAAGCCAAGCATGCCTTCTAAGTACAGACCCAGTGACAGCAGCCCTGCAAGATGCCTCTAGAGAATCAAAACCACATTTCAAGGTATGTTTTCCAACCTGTTCAGCAAAATGCATTAAATCCTTGTTTTCAGCACAATCAGGAATCAACATGATTTTCTGTTTAAGCAATCCAATAATATGCTGCTGATACTTTAACATATGAAACTGGCAATTTAAGGCCCTAATGGCCAAGGTTGCAGAAGTGTATACCTTCTTACCCCATCTATCCAGTGCCCTGGAGTCTCAGAGGGGGTAGGATTTCTGGCAGTAGCAGCCTTAATGCCCTTGGGTCCCTGTGAAATGGTTTCAGGATCCACAGTAGGATTTTTAAAAAGGAACTTGAGAGTCAAGAACCCTGTAATATCTATCAGGTTTTCTGGGAGCAGGAGGTAAAGAGTCAGGGGCAAAGCTAGATTCTGAAAAAGGTATCTTCAACAATGTCTAGTATAGGAGGGATAGCTAAAGGCCTGTGCTGGGGCAAGAGTAAGAAATCCCTAAGCCTCTTTTTAGAATCAGAGTAATCCTGGCTTTCCCAACAAAAATGCTCCCTAAGAGTATGCAAGGTTTCACCAAAAGAGAAATCCTGTGGGGGGAAGCAGAGGGAATAGAGTCCTCTGCATCAAAATCCTCATAGGTAGATAAGGGTAAATCCTGGTCAGAGGAAAAGTACAGTTGTGTACACTTACCATAAATGTAGATGTTCGAGTGTATTCACTGTTGCAGTCATTACATTTGGGTAATCTGCTGGCAGGTTGCCCTCAGTCGGCCTGAATAACAAAGTCTTGTGTTCTGCGTTGGTTGCTGTCTCCTCTTCCATGATGTCAGGTCGTCAGGGGTATAAAACATGCAGCCGACGTCATTACCTCAGTTTTTCTTGCCCCAGATGTCAAGTGCCCCCCAAATGGGGAGCAAAAAAAAAAATATATAATATATATATATATCTATATATATATATCTATATATCTATACATATCTATACATATCTATATCTATATCTATATATATATATATATATATATACATATATATATATATATATATATATATATATATATATATATATATACACACACACACACACACACACATGCACTTTAGAACACAAAAAATTTAACTAAATTTCAACTAAAAGCAAATACACCACAAAGGCTTTTGAGCATAGTGAAGGAAAGAAGAGGTATAATAATAGAGAAGAAAGGGGGCTGGCGGGTGGTTAACCCGGACTGCAACAGTGAATACACTCGAACATCTACATTTATGGTAAGTGTACACAACTGTACTATGTTCTTCATGTTTCACTGTTGCAGTCATTACATTTGGGTAGAATCCCAAAGCTATGGATGGGAGGATGGAATTAAACAGCATTAGGAGCAGCTATAAGGCCCTGCAGGACTGCAGTGGCAAAGCCTGCCCTGGATTTAGAAAAGAGAGTTAAATGGTAATGCTTTGTGAACGTATAAACTGAGCTCCAAGTAGCAGCTTCTAGAATGTCTCTGGTAGGAACCCCTCTGAAAAGGCTGCAGAAGTAGAAGCAGCCCTGGTGGAATGGGATCTGATCCCCTTGGGCAGAGGTTTACCATGGTGCAAGCAGCAGAAACGAATACAATGGCTTATCCATTTTGAAATAGTCTGCTTTGATATAGCCTTCCCCTCTGTTCCTGCAGCAAATGCCACCAGTAGTTGCTCAGACTTTCTTAGAGAATTTGTCCTTTTTAAGTAGAATCTTAGTTGTCTGTGTACATCCAATGAATGCAGAATCCGCTCCCCCTTGTTCTGCGGATTTGGGAAAAAAAGTTGGCAGGTGAATGGTCTGGTTAAGATCCACACCGGATACCACCTTAGGCATAAAAGAAGGATTGATCATGAGGGCCACCCTGTCCGGGTAAAAGATAATGAAAGGCTCCACTGCCATGAGAGCCTGTAGTTCTGAAACCCTTCTAGCTGAAGTGACTGCCAAAAGAAAGGCTGTTTTCCAAGAAATTTTATATCCGCAGTAGCAGCTGGTTCAAAAGGAGGTAGGGTGAGTTTTCTCCAGCACAAAACTGAGGTTCCATGCAGGAGTCGGTACTCTCCTGGGAGGCTTTACATTTTTGGCCCCTCTGAGGTACTGCTTTAGCAGGGGGGTGAAAAAAGAGGGGAGGCTCTGTGTTGTAATGAGCCGAGATGGCAGAGGCATGGATTTTTATTTAAGAAAAAGATAGGATCTTGTGAAGCATCTCGGTTAAGTATTGCAAAATCTGAGGAATATTGGGCTTTGCTGTGTCTATTCCTTGTGCTTAGTTCCAAGCACAGAATCTCTTCCATTTATCAGCATAAGATTTTCTAGTACTAGGCCTTCTGGCCTCCAAAATGACATCCATCACAGGTTTACTGAGATATGTGATTAATGAAATTAGTTGATTGGCCATGCTGCAAGATTCAGAGTTTGGGGCTGCGTATGCAGAATTTGATAGTTCTGCTGAGACAATAGATGAGGTGTTTGTGGCAAGTATCATGGAGGAAGGTGTGACATATTCCTGAGAAGCGCGTACCAGTGTTGGCAAGGCCAGTCCGGAGCAATCAGAATTATTTTTGGTTTTTCCTGTCTGACTTTTAGTAAGACCTTGGAGAGTACAGGCAGAGGGGGAAAGGCATAGACTGATATTTTTTTCCAGCTGAAGGATAGGGCATCCACTTTCCATGCTGTTTTGTGAAGAGTTCTTGTGCAGAATTTGTCCAACTGATAGTTTTGGGGAGAGGCAAATAGATCTATGTCTGGGCTTCCCCATTTTTGTGTCAACATGCTGAAGATTTGTGGATCCAATTTCCATTTGTGTGGGTCCATAACATTTCTGCTTAGGTCATCTGCCAGAGTACGTTGCTTTCCTGGCGGGAACTGAGCTTGAAGCTGTATTTGGTAAGTCAAGGCTGTGTTCCACAACGCCATGGCTAGTCTGCAAAGGGGGTAGGAGTGGGTACCCCCCTGCTTGTTTATGTACTACATAACTGTGGTGTTGTCCGTCTTTATCAGTAGTTGTCCTGGATGAAGGAAGTCCTTGAAGGCTATCAGAGCATTCTGTACAGCTAGCATTTCTTTCTGGTTGATATGTAGATGCATTTGATTTGGGCTCCATTTGCCCTGAATGCATCTTCCTGCCATATGGGTCCCCCAAGCATAGTCTGATGAGTCTGTAGTCAGGGTTTGGGTGGCAGGCCTATGCCCACCAAAGGAACTCCTGTTGCAGGCAGGGAATGAAAGGAATCATTGTTTCCAGGCTGTGACAATGTTGACTCCATAAGCTTTTTAGGTACCATTGAAGTTTCCTCATATGCAGTCTTGCATATGGAATTAGGAGAATGCAGGATACCATGAACCCCAAAGCCTGCAGAATTTGTCTTGCAGATAGCTGGGTTTTTGTTGCCACTTGTTTGAAGTATGTTGTCAATTGAATTTGATTGTCTGGCGTGAGGTAAACCATCTGGGCAGTTGTATTCAAGCTTGCACCCAGGAATGAGAGGGTACCAGTTGTGATTTCTTTTCATTTATGGTGTACCCTTGGCATGCTAGAAACCTTTTTACAAATGCCAGATGCTGAAGAAGAGTGTCCTTGTCCTCTGCCTGAATGAGACAGTCGCCCAGATATGGATACATGTAAATGTTTTTTGTCTGCAAAATGCAATTACTGGTGCCAGGCATTTTGTGAAGACCCTGGGCGCAGTAGATAAGCCAAAGGGCAGTGCAGAGAACTGATAATGCAAATAGCCTGCTTTGAAGCGGAGGTATCTTCTGCAAGATTCCCTGATTGGGATATGCAGGTATGCCTCTTAAGTCTAGAGTTACCAACCAGATATTATTGCCTAGCATAGGCAGTAGCTGTTGTAAAGTCAGTATTTTGAATTTTGGAATGTCCGGGAAAGTATTTAGAATGGATAAGTCCAGAAATGGACGCCATGATTTGTCTTTTCTGGGTACCAGGAAAAGTCTTGAATAAAACCCTTGTCCTTTTTCCTTTTCTGGTACTGGTTGAATAACCCCCATATCCATGAGGGACATGACTTGTTTCTGGGCCTCTGCCCACTGATTTGCTGGCAGGAAGTACAGTTGTGTACCTACCATAAATGTAGATGTTCGAGTGTATTCACTGTTGCAGTCATTACACTTGGGTTATCCTGCTGGCAGGCGACCCGCAGTCGGCTTGAGTTCCAAAGTCTTGGTCCAGTGTCAGCTGCTGACGCCTCCTCCCTGACGTCAGTGCGCCAGGGGTATAAAAGATGCAACCAATGCCATTTTCTTCAGTTTTTCTTGCCCCAGATGTCAGGTGCCCCCAGATAGGAAGGCTGAAAAGATAAAAATTATGCCCAAATACATGCATATATTACTATAAACATTTCCTTCATCTACAAGCAAATACACCACATCGGTTGTATAGAGATGAGAAGTACAGAAAAGTCCCAGCAATGAAAAAAGGGGAATGGTGGGTGGGTAACCTGGACTGCAACAGTGAATACACACGAACATCTACATTTATGGTAGGTACACAACTGTACTATGTTCATCGTGTTTCACTGTTGCAGTTATTACACTTGGGTAGAATCCCAAAGCTGAGGTTGGGCGGCTGGGTCTAAATTGGATTTGGAGAGGCTATCAGGCCCTGCAGAACTGCAGTGGCAAAGCCTGCTCTGGATTTAGAGTAGAGAGGTAAGTGGTAGTGCTTGGTGAAAGTGTGCACTGAGCTCCAGGTTTCAGCTTCTAAAATGTCTTTGGTTGGTACTCCTCTGAGGAAAGATGCTGAAGTGGCTGCTGCTCTGGTAGAATGAGGCCTGATGCCCTCAGGCACTGATTTGCCATGTTGTGCATAACAGAAGCGGATGCAGTGTCCTATCCATTTTGAGATTGCTTTGTAATAGGCTTTCCTTGTGATCCTGCAGCATAGGCTACAAACAGTTGCTCAGTTTTTCTGAAAGCTTTTGTTTTGTCCAAGTAGAATCGTAGCTGCCTGTGTATATCCAAAGCGTGCAGAAGTCTCTCCCCTTTATTCTGGGGATTTGGGTAAAAAGTAGGTAAACGAATGGTTTGGTTTAAAGCCACATTGGAGACCACTTTTGGCATGCATGTTGGGTTTGTCCTTAGATAAACCCTGTCCTGATGAAAAATGAGGAAAGGTTCCACAGCCATTAATGCCTGTAACTCTGAGACTCTTCTTGCTGAAGTTATTGCTAGGAGCAGAGCAGTTTTCCATGATAAGAATTTTAGATTAGCTGTGCTGGCTGGTTCAAAAGGAGGCAGTGTGAGTTTTTCTAAAACAAAATTGAGGTCCCAAGTTGGTACTGGTGCTCTCCTTGGAGGTCTTATATTTTTTACCCCTCTGAGATATTGTCGTAGTAGAGGATGTGAAAAAATAGGAGGTTCCGTATTGTAATGGGTTGAAATGGCAGAGGCATGGATTTTAATAGATGAAAAAGATAAGCCTTTGTCCAGCATCTCAGTTAGGTATTGTAAAATCTGAGGTATATTAGGGACAAGTGGTTCGAGCCCTTGAGCCTGTTTCCAAGCATAGAATCTCTTCCATTTTTCTGCATAAGATTTGCTAGTGCTGGGCCTCCTGCTTCTAAAATGACACCCATAACAGCTTTAGAGAGAGGTGCAGTCTGAGTGGCTACATTATCTGCCATGCTGCCAGGTTTAAGGTTCTGAGTTGACTGTGCAGAATCTGATTGTTTTGTTGTGTCAGAAGATGAGGAATTTGAGGCAGAAGCCAAGCTGAGTCTTGAGACAAATTCTTTAGGACTGGGTACCAGTGCTGGCGTGGCCAGTCTGGGGCGATCAGGATCATTGTTGGTCTTTCTTGTCTGACTTTTAGTAGCACCTTGGTAAGAAGAGGCATCGGAGGGAAGGCATAGACTGTCAGGCCTTTCCAGCTGAATGATAGAGCATCCACTTTCCATGCTTGAGAGTGATAAGTTCTTGTGCAAAATTTCTGTATTTGGTAATTGTGAGGGGAGGCAAAAAGATCTATGTCTGGGCGTCCCCATTTCCTCGTTTTCATGTTGAACACTTGTGGATTTAGCTTCCATTTGTGAGGGTCCATGAGATTTCTGCTTAGTTCATTTGCCAGTGTATGTTTTGTTCCTGGCAGGAACTGTGCCTGGAGATGAACTTGATAGGTCAAGTGCTGTGTTCCACAAACTCATGGCTTGCCTGCATAGGGGGTAGGAATGTGTGCCCCCTTGCTTATGTACCACATAACTGTGGTATTGTCCGTCTTTATTAACAGTTGTCCTGGATGTAGTAGGTCCTTGAAGGCTGTCAGGGCATTCTGTACAGCTAGCATCTCTTTTTGATTGATGTGAAGATGCATTTGTTCCTTGGGCCATGTGCCCTGAATACATTTTCCTGCCATATGTGCCCCCCAGGCATAATCCAATGCATCCGTTGTTATTGTCTGCCGGGCTGTAGGTAAGGTGAAAGGCTGTCCCTTGTTGTGGTGACAGGCCTGGGACCACCATCAAATCTCCTGTTGTAGGCAGGGAATTAAAGGAATGATTGTCTCCAGGCTGTGACAATGCTGAGTCCAAACACTTTTTAGATACCATTGTAGTTTCCTCATATGCAGTTTTGCATATGGAATTAGTAGAATGCAGAATGCCATGAAGCCCAGGGCCTGCAGAATTTTTCTTGCAGGAAGCTGGGTTTTTGTTGCCATCATTTGAAAGTAATGAGTCAGTTGCCTTTGTTTGTCTGGCGTGAGATAAGCCATCTGGGCAGTTGTATTTAAGCTTGCACCCAGGAGTATTATCTCTTGAGAGGGCACTAGTTTTGATTTCTTTTCGTTTACTGTGTACCCTAGGCAAATTTGTAATCTTTTTACATATGCCAGATGCTTTAGAAGAATGTCCTTGCTCTCTGCTTGAATAAGGCAGTCGTCCAAGTAGGGATATATTTGAATTCCTTTTTGTCTGCAAAATGCAATTACTGGTGCCAGGCATTTTGTGAAGACCCTGGGCGCAGTAGATAAGCCAAAGGGCAGTGCAGAGAATTGGTAATGCATTGAGCCTGCTATGAATCTGAGGTATCTTCTGCAAGACTGCCTGATTGGGACATGCAGGTATGCCTCCTTGAGGTCCAAAGTAACTAGCCAAGCCTTCTTGCCCAGCATGGGCAGAAGTTGTTGTAGTGTTAACATTTTGAATTTTGGAACATCCAGGAAAGTATTTAGGATTGACAGGTCCAGTATTGGTCTCCAGGCTTTGTCCTTTCTGGGTACTAAGAAAAGTCTTGAGTAAAATCCTTGTCCCTGTTCTTGCTGAGGAAAGTACAGTTGTGTACACTTACCATAAATGTAGATGTTCGAGTGTCTTCACTGTTGCAGTCATCACTGTAGGGTTCTCCCCTGCCGGCAGGCAGTCCTCTGTCGGCCAGAATCCCGAAGTCTGGGTCCGGCGTCGGCTGCTCATCCATGCTCCCTGACGTCAGTGCGCCAGGAGTACAAAGCTGGCAGCTGACGCCATGTTCTCCAGTTTTTCTTGCCCCAGATGTCAGGTGTCCAAAAATGAGTCTAACCCCATACCCTTTGCAAATACACCTCAGAAGAAGGGTGAAGTAGGGAACCACACAAAAGAAAGAGTAAGAGGGGACAGGAGGAAGGGTAACCCAGACTGCAACAGTGAAGACACTCGAACCTCTACATTTATGGTAAGTGTACACAACTGTACTATGTTCATCGGGTTTCACTGTTGCAGTCATCACTGTAGGGTTGAATCCCAAAGCAGAAGAAAAGGGAGGTGGCCATAAAGTAGAGGGGGCGGCTAGAAGGCCCTGCAAGACTGCAGAAGCAAAGCCTGCCCTAGACTTAGAGTAGAGAGGTAAATTGTAGTGCTTAGAAAAAGTATGCACCGAACTCCAAGTTGCAGCTTCCAAAATGTCTTTGGTAGGTACTCCCCTGAGGAAGGCAGCTGAAGTAGCAGCAGCCCTGGTATAGTGAGTCCTAATACTTCCTGGGATTTGCTTTCCATGGTGAGAGTAACAAAATCTGATTCCATGAGCGATCCATTTAGAAATGGTCTGTTTTGAAATGGCTTTGCCTTGGGAATTTGAAGCATAAATTAAACAACTGTTCTGTTTTCCTGATGTTCTTGGTTCTATCCAGGTAAAAACGCAGTTGTCTGTGTACATCCAAGGAATGCAAGATCCTTTCCCCCCTATTTTGAGGATTGGTGAAAAAAGTTGGCAGGTGAATAGTTTGATTTAAAGCCACTTTGGAAACCACCTTAGGCATGAAAGTAGGATTAGTCCTTAAAGACACCCTGTCTTGGTGAAAAATAATATAAGGTTCCACAGCCATGAGTGCTTGCAACTCCGAAACTCTCCTGGCTGAAGTCAAAGCTAACAGGATGGCTGTCTTCCATGATAAAAAAGTACAGTTTTGCACCTACCATAAATGTAGATGTTCGAAGATCCACATTGCTGCAGTCCTTACATATGGGTAGTCCACTGTCCTCGGTCGGCCCGAATACCAAAGTATTAGGCTGACGTCGGTCATGGGCGCTCAGATCTGACATCAGAGCGTCAGGGTATAAAAGCGCATGACCGACGTCATATCCTCAGTCTTTTCTTGCCCCAGATGTCAGAAGGCCCTAAAAAGAAAGGCCATAGCCAAAAATAGAATACTTCCCAAAAGGCATGTACAAATAACAGCTACCACCCAAACCATACAACCATTCCAAACTACAGAGGGAAGGAGGGAGGGTAAATTGGACTGCAGCAATGTGGATCTTCGAACATCTACATTTATGGTAGGTACAAAAAGTACAGTTTTGTACCTACCATAAATGTAGATGTCCGAACTGGATAGCATCTGCAGTCATAACAACTGGGTTGTCCTGTCGTCAGGCAGCCCTTCAGTCGGCCGGATTCCAAAGTCCGGGTCCGGCTTCGGCTGATGTCGCACTTCACCCGACGTCATCTCTGTTGGTCTTCGGGTATAAAAGCATCAGCCGACGCCATTTTCCTCAGTGTTTCTTGCCCCAGATGCCAGTAGCCCTCTTGAAGGCTAAAATTTGGATAGATGCCAATGTTTCCAAAAAGATAGAGGTAAACACAAAAATAAGCATGTATGTACATATATACAAACAAATACACCATAAAAGACCCCCCCCCACCAGCTAGCTATTAGGAGGGTAAACACCCTAGGAGTACCACAGAGGGAAGGAGGGAGGTAATCCTGACTGCAGATGCTATCCAGTTCGGACATCTACATTTATGGTAGGTACAAAACTGTACTATGTCCTTCATGGATGCATCTGCAGTCATAACAACTGGGTAGAATACCATAGCCAACTAGGGAGGAGGATAAAAGTAGATTATGGTGTGTTTAGGATCCCTTGCAGTACAGCAGTGGCAAACCCTGCTCGGGATCTGGAATATAGAGGCAAATTATAATGCTTGGCAAATGTATGCACGGAGGTCCAAGTAGCCTCAATAATGTCTTTGGTTGCCACTCCTCGTAAGAAGGCTGTGGTAGTGGCTGTTGCCCTTGTAGAATGAGGTCTTATGTTCTGTGGAATTGGTTTTCCATGGAAGGAGTAACAGAATCGTATGCAATTTCCTATCCATTTGGAGATTGTCTGTTTGGAAATAGCTTTTCCTTCCCTTCCTGTTGCATAGGCTACAAAAGTTGGTCAGTCTTTCTGCTATTTTTGTTCTGTCCAAGTAGTAGCGTAGCTGTCT
Organism: Protopterus annectens; assembly: GCF_019279795.1. Taxonomy (NCBI): domain Eukaryota; kingdom Metazoa; phylum Chordata; order Ceratodontiformes; family Protopteridae; genus Protopterus; species Protopterus annectens. The sequence goes on from NC_056745.1 coordinate 1,122,763,382, forward strand.
ATGTACATCCAAGGTATGCAGTATTCTTTCCCTCTGTTTTGTGGGTTGGGAAAGAAGGTAGGTAGGTGGATTGCCTGGTTTAAAGACACTCTGGATACCACCTTAGGCATAAATGTAGGATTAGTCCTCATGGACACTCTATCTTGGTGGAAGATTAGGAAGGGTTGCACTGCCATTAAGGCCTGTAGTTCTGAAACCCTCCTTGCTGAAGTAATTGCCAGTAGGAAAGCAGTTTTCCATGACAGGTGTTGTAGGTCTGCTGTTGCTGCTGGTTCAAAGGGTGATAGTGTCAACTTTTCTAGCACAAAGTTTAAGTCCCAAGCTGGTAATGGTGGTTTCCTTGGAGGTTTTACATTCTTGATTCCTCTGAGGAACTGCCTGAGCAAAGGGTGCGAAAAACAGGTGGATCAAAGCTGTATTCTGCTGAAATAGCTGATGCATGTATCTTGATGGAGGAGTAGGACAGGCCTGAATGAAGAAGTTCGGCCAGATACTCCAGAATGTTAGGCATATCTATGTTTGACACATCTTTTCCTCTTTCCGTACTCCAAATGACAAACCTTTTCCATTTTCCAGCATAGTTCCTTCTTGTTGAAGGTCTGCATGCTTCAAGAATAATGTCTTTAACTCTTTGGGAAAGTTCTGGATTAGCTGCTGCTATGTGATGTTCCATGCAGTCAGTTGCAACGTTTTTAGGTTTGGATGTATGATGCTGTAGTTGTTCTGAGTTAACATCAAAGGCATCGGGGTATTGGCCACATATTGTTCCGAGACATGCTCCTCAGCAGTGGGTACCAGTGTTGTCTTGGCCAGTTTGGAGCTATCAGGGTTATCCTTGGACGTTCTTCCTTGATTTTTAGTAGTACTTTGTGTATCAAGGGAAGAGGTGGGAATGCATATGCTGTTAGGCCTTTCCAGCTGAAGGAGAGAATCCACTTTCCATGCTAGTGGGTGGAATGTCCTTGTGCAGAACTTTGAGCTGGTGATTGAGAGGTGATGCGAATAGATCTATCTGAGGCATTCCCCATTTCTTTGAGATGGTCTTGAAGATGTCCGGGTGCAGCTTCCATTCGTGGGCATCCGATGTGGTTCTGCTTAATATGTCTGCTAGAGTATTTTCTTTTCCCGGTACAAATATTGCCTGTAACTGGATGTTGTAGCTGAGTGCCAGGGTCCACAGCTCCAAAGTCATTCTGCATAGGGGGTATGAATGAGTGCCTCCCTGTTTGTTGATGTACCACATGACTGTGGTGTTGTCTGTCCTTATCATCAACTGGCCCTCTTGGAGAAATGGTTTGAACTTTTGGATTGCCAGTTTTACTGCCAGCATTTCTTTTAGGTTGATGTGCAGGTGAAGTTGATCCTGTGTCCACAATCCTTGCACGCATTTGTCCAGCATGTGGGCCCCCATCCTAGGTCTGAAGCGCCTGTTGTGATGGTCTGGCTTGCTTGACATCTGCGAAAGGGTAGGCCTGGGTTTGACTGACATGCCTGAGCCCACCATAGGAACTCCTGCTTTAAGCATGGAATTAGTGGGATTTCCGTTTCTAGGCTGTGTCTGTGTTGGGACCATAAATTCTTTAGGTACCACTGTAGTTTTCTCATATGTAGTCTGGCAAATGGGACCAAGATTATGCATGATGCCATGAAGCCCAAGGCCTGCAGTACTTTTCTTGCTGTTAACTTGTTCAGTTTTGTTAGTGCCAAGAAGTAAAGAGGGAGTTCTTTTGTTTTTCTGTAGTCAGGAATGCCATTTGTTTTACTGTGTCCAATTCAGCCCAAGAATGTCCTTGTTTGGGATGGTATCAGCCTTGACTTTTGTAAATTGACTGTGTATCCCAGTGCTTGTAGCAAGTAAATGACCCTTTGTAAATCTGTTGTCAGCTTGCTTTTGTTGTCCCTTGTAGCAGGCAGTCGTCCAGGTATGGGTAAATTTGAATTCCCTGTAGTCTGCAATGGCGATTACTGATGCCAGGCATTTTGTGAATACTCTGGGCAGTAGATAAGCCAAAGGGCAATGCTGAGAATTGATAGTGCTCTGATCCTGCAAGAAATCTGAGGTATCTTCTGCAGATTGGTCGAATGGGGACGTGCAGGTATGCCTCCTTGAGATCTAGAGTTACCAGCCAAGACTCCTTGCCCAGCATGGGAAGAAGTTGCTGTAGGGTCAGCATTTTGAATTTTGGGACAATGATGTATGTATTTAAGGTGGACAGGTCGAGAATTGGTCTCCAACTTTTTCCTTTCTTGGAACTAGGAATAGTCTGGAGTAGAACCCCCTTTCCTTGCTCTGCTGTTGGCACTCTTTCCACAGCTCTCATGTTTGCTAACTCCATTATCTGTTGTAGTGCCTCTGTTTTTTGATTTGGAGGTAGATTTGGCATTCCTCTTTGACTGGTAAAGTGTGGAAGTGAAACCGGTAACCTTGATCTATGGTTTGTAAAATCCACTTGTCTTTTGTTATGTAGTGCCAGTTCTTTGAAAATAAGGTTAACTTTCCGCCTAGAGGAGCTGCTATTTGTTCCCTGGTAGGCGGATTTAGGGTTAAGTCACTGTGGTTTGTGCTGATGTAGTGGCAGTGGTTGTGTCTGTGCCTCTGTTGTTACCTTGCCACTGTCGTCCTCTGTAGGCACCTCCTCTGGATTGGTTTCTGCCTCTGGAACGTCTATTCCTGCCCCTTTGAAATTTTGTGGAGTCAGGAAAGGACCAATTTTTTGGCAGGCCAGTTCCTGCTAAACCTTGGGGGTTGAACCTGCAAGAAATCTTTAACCGTTTGAACAGATTTTGCCTTTTCTTCCATTTTCTTCATAACCTGCTGGGCAGGTTTACCAAACAAACTTGTCTTATCCATAGGAGCATCTAGCAACTTAGCTTTAACATGATCCGGTAAAGCTTGCTCCTTTAGCCATGCATGCCTTCTTATCACTGTGCCAGTCATGGCTGATCTAAATGAAGCCTCCAGTGCATCATAGCCACATTTTAAGGAATGGTTGCTAACCTGTTGTATGTTATTTACCATTTCTAATACATATTTCTTATCAAGAGATTCATCAGTGGTTAGTGTTTTAGTTAACTGATCAAGCATAAACTCTTGGTATTGTATCATGTGAAACTGACAGTTTAAAGCTCTAGCTGAGAGAGTAGCTGAAGTGTAGACCTTTTACCCCATCTGTCTAATGACCTTGCTTCCCTTTCAGAAGGAATAGGGTTTTAGCTATGGTCGCTGCTACTGCCTTGGGACCCTGGGATATAGTTTCGGGTCTGCAAGTGGGGCCTTGTAAAGGTGGTGATGAGTATCTGGCACCCTGTAAAATCTGTCTGGTTTGGCAGGGGCTGGGGTAAAGAATCTGGAGCGAGCAGACATCATTGAAAGCATCATCCACCACAGAGAGAACAGGAGGTATAGCTAAGGGCCTGTGCTGTGGGAGGTGCAGAAAGGTCCTAAGTCTTTTCTGGAGTCTGAAAAATCCTGTTGCTGCCATTGGAACTGCTCTCATGGCATGTAAGGTTTCCCCAAAGGAGAATTCTTCTGGTGGGGAAGCAGCTGGAATGGATTCTTCAGCATCAGAATCTTCAAAATTGGAGAAAGGAGCCTCTGGCTGGTCAGTTATGTCTGATTCGTCAGCAGAATCATCAGAGGACACTGGCTCAGGGGCTCTGCCCTAGGTCTCTTCTCTGGGGCTGAGAGGCCCTGTCTGGGTGAGATTGAGATCCTCTAATTAATGAAATTAAATCTTCTGCCAAAGTAAGCATTTGAGAACTAGAAGAGGGCCTGGTTGTGGGGGTTTAACAGGCACTGTCTTAGTAGTCTTGGCTGCTTTAGCCCTGGCGAAGGCCTTAATGGACATGGCTGCTGGAGGCCTAGCAGCACCACGTGCTGGGGTAGAGACATCCAAGGGAATGGTGTCTGATAAGTCAGTGGCAACCACCGTAGTGGATAAAATTTTTGAGGCCGATTCAAGAGTGGTAGCAGGGGCCTCAGTTGTAGAGATAGGTTCAGCTGTACTTTGATCAGTTTTCTCGGTTTCGGCCGAAACCGAGACACTCACGGTCTGCTTAACCATGGTTTCGGCCGAAACCGCGGACCGCGAGTGTCGGTCTTTATCTTTGCGTTTTTGGCAGATTGGGTAGTCGGAGGATCCGACGGCATAATGTACGCAAAATCAGAACCGAAAAACTGTTCTGCAAACTCCGACCGACGCCTAAGCGTTCGTCGGTTGAAGGAAGCACAGTCCGAACAGGCTGCTACGTCGTGGGCTGGGCCTAAACAAGGCAGACAATAAGAGTGGAAATCTTTATGAGGTATTTGTTTCCCACAGGTTAAACAATTATTAACTTTTTCTGACATCGGCTGAGGCAAGAAAGAGTCCCCAACGGGGTACTTAGCTTTAGAAGTCTTCGAAGTAGTATTCGGTAGAAGTAATCTCTGGATCTGACCAACCGGCACTTGCGAACAGCTTCTGCTTCGGGCGCCACGCGGCAAGAAAGACTGAGGAAAATGGCGTCGGCTGATGCTTTTATACCCGAAGACCAACAGAGATGACGTCGGGTGAAGTGCGACATCAGCCGAATCCGGCCGACTGAAGGGCTGCCTGACGACAGGACAACCCAGTTGTTATGACTGCAGATGCATCCATGAAGGACATCTGTACTATGTTCTTCATCTCACATTGCTGCAGTCCTTACATATGGGTAGAATCCCAAAGCAGAGGTAAAGGGAGGCTGGCAAAATCATAAAGCATTGGGAGCTGCCAAAATGCCCTGTAAGATTGCAGTGGCAAATCCAGCCCTAGATTTTGAATAAAGAGGAAGGTGGTAATGTTTAGAAAAAGTATGCACTGAACTCCAAGTAGCTGCTTCCAAAATATCTTTAGTAGCTACTCCCCTTAAAAAAGCTGTAGAAGTGGCAGTAGCCCTAGTGGAGTGAGGTCTGATTCCAGCCGGAATCTCCTTACCATAATGAGAATAACAAAAAGCAATACAAAAGCCAATCCACTTAGAAATAGTTTGTTTTGAAACAGGTTTCCCCTGAGAACCTAAAGCAAAGGAAACAAACAACTGCTGAGACTGTCTGAACCCTTTAGTCCTGCTCAAATAATAACGCAACTGCCTGTGAATATCCAAAGTGTGCAAAATTTTCTCCCCTTTATTTTGGGGATCTGCATAAAAAGTAGGCAAATGAATTGATTGGTTCAAGGCCACATTTGAAACCACTTTAGGCATAAAAGTAGGATTAGTACGCAGAGATACCCTATCCTTATGAAAAATTAGGAAGGGTTCAACTGCCATAAGAGCCTGTAATTCAGAAACCCTTCTAGCAGACGTAATGGCCAACAAAAAAGACAAAAACTTTAACTCAGCAGTTGCTGCAGGTTCAAAAGGAGGTAAAGTAAGTTTTTCCAACACAAAATTGAGATCCCAGGCAGGAGTAGGAGCTCTACGCGGGGGTCTTATGTTCTTTGCCCCTCTAAGAAATTGCTTAAACAAAGGATGAGATAATAATGGAGGGTCACAGTCATAGTGAGCAGAAATGGCTGCAGCATGAACTTTTATAGAGGAGAAAGACAAACCCTTGTCTAATAATTCTGTAAGATATTGAAGAGAAACACTTAAATCAGGCCTGGAAACATCAAAGCTCTTTGTTTTGCTCCAAATTAAAAATCTCCTCCATTTATCAGCATAAACTTTCCTTGTACTAGGCCTTCTGGCCTCCAAAATAACATTCAAAACTTGTTGTGGAAGCTGACCCTCCAGGTTCTAGAACAGAATATGCCAGGCTGTTAGATGCAGGGACTGAATCCTGACATTGAGGAAATGATTGCCCTCCTGAGACAAAGGTGCGGAATCAAGGCAAAGGCCATGGAGGCTCCCGTACTAAACTCCTCAGCAGAGGGTACCAGTGCTGTCGAGGCCAATCTGGAGCTATTAGAATCATGGAGGGCTTGTCTTGTCTGACCTTCAAGAGTACCTTGGGAGGAGAGGCAGAGGCGGAAAGGCATAGACGTGAAGATTGCTCCAACTGAATGATAGAGTATCCACTTTCCAAGCTGTGGGATGAAACATTTTGTGCAAAACTTTGGCAACTGGAAATTTAGTGGAGAAGCGAACAGATCTATGTCTGGAGTTCCCCATATCACTGTCAATTTTGAAATACATGAGGATCCAATTTCCACTCGTGGGGATCCACTATCTGTCTGCTCAAAACATCTGCTAAGGAGTTCTGCTCCTGGTAGAAACCTTGCCTGAAGATTGAGGTGTAAACTGTGAGCAGTCTCCCACAAAATCATTGCTTGCCTGCAAAGAGGGTACGAATGGGTTTCCCCTTGCTTGTTGATGTACCACATGACAGTTGTGTTGTCTGTTAGAATCAACACTTGCCCTGGGTGAAGTAAATCCTTGAAAGCCATCAATGCAAATTGGACTGCTAACATCTCCTTCAAGTTGATATGTAAATGTTGAAGTCTGGCAGGCCACGTGTCTTGAACCCATTTTCCATTGAGGTGTGCTCCCCAAGCCTTGTCCGAGGCATCTGTCGTTAAAATCTGACTCGCCTCTGGTCGGGTCACAGAGAGTCCCTTGTTTAGGTGACATTCCTGAGCACACCACAAAAATTCCTTTTGAATGCAAGGTATTATTTGAATGACAGTGTCCAGATCTTGGCAGTGTTGCGTCCATACATTTTTGAGATACCATTGTAGCTTCCTCATATGCAGTTTGGCATTGGGAAGCACCAGAATACAAGATGCCATGAACCCCAAGGCTTGAAGGACTGTCCTTGCAGTCAGCCTGGACCGTAGAGACAATTGATGGAAGTAAAGTGTAAGGTTCTTTTGCTTGTCCGGGGTCAAAAAGGCCATCTGGAAAGCTGTATTCAGTCTCACACCCAGAAAGCACATTTCCTGAGAGGGTACTAGACTGGACTTTGTTTCGTTCACAGAATACCCTAGGCACCTTAACACTGCCATCACATACTGTAGATGATGAAGAAGTTCGTACTTGTCTTGAGCAAGAATCAGGCAATCGTCCAAATAAGGATAAATTTGTATTCCTCTTAACCGTAAGAAGGCTATCACTGGAGCCAGAACCTTTGTGAACACCCTGGGTGCAGTAGATAAGCCAAAGGGCAATGCAGAGAACTGATAATGTAAAGTCCCAGCCCGAAAACGCAGGTATCTCCTGCAACTGGGCCTGATAGGAACATGAAGATAAGCCTCTTTGAGATCCAGAGTTACCATTCAGTGATCTTTGCCCAACAGAGGTAGAAGTTGTTGCAACGTCAACATTTTGAATTTTGGAATGTCCAGGTATGTGTTGAGGATAGATAAATCCAAAATTGGCCTCCAAGTGTTTCCTTTCTTTGGTACTAGAAACAGGCGAGAATAAAATCCTAGGCCCACTTCTGACAGAGGGACCTGCTGTATAGCCCCCATTTGAAGAAGTAAAGAAATCTGCTTGTGAGCCTCTACCCTTTGCTGAGGAGGAACGTCTGGCATGCCTTTGAAAGGAGGCAATGTATGGAAATAAAACTTGTAGCCTCGGTCTATAATGTCCAACACCCATTTGTCCTGGGTGATTAAAAGCCAGTTTTGCTTGAAGAGTGCCAACTTTCCTCCCAAAGGAGCTGTCAGACAGGAAGAATCTGGCAGCTGAAGATGCAGGTCATTGGGCCTGTTTACGAAAGGACTGGCCCCTGCCCTCACCTGTAGATTGTGCAGGTGAACTCCATGTTCTAGGCCTGAAAGAACTCTGAGCTCTGCCCCTACCACGACTAGATCTACCCCTAGACTGTAAATCAGAAGAAGGATAAGCCCATGCCTTAGTAGGCCAATTCCTGCTAAACTTAGGAGGCTGCACCTGCACAAAATCTTTAACAGTCTGCATAGACTTAGCCTTGTCTTCCATTTTCTTCAAGACAGACTCCACAGGAGAACCAAACAAAACTTCAGACTGTAAAGGAGCATCCAAAATTCTAGTTTTAACATGCTCTGACAAATTCTGATCCTTAAGCCAGGCGTGCCTGCGAATAACTGAACCAGTGGCAGCCACCCTGGAAGAAGCCTGTAAAGCATCGAAACCACACTGCAAAGAATGCTTACCCACCTGTTCAGAGGCATGTACCAAATCCTGTAATTCTTTACACTCTATGCCCTCTGCCAAAGCATCCACTTTCGATTTTAGTTGAGTAAGGAGAAAATTCTGATACTTCAACATATGAAACTGGCAATTCAAAGCCCTCATTGCTAAAGTGGAAGAGGTATACACTTTCTTACCCCATCTATCCAGAGCTCTAGCATCTTTATCTATAGGAACTGGATTCTTTACAACAGAAGCCCTGACACCCTTAGGTCCCTGGCTAATAGTTTCTGGGTCAGCCCTTGGACTCTTATACAGATATTTATGAGCCTCAGGTACTCTGTAATACCTGTCTGGCTTAACTGGCGGAGGAGGCAGAGAGTCTGGATTAAGGGAAGCCTCGGAGAAAACGTCTTGAACAACATCCAAAACAGGAGGTATAGCCAAGGGCCTATGTTGTGGTAAAAACAAAAATTCCCTAAGCCTCTTTCGGGAATCTGAGAAATCCTGACCTTCCCATTTAAAATGCTCCCTCATAGAATGCAGGGTTTCTGAAAAGAAAAATCCTCTGGAGGAGAAGCAGAAGGAGTGGAATCCTCTGCCTGAATCAGAATAAGGAGGAAAATCCTGAATGTCTTCAGTCAAGACTCTGAGTAATCTGAAGCCTGCTCCAAACTTTCCACCTCTGGCTCCACCCTAGGCCTCTTATCAGGAGGGGGCATAGAACCTCTGATTAAAGAAATTAAATCTTCTGCCATTTTAAGCATGTGTTTTTTAGGCACAGAACCTGCAGAACTAGGACTGACACCCGTGGAAGGCAAACCAGGCCTGCCTTTGGAAGGAGCCTTAGAGACAGAAGGAGAAGGCCTAACCACCTTAGGCAAGGAAGGGAGAACAGCAACCTGAGAGGCCCCCTCAGCCTGACCTGACTCCTGAGAGGCCATATCTTGCAAAATCAAAGCCTCCCCCTGAGACTCCACTGAAACCTCGGCTGGATCCACAGATTCCACCGTAGTTTCTAAAGAACCGGCGTCCGGAACGGACGACTCATCCTGCCTGGACTTTAGAGATTTGTCTTTGCGCTTCTTGCGTAGCGGCGCCGGAGGATCCGACGGCATATTATAATTACACCACTTACCGAAGACAAGCCTAGCGCAATCTAACCTACGTTTAATGGTGCGCTTATTAAACCTAGCACAAAAGCGACACCCGACTACGTCGTGCTCAGGTCCCAAATAAGGAATACAAAGAGTGTGGTAATCCCTATGCGGTATCTGTTTCCCACAAGAAATACAATTATTCACTTTTTCTGACATCCGGAATTAACTGAGGCAAGAAAAAACAAAAATATTCCCCAACGGGGTACTTAGCCCAACTTGGTTTCGGTCTGAAACTCAGAATACGAAAATTTCAGAACGCCGAACGGCACTTGCAAACGCTGCTTCTGCATCGGACCATGCGGCAAAAAAGACTGAGGATATGACATCGGTCATGCGCTTTTATACCCTGACGCTCTGATGTCAGATCTGAGCGCCCATGACCGACGTCAGCCTAATACTTTGGTATTCGGGCCGACCGAGGACAGCGGACTACCCATATGTAAGGACTGCAGCAATGTGAGATGAAGAACATCTTAATGTCAGATGTGGCAGCAGGCTCAAAAGGAGGTAGAGTGAGTTTTTCCAAAACATAGTTGAGATCCCAGGCAGGAATAGGTGGTGATCTAGGGGGCCTTAAATTCTTAGCTCCGCTAAGAAGCTGTCTCATGAGTTGGTGGGAAAAGATTGGAGGGTCTGTATTATAATGTGCAGAGATAGCTGAGGCATGTATCTTTATGGAAGAGAAGGAGAGACCCTTATGTAACAGGTCTGTCAGGTATAGTAAAATCAGAGGAATATTAGGAGTAAGAGGATCCGAATCCTGATCATGCATCCAGGTGCAAAATCTTTTCCATTTTCCTGCATAAGATTTTCTAGTGCTAGGGCGTCTGGCTTCTAAAATGACATCCATAACCTGTTTGGGAAGGATAGGATTAATCATAGACCCTGAATTAGCCAGGCTGCCAGGCTGAGAGTTTTGACATGAGAGTGCAGAACTTGACCCTGGTGTTGGGACAAAAGATTTGGAGTCTGAGGTAAAACCCAAGGGGGCTCCTGTGAAAGATTCATCAGTGTTGGGTACCAAAATTGTCGAGGCCAATTTGGGGCCAGTAAAATTATCATCTTGGGCTTGTTCTGCTTGATCTTTAATAACACCCGTGGAAGAAGAGGTAGAGGCAGGAAGGCATACCCCGAGAGGTTTCTCCAACTGAATGATAGTGCATCCACTTTCCATGCTAGCTCATGGAATGTCCTTGTGCAAAAAATCCATAATTGATGGTTGAGGGGGGATGCAAAAAGATCTATGTGCGGGCAGCCACAGACTGCTGTAATCATCTTGAATATTTCGGTGTCCAGCATCCATTCGTGTGGGTCTGACAGGTTCCTGCTCAGACTCTCTGCCAGAATGTTTTGTTTCCCTGGTAGGAACTGAGCTTGTAGGTCCATTTTGCAAGCTTGAGCTGTGTTCCATAGAGTCATGGCTAGTCTGCAAAGGGGGTAGGAGTGTGAACCCCCTTGCTTGTTTACGTACCACATAACTGTTGTGTTGTCTGTCCGTATCAGTAGTTGTCCTGGTTGTAGAAGATCCCTGAAGGCCAAGAGAGCGTTCTGAACAGCTAACATTTCTTTTAAATTGATATGCAGGTGCTTCTGATCCTTTGTCCAAAAGCCTTGCAGACATTTTCCCTGCAAATGGGCTCCCCATGCGTAATCTCAGGCGTCCGTGGTTAGTATCTGGCTGGCTGGAGGCAGACTGAAGGCTTTCCCTTTGTTGTGAATTCATGCCTTGGTCCACCAAAATAATTCCTTTTGTAGACAAGGCAGGACAGTGATCTGTGTGTCTAGACTGTGGCAATGCTGGGACCATACACTTTTTAGGTACCACTGTATTTTCCTCATATATAGTCTTGCGTATGGTATGGTATGAAAAGGATGCAGGAGGCCATGTAACCCAATGCCTGCAGGAATTTCCTTGCAGATAGCTGAGTTAGTGACGCCAAGGTTTTGAAAGTTGAAGCCAGCTGTAATTGTTTTTTGGATGTCAGAAATGCCATCTGGGTTGTTGTGTTTAGAAGAGCACCCAGAAAAGTTATCTGTTGTGAGGGTGTCAAATTTGACTTTTTTATGTTCACAGTGAATCCCAGGAACTTGAGAAGATTCTGAACAAATTCTAGATGCTGGAGTAAGACATCCTTGCTGTCTGCTTGAATAAGATAGTCGTCCAGATAAGGGTAAATTTGAATTCCCTTGAGTCTGCAATAAGCTACTACTGGTGCCAGGCATTTGGTGAAGATCCTGGGCGCAGTAGACAATCCAAAGGGCAGCGGAGAGAATTGGTAATGCCTCGAGCCGGCCTTGAACCTGATGTATTTTCTGCACTCCTGTCTGATAGGAATGTGTAAGTAAGCCTCCTTTAAATCCAATGTTACCATCCATGCATTTTTGCTCAACATTGGCAGTAGCTGCTGCAGAGTAAGCATCTTGAATTTTGGTATCTCCAGGAAAGTGTTCAAGACTGATAGATCCAGGATGGGTCTCCATGAATTTTGCTTTCTGGGGACTAGAAAAAGCCTTGAGTAAAAACCTTGCCCCATTGCTGAAAGTGGAACCAGTTCTATGGCCCTCATAGCCATGAGGGCTTCCACCTGGTTTAAGGTCTCTGACCATTGGTGTTTTGGTAGGTCCGGCCATCCGTTTGGTCTTGTAGGGTATGAAAGTGGAATTTGTAACCTCTTGAAACCACATCCAAAACCCATTTGTCTTGGGTTATGTAAGTCCAATTTAGGTGAAAAAGAGAGAGTTTTCCTCCGAGAGGGGCTTCCAGGAAAGAAGTTCCTGCAGCCCAGCAGGGGGAGTCATTGAGCCTGTTTTCTATGAGTTTGAGGCCTGTCCTCTCCACCCCTAGGGGTGGAAGCAGTCCACTGTCTTGGTCTGTAGGAGGTCTGCGTTTGTGGCCTTCCTCTGGAGCGTCTATATCTACCCCTCTGAGGCCTGTCTGAATAGGGGAAAGGACCAATTTTTTGTTGGCCAATTCCTACTAAATCTGGGGGGCTGTACTTGTAAGAAATCCTTAATCATTTGCATGGATTTTGCCTTATCCTCCATTTTCTTCATCACCTCTTCAGCCTTAGATCCAAACAAAAAGTACAGTTTTGTACCTACCATAAATGTAGATGTCCGAACAGGATAGCATCTGCAGTCATAACAAACGGGTTGTCCTGTCGTCAGGCAGCCCTTCGGTCGGCCGGATTCCAAAGTCTGGGTCCGGCTTCGGCTGATGTCGCACTTCACCCAACGTCATCTCTGCTGGTCTTCGGGTATAAAGGCATCAGCCGACGCCATTTTCCTCAGTGTTTCTTGCCCCAGATGCCAGTTGCCCTCTAGGAAAGCTAAATTTTGGATAAATGCCAATGTTTCCAAAATAGTAGAAGGCAAACACAAAAATAAGCATGTATGTACATATATACAAACAAATACACCATAAGAGACTCCCCCCCAAGCTAGCTATTAGGAGGGTAAATACCCTAGGAGTACCACAGAGGGAAGGAGGGTGGTAATCCTGACTGCAGATGCTATCCTGTTCGGACATCTACATTTATGGTAGGTACAAAACTGTACTATGTCCTTCAAGGATGCATCTGCAGTCATAACAAATGGGTAGAATACCATAGCCAAACTAGGGAGGAGGAAGAAGAATTATGGTGTAGTTAGGATCCCTTGCAATACAGCAGTGGCAAACCCTGCTCGGGATCTAGAGTATAGAGGTAAATTATAATGCTTGGCAAATGTATGCACGGAGGTCCAAGTAGCCGCCTCAATAATGTCCTTGGTTGCCACTCCTCGTAAGAAAGCTGTGGTAGTGGCTGTAGCCCTTGTAGAATGAGGTCTTATGTTCTGTGGAACTGGTTTTCCATGGTAGGAGTAACAGAATCTTATGCAATTTCCGATCCATTTGGAGATTGTCTGTTTGGAAATTGCTTTTCCTTCCCTTCCTGTTGCATAGGCTACTAAAAGCTGGTCAGTTTTTCTGTTACTTTTGGTTCTGTCCAGGTAGTAGTGTAGCTGTCTATGTACATCCAAGGTATGCAGCAGCCTTTCCCCCCTGTTCTGTGGATTGGGAAAGAAGGTAGGTAGGTGGATTGCCTGGTTTAAAGACACTCTGGATACCACCTTAGGCATAAATGTAGGATTAGTTCTCATGGACACTCTATCTTGATGGAAGATTAGGAAGGGTTGTACTGCCATTAAGGCCTGTAGTTCCGAAACCCTCCTTGCTGAAGTAATTGCCAGTAGGAAAGCAGTTTTCCATGATAGGTGTTGAAGGTCTGCTGTTGCTGCTGGTTCAAATGGAGGGAGTGTCAATTTTTCTAGCACAAAGTTCAAGTCCCAGGGTGGTAATGGTGGCTTCCTAGGAGGTTTTACATTCTTGATCCCTCTGAGGAATTGCCTGAGTAGAGGATGCGAAAGGACAGGTGGATCGAAGCTGTATTCTGCGGAAATAGCTGATGCATGTATCTTGATGGAGGAATAGGACAGGCCCTTATGTAGAAGCTCTGCCAAGTACTCCAGGATGTTAGCAATATCTATGTTCGAGACATCTTTTCCTCTTTCAGTACTCCAAATGACAAACCTTTTCCATTTTCCTGCATGGTTCCTTCTTGTTGAAGGTCTGCGGGCTTCAAGGATAATGTCTTTAACCCTTTGTGATAAGTCTGGGTTAGTTGCTGTTATGTGATGTTCCAGGCAGTCAGTTGCAAGGTTTTTAGGTTTGGGTGCATGATGTTGTAGTTGTTCTGAGTTAACATCAAAGGCATCAGGGTATTGGCCACATTCTCCCCTGAGACATGCTCCTCAGCAAAGGATACCAGTGTTGTCTTGGCCAATTGAGCTATCAGAATTATCCTTGGACGTTCCTCTTTGATTTTCAGTAGTACCTTGTGCATCAAAGGAAGAGGTGGAAATGCATATGCTGTTAGGCCTTTCCAACTGAAGGATAGAGAGTCCACCTTCCATGCTAGTGGGTGGCATGTCCTTGTGCAGAATTTTTTGAGCTGGTGATTGAGTGGGGATGCGAATAGGTCTATTTGTGGCATTCCCCATTTCTTTGTGATGGCCTTGAAGATGTCCGGGTGTAGCATCCATTCGTGAGCATCCGAGCTGGTTCTGCTTAACATGTCTGCTAGGGTGTTTTCTTTTCCCGGCACAAATATTGCCTGTAACTGGATGTTGTAGCTCAGAGCCATATTCCAAAGGTCCAGAGTCATTCTGCATAGGGGGTATGAATGGGTGCCTCCCTGTTTGTTGATGTACCACATGACTGTGGTGTTGTCTGTCCTTATCATTAAATGGCCTTCTTTGAGGAATGGTTTGAATTTCTGGATTGCTAGTTTTACTGCCAGCATTTCTTTTGGTTTATGTGCAGGTGCAGCTGGTCTGGAGTCCACAATCCTTGTATGCACTTGTCCAACATGTGCGCCCCCCCAGCCTAGGTCTGAGGCGTCCGTTGTGATGGTTTGGTTTGCTTGAAAGTTGTGGAAGGGCAAGCCTGGGTTTGACTGGCATGCTTGAGCCCACCATAGGAACTCTTGTTTCAGGCATGGGATTAGTGGGATTTCGGTTTCTAAGCTGTGCCTGTGTTGAGACCATAAATTCTTTAGGTACCACTGTAGTTTTCTCATATGCAGTCTGGCATGGGGGACCAGGATTATGCATGATGCCATGAAGCCCAAGGCCTGCAGTACTTTTCTTGCTGTTAGCTTGTGCTGCTTTGTTAATGCCAAGAAGTAAAGAGGAGTTGTGCTTGTTTTTCTGCAGTTAGGAATGCCATTTGTTTTACTGTGTCCAATTCCGCACCCAAGAAAGTTCTTGTCTGGGATGGTATCAGTCTTGACTTTTTTAAATTGACTGTGTATCCCAGGGCTTGTAGTAAGCAAATGACTCTCTGTAAATCTGTTGTCAGCTTGCTTTTGTTGTCCGCTTGTAACAGGCAGTCGTCCAGGTATGGATAAATTTGGATTCCCTGTAGCCTGCAATGAGCGATTACTGATGCCAGGCATTTTGTGAATACTCTGGGCGCAGTAGATAAGCCAAAGGGCAATGCTGAGAATTGATAATGCTCTGATCCTGCAAGAAATCTGAGGTATCTTCTGCAATTTGGTCGTATGGGGACGTGCAGGTATGCCTCCTTGAGACCTAGAGTTACCAGCCAACACTCCTTGCCCAGCATGGGAAGAAGTTGCTGTAGGGTCAGCATTTTGAATTTTGGTACAATGATGTATGTGTTTAAGACGGACAGGTCGAGAATAGGTCTCCAACTTTTCTCTTTTCTTGGTACTAGGAAGAGTCTGGAGTAGAATCCTTTACCCTGTTCTGTTATTGGTACTCTTTCCACAGCTCTCATCTTTGTTAATTGAGCTATCTGCTTTAGAGCTTCTGTTTTTTGGTTTGGAGGTAGGTTTGGCATTCCTCTTTTTACTGGTAAGGTGTGGAAGTGGAACCTGTAGCCTTGGTCTATGGTTTGCAAAATCCACTTGTCTTTTGTGATATAGTGCCAATTTTTCGAAAATAAGGCTAACTTTCCGCCTAAAGGTGCTGCTATTTGCTCCCTGGTAGGCGGTGTCAGAGTCAAGTCACTGTGATTGTCCTGTTGCAGTGGCAGTGGTTGTGTCTGTGCCTCTCTGGTTATTGCCTTGCCACTGGCGTCCTCTATAGGCACCTCCTCTGGATTGATTTCTGCCTCTAGAGCGTCTATTCCTGCCTCTTTGAGATTTTGAGGAGTCTGGAAAGGACCAATTTTGGCAGGCCAGTTCCTGCTAAACCTTGGGGCTGAACCTGTAAGAAATCCTTAACTGTTTGTACAGATTTTGCCTTCTCTTCCATTTTCTTCATTACTTGCTGAGCAGGTGTACCAAATAGATTGGCCTTATCCATAGGAGCATCTAACAGCTTTGCTTTAACATGATCCGCAAAACCTGTTCCTTCAACCATGCATGCCTTCTTATCACTGTGCCAGTCATGGCTGATCTAAATGAAGCCTCCAGTGCATCATAGCCACATTTTAAAGAATGGTTACTAACCTGCTGAATGTTATTCACCATTTCTAAAACATATTTCTTATCTAAGGAGTCATCAGAGGACAGCTTCTTAGTTAACTGATCAAGCATAAACTCTTGGTATTGGATCATGTGAAACTGACAGTTTAAAGCTCTAGCTGAGAGAGTAGCAGAGGTGTAAACTTTTTCCCCATCTCTAAGGACCTGGATTCCCTTTCAGAAGGGAGAGGGTTTTTTGCTGAGGTCGAAGCTACTGCCTTACGCCCCTGGGATATAGTCTCAGGATCTGCAAGTGGGGCCTTGTATAGGTGGTGATGAGTGTCTGGCACCCTGTAAAATCTATCTGGTTTGGAAGGGGCTGGAGGTAAAGTATCAGGAGCAGTGCAAACATCATTAAATGCATCATCCACAACAGGCAGAACTGGAGGTATAGTAAGGGCCTATGTTGTGGTAAGTGCAGAAAGGTCCTAAGCCTTTTTCTTGAATCTGAGAAATCTTGTCCCTGCCATTGGAATTGTTCTCTCATGGCATGTAAGGTTTCCCCAAAGGAAAATTCCTCTGGTGGAGAGGCAGATGGAATGGATTCTTCAGCATCGGAATCTTCATAAGTAGAAAAAGGAGCCTCTGGCTGATCTGTAATGTCTGAGTCATCCGAAGACTCATCAGAGGACACTGGCTCGGGGGGCTCTGCTCTAGGTCTCTTTTCTGGAGGCTGAGAGGCCCTGTCTGGGTGAGATTGGGATCCCCTAATTAAGGAGATTAAATCCTCTGCCAGAGTAAGCATTTGTGAACTAGAAGTGGGCCTATGTGAG
This sequence comes from Protopterus annectens, assembly GCF_019279795.1. Lineage (NCBI taxonomy): Eukaryota > Metazoa > Chordata > Ceratodontiformes > Protopteridae > Protopterus > Protopterus annectens. The sequence continues at coordinate 1,122,780,419 of NC_056745.1, forward strand.
GGGGTCTTAACAGGCACTGATTTAACAGTTTTGGCTGCTTTAGCCCTGGCAAAGGCCTTTATAGACATGGCTGCAGGAGGCCTACCAGCACCACGTGCTGGGGTAGAGACATCCAAAGGGATGGTGTCTGATAATTCACTAGGAACCACAGTAGTAGGCAAAACTTCAGAGGCCGATTCAACTAAGGTAGCAGGAGCCCCAGTAGTAGCCATGGATTCGGCTGAAGATTGACCCGTTTTCTCGGTTTCGGCCGAAACAGAGACACTCGCGGCTTGCTTAACCGTGGTTTCGGCCGAAACCGTGGACCGCGAGTGTCGGTCTTTTTCTTTGCGTTTTTTAACAATTTGGGTAGTCTGAGGATCCGACGGCATAATGTACGCAAAATCTGAGCCGAAAAACTGTTCAGCAAACTCCGACCGACGCCTAAGCGTTCGTCGGTTGAAGGAAGCACAGGCTAAACAGGCTGCTACGTCGTGGTCTGGGCCTAAACAAGGTAGGCAGTAAGAGTGGAAATCTTTATGAGGTATTTGTTTCCCACAAGTTAAACAGTTATTTACTTTTTCTGACATCGGCTGAGGCAAGAAAGAGTCCCCAACGGGGTACTTAGCTTTTAGAAGTCTTCGAAGTAGTATTCGGTAGTAGTAATCTCTGGATCTGACCGACCGGCACTTGCGAACAGCTTCTGCTTCGCCACGCGCAAGAAAGACTGAGGAAAATGGCGCCGGCTGATGCCTTTATACCCGAAGACCAGCAGAGATGACGTCGGGTGAAGTGCGACATCAGCCGAAGCCGGACCCAGACTTTGGAATCTGGCCGACCGAAGGGCTGCCTGACGACAGGACAACCCATTTGTTATGACTGCAGATGCATCCTTGAAGGACATCATTATGCTGAACAGGTGCATCCAGTAACTTAGCTTTCACTTGATCTGGTAAGTTTTGTTCCTTTAACCAAGCATGCCTTCTAAGGATTGTGCCAGAGGCAGCAGCCCTACAAGAAGCCTCCAAGGCATCAAAACCACAGTGTAAACCATGCTTCCCTACTTGTTCAGTGGCATGCATCAAATCATGTAATTCCTTATTATCTGCACATGCGGAAATGGAAGCTAGCTTTTGTTTCATAACAGACAGTAGAAATTGCTGATATTTTAGCATATGAAATTGACAGTTTAAAGCCCTAACTGATAAAGTTGTAGAAGTGTACACTTTTTTGCCCCATCTCTCTAAAGCTCTGGAATCCTTATCTGTCGGAATGGGGTTTTTAGGAGAAGCGGCCTTAACCCCCTTAGGGCCCTGAGAAATGGTTTCAGGATCAGCAGTAGGATTCTTGAATAGGAACTGGTGAGAATCAGGGACCCTATAATATCTGTCGGGCTTAGCAGGGGCTGGAGGAAAAGAGTCAGGAGTTAAATTAGCCTCAGAGAAGGCATCATCCACAATATCCAAGATAGGAGGAATAGCCAGGGGTCTATGTTGGGGAAGAAGAAGAAAATCCCTAAGTCTTCTCTTAGATTCAGAGTACTCCTGTCCTTCCCAGTGAAAATGTTCCCTCATTTCATGTAAAGTTTCCCCAAAAGAAAAATCCTCAGGGGGAGAAGCTGAAGGAATGGATTCCTCAGCATCAGAATCCTCATAAGGAGGGAAAGAGTAATCCTGGTCAGAGGAAGACACTGAAGAAATAGATGCCTGATCAGAAGAGTCATAATCCAATTCCTGCCTTGGCCTTTTATCTGGTGGGGGATGTGAACCCCTAATCATGGTAAGTAAGTCCTCCGCCATCTTAAGTAACTGTTTTTGGGATTTGGGTCCCGAATCAGAAGAGGCCTGGACTGAAGTCTTAGATTTGGAAGAAGTCTTTGCCTTTGTCTTTGGCTTTGCCTTTATCAGAAGCTGTGTAGGCCTGAAAACCCCCTCGGAAGCCGGTACCTGCACAGCGGCTCCGGACCCATCCGAGGGAGCATTGTCCGAAGGTCCTGCAGCTGAAGTACTCAAAGGCCTAGTTTGCTCCTCGTGGGAGTCCGTTTCGGCAATCTGTTCCGAAATGGCCGACGACAGGGGCCGTGTGAAAGCACCTCACTGACGACGGCCGAACGAGAAGCTGGCTCTGCTTGTAAAACGTTGTCTGTTTTGGGCCTCGGAGGCCTGTCTTTATATCCTTGCGTCGTTTGTGAATTCCAGTAGTCGGAAGCGTGTCCGACGACATTTTGTAATTAAATCGCCTACCGAAATAATGAAATGCAAAATCGTACCTTCGCTTAATAGTACGTTGGTTAAATCTAGCACAAAACCGACAACTAGCTACGTCGTGGTCAGGGCCTAAGCAAGGAATACAGTAGGAATGGAAATCCTTATGAGGTATTTGCTTCCCACAAGAAATACAATTAACTTTTTCTGACATCGGACTGGAGCAAGAAAAAACCCAACGGGGTACTTAGCTTTGAGTAGAAGAAGTAAGTCTTCGGACTGAAGTACGAAAAATTGTCAGGAGTCAGCCGACTGGCACTTGCGAACTGCTTTCACCGCACGGCAAGAAAGACTGGAGAACATGGCGTCGGCTGCCAGCTTTGTACTCCTGGTGCACTGACGTCAGGGAGCATGGCTGAGCAGCAGATGCCGGACTCAGACTTTGGGATTCTGGCCGACCGAGGACCCTACAGTGATGACTGCAACAGTGAAACACGATGAACATCTTTTTGAATAGCTCCCATGTCCATAAGAGCAGCAATCTAATTTTGTGCCTCTGCCCATTGGTTTTGTGGCAGGTGTGGCATACCCTTTGATTTTGGAAGTGTGTGGAAATGGAACCTGTAACCCGGAGAAACAATATTCAGCACCCCTTGGTCCTGGGTGATCATGTGCCAATTTTTTGAGAAAAGCGCTAGCTTTCCCCCTAGGGGTGCTGTCAAAAGGTAAGTGCTTGGCATTTGTAGAGGGAAGTCATTGGGACTGTTTCCTATAAGGTTGTGATTTATCTTCCCCTCCTTTGGGGGCTGAAGCACCCCATTGTTTAGGTCTGTAGGAGCCTTGGGGCTGAAATCTGCCTCTTGGGCGTCTGTATCTGCCTCTTTGTGGCCTGTCTGAAACTGGAAAGGACCAATTTTTTTGAAGGCCAGTTCCTGCTAAATCTATGTGGTTGAACCTGTAAGAAATCTTTCACTGTCTGCATTGATTTTGCTTTATCCTCCATTTTCTTTAACACCTCTTCTGCCTTAACACCAAACAAAGTATCATGCTGTAGTGGAGCATCCAATAATTTTACTTTAACATGATCAGGTAAACTTTGTTCTTTCAACCAAGCATGCCTTCGAATAACAGAGCCTGTAACTGCGGCTCTACAAGAAGCCTCTAATGAATCGAAACCATATTGCAGAGTATGCTTTCCCACTTGTTTAACTGCATGCAATAAATCCTGCACTTCCTTATTGTCAGGACTTTCTGAATTTGAAACCATTTTCTGTTTTAACAATGACATGAGGTACTGTTGATATTTAAGCATGTGAAACTGGCTGTTTAAAGCCCCTACAGCTAAAGTAGCAGAAGTGTAAACTTTTTTCCCCCATCTGTCCAGTGCTCTGCAATCCCTATCTGAGGGGACAGGATTTTTAGCAGTGGAAGCCTTAACCCCTTTGGGACCCTGAGAAATTGTTTCTGGGTCTGCAGCGGGGTTTTGTAAAGAAATTTATGAGAGTCAGGGACCCTGTAGTATCTGTCTGGCTTGACTGGTGCAGGGGGTAAAGAATCAGGGGACAGACTGGATTCAGAAAAAACATCATCCACAATATCAAGCACAGGGGGGGATAGCCAGGGGCCTGTGCTGAGGCAATAAAAGAAAGTCTCTGAGCCTTTTCTTGGATTCTGGATAATCCTGGCTCTCCCAATGGAAATGCGCCCTCATGGTGTGCAGGGTTTCCCCAAAAGAATAATCCTCAGGTGGAGAGGCTGAAGGTATAGACTCTTCTGCATCAGAGTCCTCATAGGGAGGGAGAGAATATCCCTGATCAGAAGAGGAACCAGAGGAAATGGAAACCTGGTCAGAGGAGTCATAGTCAGTGTCTTGCCTAGGCCTTTTGTCAGGAGGGGGATGGGAACCCCTGATTAAAGTAATTAGGTCTTCAGCCATTTTGAGGATCTGTTTCTTTGGCATAGATGACTGTTCTGGAGAATGCTGTAGTTGTTTCCTTGTCTTTAATGGTGTTTTTGACTTTGCCTTTGCTGCTGTAGTGGGCTTAATTGTAAGCTGTGAAGGTCTGAAAACACCCTCAGAAGCCGGTGCCTGCTCAGCAGCACCGGACCCGTCTGAGGGAATAGTTTCCGTAGGCCCAATACCTTGAGTTTCCACAGACCTCTGTGTCTCCACATGGCTTTCGGTTACGGCCTGTGGCTCTGAGGTAGCGGGTGTCAGGGGCTGCGAAAGCGCCTCACTGAGAACCGGCGACTGGCCTAGAAGAGGCTTCGTCGTCGGTTTTGGACCTCGGATGCCTTTCTTTTTCTTTGAGTTTTTTATATATTCCGGTCGTCGGTTGTTCCGACGGCATTATGTAATTAAACCTTTGGCCAAAATAATGTAAAGCAAAATCAAACCGACATTTAATAGTGCGTTTATTGAATCTAGCACAAAACTGACAACTGGTAACGTCGTGGTCAGGGCCTAGGCAAGGAATACAGTAAGAGTGAAAGTCCTTATGAGGTATTTGCTTCCCACAAGAAATACAATTATTAAATTTTACTGACATCAGTCTGGAGCAAGAAAATGTTTCCCCAACGGGGTACTTAGCTTTAATGAAGACTTCAGTTCTGAAACTCAATTTTGAAAATCTCAGGAGTCGGCCGACTGGCACTTGCGAACTGCTTTTGCTTCGGGCACCGCGCTGCAAGAAAGACTGAAGAAAATGGTGTCAGTTGCATCTTTTATACCCCTGGTGCACTGACGTCAGGGAGGATGCGACAGCAACCAACGTCGGACCAAGACTTTGGAACTCGGGCCGACTGCGGGTCGCCTGCCAGCAGGATAACCCAAGTGTAATGACTGCAACAGTGAAACACGATGAACATCTGGCCATCCGTTTGGAATTGGCAACGTGTGGAAATGAAATCTGTACCCCTTGGATACTATATTTAAGACCCACTTGTCCTGGGTAATTAGATGCCAATTTTGAGCATGAAGTGCTAGTTTTCCCCCCAAAGGGGCTGCCAAAAGATAAGTTCTTGGAGATGGTACAGGAAAGTCATTGAGACTGTTTACTGTAGGGTGGTACTTTGCTACCTCCTGATTTGGAGGTGGAGGCACCCCATTGTTTTGTCCTGTAAGATCCCTGTGACTGAAACCTGGAGCCTTTGGAGCGTCTGGGTTTGGACTGAGCGGCTCTGTTGGACACTGGACAGGACCATTTCTTAGTAGGCCAGTGTCTACTGAACCTGGGTGGCTGCACTTGCATGAAATCTTTTACAGTCTGCATAGATTTAGCTTTGTCTTCCATCTTTTTTTAAAACCTCTTCTGCCTTATTACCAAACAGACTGTCCTGCTGTAAAGGAGCATCCAACAATTTAGCTTTAACATGATCAGGCAGATTTTGCTCCTTGAGCCAAGCATGCCTTCTTAACACAGATCCAGTTACGGCAGCCCTGCAAGAGGCCTCCAAGGAATCAAAACCACATTTCAAAGTATGCTTTCCAACCTGTTCTGCTGAATGCAATAAATCCTGTAACTCTATTTTCCACACAATCAGAAATCAACACCATTTTCTGTTTCAGTAAGCCCATAACATGCTGTTGATATTTAAGCAAATGAAACTGGCAGTTTAAAGCCCTGATTTCCAAGGTTGCAGACGTGTAAACCTTCTTACCAAATCTATCCAGCGCCCTGGAGTCTCTATCAGAAGGGGAAGGATTTTTAGCTGCAGAGGCCTTAACACCCTTGGGACCCTGAGAGATAGTTTCAGGGTCAGCTGCAGGATTTTTAAAAAGAAATTTGTGGGAGTCAGGAACCCTGTAATATCTGTCTGGCTTACTAGGAGCCGGAGGCAGGGAATCAGGAGCCATGCTTGATTCTGAGAAAACATCAGCAATGTCTAATACAGGAGGTATAGCAAAAGGCCTATGCTGAGGATGAAGAAGAAAATCCCTAAGCCTCTTTTTGGATTATGAGAAGTCCTGACTCTCCCAATGGAAATGTTCCCTTAAAGTATGCAAAGTCTGTCCAAAAGAGAAATCCTCAGGAGGAGAGACAGAAGGGATGGATTCCTCGAGTCCTCATAAGGTGGGATAGAAAATTCCTGATCAGAAGAGGAATCAGAAGAAATGGAAACCTGATCTGAAGATTCATAATCAGTGCCTTGCCTAGGCCTCTTAGCAGGGGGGGGGGTTGGGAACCCCTGATCAAAGTAATTAAGTCCTCAGCCATTTTGGCCATTTGTTTTTTAGGCATAGGGGCCTGAGCATGTGGCTCAAGAGTTGGTTTTTTTAGACATTTTAGACATAGAAGTTGGTTTTGGCCTTGATTTCGATGATGGCGTCAGTTTAATATACAAATGTTGAGGCCTGAAAACACCTTCAGAAGCCGGTGCCTGCTCAACAGCTCTGGACCCATCCAAGGGGCAGACATCCGCGGGTTCGATACTTGCAGAATCTAGCGGCATACTACAAATATATATATACTATAGTGGACTCCGAATGGATCTCGGTAGAGGCCTTTGACTCAAAAGTAGCGGGCATCAGGGGCTGTGAAAGCACCTCACTGAGTACCGGCGAACCGGCGACTGGCTCAGGAGAAGCTTCGTCGTTGGTTTTGGACTTCGACAATCTGTCTCTGTCTTTTTCTTTGCGTTTTTTGTGAATTCCGGTAGTCGGATTGCTAACTGATGACATTTCAGGACAGTTAAATCTTGAACCAAAGTATTTAGAAGCAAAAATATACTGACGCTTAATAGTGCGTTGGTTAAATTTAGCATAAAACCAACAGCAAGGCACATTGTGATCAGGGCCTAGCCAAGGAATACAGTACAAATGAAAATCCTTATGAGGTATTTGCTTCCCACAAGTAATGCAATTATTAACTTTTACTGACATCGGTAAGGAGCAAGAAAAAGTTTCCCCAACGAGGTACTTAGCTTTAGTTTGAAGACTTCGGTTCTGAAACTCGAAAACGAAAATTTCAGGAGTCTGCTGACCGGCACTTGTGAAATGCTTCTGCTTCAGGCCCCGTGTGGCAAGAAAGACTGATTAAAATGGTATCGGCTGCATGTTTTATACCCCTGACGACCTGACGTCATGAAGTGGAGACCGCAACCGACGAAGGACCCAAGACTTTGTTATTCAGGCCGACTGAGGGTAACCTGCTAGCAGATTACCCAAATATAATGACTGCAACAGTGAAACACGAACATCAGAAATTTCAGAATCCTGGTCAGAAGTGTCATAAGCAAATTCAGTCCTAGGTCTGTTAGAGGGGGAAGGTTGGCTTCCCCTGATTAAAGTAATAAGGTATTCAGCCATTCTTATCATTTGTTTTTTAGGCATAGAGGCCTGACCATGCGGTCTGGGATTCAGTTTTCCAGACATGGTTCGAGTTTTAGGCCTTGAAGCAGAAAATGGCATTGGTTTAATACACCCTCAGAAGCCGGTGCCTGCACAGCAGCTCCAGACCCATCCAAGGTAGAGACATCAGCAGGTTCCACAGTTGAAGCATCTCACAGCATACCGGACTCCGAATGGGTCTCAGAAGAGGCCTGTGAATCTGAAGTGGCGGGTATTAGGGGCTGCAAAAGCACCTCACTGAGTACTGGCAAACTGGTGACTGGCTTAGGAGAAGCGTCGTCGGCAGCTTTGGACCTAGGCGGCCTGTCTCTGTCTTTATCTTTGTGTTTTTTTGGAATGTTGGTAGTCGGATGACCTACCGAAGACATATCTGGATAATTGAACAGAGAACCAAAATATTTAAAAGCGTAAATATACCGACGACGGACAGTTCGTTGGTTAAATAAGGCACAAAACTGACAGCAGGGTACGCTGTGGTCAGGGCCTAGGCAAGGAATACAGTACGAATGAAAATCTTTATGAGGTAATTGCTTTCCACAAGAAATGCAATTATTAACTTTTGCTGACATCGGTAAAGAGCAAGAAAGAGTTTCCCCAATGGGGTACTTCGCTTTAGTTGAAGACTTCGGTTCTGAAACTCGAAAATGAAAATTTCAGGAGTTGGCCAACCAGCACTTGCGAACTGCTTCTGCTTCAGGCACCGCACGGCAAGAAAGACTGATGTAATGGCGTCGGCTGCATGCTTTATACCCCTGACGACCTGACGTCATGGAAGATGAGACAGCAACCAATAATCAGGTCAACTGAGGATTACTGCAAGCAGATAACCCAAATGTGATGACTGCAACAGTGAAACATGAAGAACATCAAACTTATGAAATTCAAGCAGTAACACTAGCAGACATGTTTACAGCTTGGGGATACTCTGTATGGTCAACAAGGTCCAATAAGAAGTGGAAATTAAAAGGAGAGAAGGATGGCTCTAACCCCTACTTAGAATAGAAGGCAACAGTAGGGACAACAATTGTTTCAGAAACCAAACAGGTGTAGATAAGGATTTCCACACTGCCTTTGTGACAACTTATGATAGTAAGGCGGAACATTTAAAATTCATTTTAGAGAAAAACTGGAACATGTTTTGTTGTTTTGAAGGGTACACAGACATCTTGGGTATGGGCACACATAGTATACAAGAAAGGTAAGACAATTAAACAATACGTGGAAGAAGCATCTAATTGTGCAATGTTTAACGGGAAACCAGGTACCTACAAGTGGGGGAATTGTAGACAATGTAATTTTGTAAGGGTAGGTGAAAAAATAAAAATGAATATTACAATTAAACCACCCTTTCATTTTGATTATAACACTTCTGGACTAGTCTACATTGCTTCATGTGAAAAGTGTACCAGTTTCTACATTGGTAAGACTCAGAAAGTTCCGTGAACGGATCTACGAGCACATACTAGACATTAGGAAAAATAATGCTAATAATTCACTAGCGAAGCAGGTTTCTAAATTTCCTGACCATCATTTTTTGTTTATGGGTATCAATTTGGAAAGGGAAGACCCCCAGGGTGGACCATGGAAATTTTTATTAGAATATAAGCAGCTTCTTTGGCAAGTTAAATTAAATGCATACACCACCCGTGGTTTGAATGAGAACATGTCTATTAGCAATATTGAAACTTAAGTCTTTAGAAGTATAAAAAAAATCTTTTTTAATTTCACAATACCTTTAATATGGGTATTTTTTTTAGTTTTCTGCTGTAATGTACAGTGTTTTGTGGCTTTGATTTAATTGTGTTCAATTAGTGGTTACCAATTGGTTGTCTTTTAGCATGTGATGATTCTGAAAGAGTATTTAAAACTTTGGTAATGTTTTAGATGCATTTCTGATAAAGTCATTGCTGTAACCCTGATGAAAGCGCTAAAACCTTTTACTAAACAACTTGTGTATACTCACTGGTTGGTCGTGCTGGTTATCCCTGTTCTCTTTGGCATTCTACAGTTCAATAGTTTTGAAACTGCCTTATCCAATTTATCCTTAGAAAATGAGACAAAAAATGGTCTGATTTCCTGTAATACTTAGTTCCATGGAAACAGAATCCAAGCTGCCTATGTACATCCAACACTTGTAGCATGTCTTCTCCCTTGATGGAAAACTTTGAAAAGGAAACAGGTAGGGTGATGGACTGCTTGACAGCTGTCACTGATGCCAACTTAGGTAGTAAAGAAGGGTTAGCATGAAGGGACACCCTACCTAAGGTGGCATTAGGGTGATGGACTGCTTGACAGCTGTCACTGATGCCACCTTAGGTAGAAAAGAAGGGTTAGCATGAAGGGACACCCTATCCTTATGAAAAACCCAATACAGTGGTTGCAAAGAGAGCACCTAGAGTTCTGAGACTCATCTAGCCAATGTAACTGCAACCAGAAAAATGGTTTTCTATCACAAGAACATTAAGTCTACTTTGGCAGAGGGCTCAAAGTGGGGCTGGGTCAAAGCCTGAAGAAGTACTGTTAAATCCTAAGGAAGAGTAGGCTCCTTAATAAATAGGTGGCTGAAGTAAAATAGTACCTTTAGGAAAACCCTTAAATAATCTCAGTAAATAATCTCTCTGGAGAGCTCAAATGGAAAAGCTTTTCCATTTGCTCCTATAAATCTTTGTAGTAGAATCTTCCTGGGATAAAGTACGGATATGATGAACTGGGGAAGAAAACCTGGCCTGCCTAGCCATCACTGGAAATGGAGAGACCATGCAGTCAGCTTGAGGGTCCGAATATCTGGGTGACGTATCCCGGATGGGTGAGACAGAAGGTCCTGAAGAAGGATCCAACACCCAGGAAGAGTGAACTAAATGAGGCCACAGGAAGGGAAACCACACTTGTCAAGGCTAGAATGGGGCAACAAGGACTACATCAGTCTTCTGCTGAAATGCTTTCTGAAGAAACTTGTGAATGAGAGGAGTGGGGCGGGGAGGCATAAACGAGACCAGAGGGCAGGGAAACTTTGAATCAGAAAACCTCTTTGGTGACCCCCCCCCCCCCTCTGGATCAGGCTTCTGGGTGCAGACGTAAGTGCTGCACTTGAAACTGAAGGGGGAATCAAAAAGGTCGCAGCACTGCTGGCCCCATTGGTGAAATATACTTTCCGCCACCAGTGGACTGAGATACTACTTATGAGGAAGTAAAATGGACCTGTTCACTTTGTCTGCCAGCACGCTGGACTTCCCCAGAATATGCATTGCCAGCAGAAAGCTGTCAGAAGAGATTGCCCATTGCCACACTCTCATTGCTTCTTAACATAAGGGGTAGGATCAGGATCCCCCAGTTTGTTGATGTACTAGACCACAGACATGTCAGTTTGAATAGCAAGCATCCCAAGAGGCAGAACATCTTGAAATGCCTGCAACGCAAACAGGACTGCTCCATTCCTAGGAATTTGATGTGAAGATTGACCTCCAACTGATATCGTGTCTTGGACTGTTCTTCCCATTTAATACCCTTCCCAAGTTGGGAGGCACTGTGGCCTTGGGTGCAGGAAGAATAAAAGGGCTGTCCGCTGTGACTTCTTTTGCTTGAAACCACTGGGCTATGTGTCATCTGAAAATATTTGTAATTTGAATTGATGCATTCAGATGACATGCTATTAACCAAAATACTGCAGTACCCTCAAGTAAAACCTTGCCAAATGTACCAGAACTAAGAAAGCTGCCATAGATCTGAGAAGCTGTAGGATTAGCCTGGCTGGAGGGGAAAAGGGGGAGAGACAGTGAAAGTGTGATGCCTGGCTTTGCAGATTGTTTAAACTCATCTGTGGTAAGCTTGCGATCTGTATCACCATATCCAGACAAGAACCACTGAATTCTAGGACTTGAGTGGGGGAGAGATGAGACTTGATGTAGTTCATTGTAATGCCCAGTTGAAGATACAGATGGAGCAAGTAATCCCTGGCCTGAATTAGTAGAAGGCTTGGTGGGGAACAGAGACAAGTCAGTTGTCAAGATAAGGAAACACATGGAATCCTAGCAGTCTCAAATGTGCTGTGACTACTGCCATCCACTTGGTGAACACCCTGGGGGTTGTGGTAAGACCAAAGGTCAGGGCCCTGAACTGGTAGTGATTGGAACCCAGCCGGAAGCACTTATCTCCTGGAATGTTGTCTCTTTTTGATGTTATAGTATGCATCCTGGAATTCTGTAGAGCACATCCAATTGTCCTTTCACACCAGTGGCAGAATGGACTGTACCGTGACCTTCCAGAATTTCAAGTGTTTGACAAATTTATTTAAATTGCTGAGATCCAAAATTGGTCTTATGCCCCTGTTCTTTTAGGCATGAAAACTAATCTTGAGTATGTTCTGGATCCTTGTTGGTCTGGGTGGACTATTTGGATGACACTCTTTGCCAGCAGCTTTTCAATTTCTATGGCTGCCACTTTCCTCTGACTGGGTGAAACATCAAGAATCCTTTTGGTCGAATTGGGAGATTGAAGAGAAAATGGTATACAATAACCTCTGGCTATCACACTCTGCACTAAAGTGTCTTTGGTAATGGCTGTCCAGGATTCTGGGTGCAGAGATAAGTGCCCCACAACTTCCTCCAGAGTGCAGCAGTCAGACAAACCTTTCAGGAGTGCTGAAAGGGCTTCTAAGAAAAAGGATCCATGAAGCCTTCTTATTGGCAGGCCTCCTCTATCACAACAGCGACGTTTGTCATTAGAGTACTCCCTACTGTCGGGGGGGGGGGTCTTTTTCTGTAGGAGTCTACCACATCTTTCTATCTCCTCTCCGATTCCATGAACAGATCCTCTGAGGGGTAGAAACACGTATCCTTACGGCAGATAATGTCTTACCATCTTGTTGGATTCTGGAGAGTTTCCTTCACCTTAGGGCCAAAGTGGATCCATCAAAGGGAGTGTTGATGAATGATGTCTTGAAGTGCTCCACAAAATCAAAGGTGCAAACAGGCATGCCTTATTACAGCAATTCCTGTACCTGCAGCTCTTTAAACTCCCTCTAAGGTGTGTGAAATCAGCCTCATAGAGGCATGTGATATGGACTGGAGCATGGCCAGTAGCGAATAAACTATTTTCTTTTGTCCCTCACAGACAGGTCCTGAGAGGGCATCGAAAAGCTTTTAATCAAGTCCCTCTGAAATCTCACAATGCATGCCAAATAGTTCAGTGATAAGAGAGCAAAGGTCACTGATGCATAAACACGCTTCCCACATCTGTTCAATGCCCTTAACGCCTTGTTTGGGAGATGGACAGACTAACTCTGTTCAGCAAGTTCTTTCTTGGTAACTGCTGCTACTATCACAGCATCCACAGGGAGGTCCTTGCTCCAATGGGCCTGATCCTTTACAGCAATGATGTACTTATCCAGTCTCTTTGGAATAGGCTCTGTACATCCAGATCCTTCCAGGCCAGGTGGTAAATAAGGTCCACCATCTCTAGCCAGGACGTAGCTGAGCTGGCTCCAAAAGCATTAACTCCTCCTAGAAATGGGGGGGAGGTTATCAGATGACCAAATGCCTTTCTGTCTCAAAAGTTCAAGGATTTCACTGAAAGATATGCCCACAAGGGGTAGTTTGGGGAACCCATCTCCTTCATCAAAGTCAGTGTCAGAATCTAAGCACCACCATTTACAAGTATGCTTCCAAGGGGGTTCTCCGGTGGGATGCTCCAGGAAGCACTCAAAAGAGTGGGCAGAATCCTGGATGAGGACCGTCTCTAGGCTTGATCAGACTGGCTGTCCTGATGGAACAGGATGAAAAGACTCATTATCCAAAGTAAACAGTTGTGGAGGGCGTGGACCCAGGAAAGGCAAGAATGTCTTGTCCACATAGCCAGAACATGTTCTCTCCACTACCTCAAAGGCAGAAATCCCAAGGAAACCAAGAGCCAACCTGGTAGTAGCAGAGGCTATCTGCCCAAGATGGCTCCATGCATCTCCAAGATCCTGCCCCTAAACAGAGGTCAGGGAAGAGCTGACCACAGCCGAGGTTCTGAAGGTAAAGGATAGCTCTGAAAACATAGGAATTGAACCCAAACCCTGGATCCCCCACTAATGCTACAGCTTCAAGATCCTCCAGCTCAACATCGTTGGGGCCATCTGGATCAGAGAATGTGTCTGAGTCGATAATGGCCAGGCCTTCAGATCTGACACAGACAAACTCAGGATTTTTGGGTCCAAAAACTCCAAAACCAGGGGGCAGATCAGAGTAGGAGTCAAAACTTGGGATTGGAAAGGTAGTAGGCTCATGGATATGATGGGAGATTATGATGGAATGACAGCCAACTGAATCTGGGTTCTGAGGAAATTTTCCCATCATCCTGTCCACATCTGCTTCAGTTAGTCTTCTAGCTGACCTAAGGAATGAAGATGCTGAGGGTGGTCTGGAAACCCACCATGGTATCCCTTGCAATAATGGTCAGTAAAGCCTTGAAGAAATAATTTCTGAGGGAAAATCTGAGTGACCTATGGGGTGGAGACTGATTTGGAATGAGACTTATCGAGGGAGAGGAATGGGTCGGAGGATCATAGTTTTGACAGAGTCAAACCCAAGGATTTTGCAATTTTCTCGGGTGGAGCCAAGCCTGAAGTAGGAGTAGAAGAGTGATTGAGGGAACACTCACTCAAATTTTTGGCCTTATGAGCCTAATACCCCTTGAATGAATTTCTTGGACAGGAGGATGAGCTCCAGAAACAGGCCTTTTAATACCAACTTGCGTCTTAACTCAACCAGTGCTCTATGATTAAATCTTACACAAATGTCAAAATCAGTGTTAAGATGCCCTGCTGTGAGGCAATAAATGTACTTGGGAGTGAGTGTCCCAAGTTAGGAATTTTGTGCCCAAAACACGAGCACTTTTCAAAACCAGCTGTTTTTTCAGAAATCTCAATCCAACAACAACAACAGAAACAATCTGCAATGTTTTACAACAGTACCCCCCAGCAGTTTCATGCAAGAATGGGTGTGGCCATAGTGATCAACATGCCTAATGGCTGTGATGTAGCATGCAACTGATGCCTGATTGACATGTCATGCATCTTTGCCTGTGACATCATGAATATTCATTGTCTAATGTAGTTTACCTTCCTCCTTAAAAGTAGTGCAATCTCGGAATTGGTATATATTGTTACTAATATACACAGGGTGTATACACGAAAAGTCCAGGGAAAAAAGTAATATTCTAATGTAGTTTACCTTCTTCCTCAAAGTAGTACAATCTCGGAGTTGGAATATTTGTATTTATATACACTGGGTGTGATGCCTGTGCACTGGCCCAGCAACCAAGGAGCCTCAATCCTCACCACTAACACCAGTGAGGGGCATCCGTATAGGGAAAGGATAATAAATACACACACAGTAAAGTACAATTTCCCTTAAGAGAACACAGAGATCACAGTCAGTCTGGGGCTGGTTTCTTCCCTTCTCTCCAGGTCCCCAATAAGATTCCCCACTGCCACAGCTATAGGGTCCAGATCTCACCCTAGTATGCAAGCTAACACCTCCAGCACCCGCTCTGTCCAACTAGTGCTTCATGTCCCTGCACAAGTAGCTGACACACACACACTTTGAGATAAGAGTTTATAGACACTCCTGGGGAAGGCTGGTACAGGTTCTCCAGCTGTGCCCCTTTTCTGCCCAGTCTAAAAGGTAGTACCAGCTGCCACCACCCACTAATACCAGCTATTCAAAGGCCCTTCTGAAAGGGTGTCCAATTATTACTGTGCAATATTATTATCCAAATAGTAAGTGTGACTGAACAGGCAAGGCTTATTAGAGTGACTTGGTACAGTATCACTGTATACATGCAATGTACTCTAGAGCTTAAATTAATTCTACATAAAACAGCCACAGTTGAGAGGTTTAAAAATATTTAATAAATAATAAAAACACAAGGCAATACTTCTTACTACACAGTGCTAGTCAAGAGTTCAGAGATCACAGAGAAATATTTAAAATAATACCGTAGAAAAGTTCTGACATCACAGAAAAACAAACTAGTCTAATCTTCCTATTTCCTAGCTATACCTAAGAGAAAACACAGTTCTAAATAACTTACATATAGAACAAAGTAGTGTTCATCATATTGGATGTTCTCAAGACAAAATGTTCAGAGCTCTCTGATTCTCTCTCTTTAAACTGATAACACAAAGCTGCTTCACATGACATTTTTCACACTTCTCTGGTGTTCCCAGGCTAACAGAAACTACATTTACATTCTTTACACCTTGTCAGAAACCAGAGAAATAAAGGACATTTAGCAAATTCTAGCCTTTACTCTGGCCTCAAAACAATAGGTAGAATTCATCCATAGGTTCATAGGTAGGTACTAGGCTATCGGCCCTGGGGCCTATACAAGCCCAGCCAAAAAGGTACCCTGGGTTTTGTCACCCAAGAAAATCATTTTCCTTTGCCACTGTCGAGCAGAGCCACAGAGGTGATCCCCGGGGTAAATTTCCTATTTCCCATCCAATCATCAAAATTTTTCTTGAAAAGTGCTAATGAGGAGCTTTGTTTGATATAGGTAAGTAGTTTATTCCAGAGTATGGGAAGTCTCTGGGACAGGAATCTATCCCTCTGGCATGCTCTGTTTACTGTGGTGACAAGGTTTAGGTCCCTAGAGCGTGTAGCTCAGAGGGATTGGGATTTCTTTAAGTGGAGCATGTCCAACAGCTCTGGGTTTGACATAGCTTTGTATGTTAGGCAGAGATCACCTCTGAGTAGGCGATATTTTTTGAGACCGTCTGCGTAGGGCATCTGTTTGAGGCCGGTAATCCTCTTTGTGAGGTATTTCTGCGGCCTTTCCAATTGTTGTAAATGTCTTGTGAGGTACACACCAAAAGGAGCGTTGTACTCTATAATGGGTCTAATGAGTGATGAGTAGAGGGGAACAATGACCTCTTTTTTTCTGGATGAGAAACCTTTTGTGATGAGGTGTGCAACGTAGAAGGATTTCCTGGCTACTGTGGCGATGTGATTATCAAAGGAGAGACTACTGTCCACCTGTGTCCCAAGGTCTCTTATCACACTTTCGGTGTTAAGTATACTACTGCCTATGTTGTAGTCCATGGGTACAGAGTTTTTACCAAAGGGGATGACAATGCACTTTTTGGCATTGAGCTTGAGGCCATGGCTTTGACACCAGGCATCTGTCTCAGTGAGGCCCTTTTGTGGGATGATTACGCAGTTAGGAGTTTTGATTATGGCTCCTAGTTTGCAGTCATCTGCGAACTTCGTTAGCCAAAGACCTTCTGTGTTGGACTGTACTTCAGAGAAGTAGATACCAAACAGGCGAGGGACCCAGGACAGAACCTTGTGGTACTCCACTTGTCACTGGTCTGAAGTCGGATTTGGAGTCTGCTACTTTCACAGCGTGGGTTCTGTCAGTGAGCCAGTTGGCAACCCATCTTGTGACATAGGGATTTATACCTAGTTTAGTGAGTTAATCTATAATTCCAGAGTGGGGGATGGTGTTGAAAGCCTTGGCAAGATCTAGACAGGCTATGTGAACAACCTTACCCTTGTCTACGGCTTTGGTGATGGCTTCAAAGAAGTCTATCAGGTTTAGGAGACATGATCTGCCTTTTACAAACCTGAACTGGGTGGGGTCCAGAGTTTGGAGATTATCAATGTCTTTGTTTATAAGCTCCATGATGATACGTTCCATGGCCTTGCAGACCAGGCTCATCAGGCTAATGGGGCAGTAGTTCCTGGGGTCCGTGGTAGCTCCCCCCTTGTGGAGTGGGATAACCGTTGCTGTGTGCCATTCAGCAGGCACAAAGCCTGAGGTGAGGCTATGATTGAACATGGTACTTAGGTGGGGTGCCAGTTCATTCTGTAGTTCGCATAGAACGCAGCCTGGGATGATGTCTGGTCCCAGATGTATCAGCTCCGAATTTTGACATCAAAAACAGTCATAAAATGCTTGACTTAGCTTTCTTACAGCAGAGTGCACTGTTGTTACATTTTTGCAGGTCAATATACAAGGAAGTTTTTTCCCATTTAAGAGAACAAGCCTGTGGCTTACATTAACATTTACAAATGACAGAATTGTCTACAAAATTCTATCTGGCTAGGCTGGCAGCCTTCACCTACCTTCACATGGGGATGCAGCCCAGGTGAAAAAAAAAAATTAATACTTGTGCTAGACGATAAAGCAGGAGAAATCACAATGTAAAACTAAACACGTGGATTCAACTTTCTCACAAATAGTGCGATCTCAGAGTTGGTTTATTTGTATTAATATACACGGGCATTATACACAAAAAGCCCAGAAAAAAAAAAACTAATATTCTTATGAAGTTTACATTTCTCCTCAAAGTAGTGCAATCTCGGAGTTGGTTTTTTTTTTTCTTCCACAGAATGTGTAATATTTATGCGTCATAGTTTTATTAAATTCTTATTAAAAATTCCCCCCCGTGAATGTTTACAGCATGCTGTTAATACCAAATGAATATTCATAAGGACTACCGAACCATTGCCATCTTTATTCATGTATAGTGGAAAAAAAAAAGGTCATGGGCAGACTGTCGGGCGGGTCTTGCTACTGCGCATCGGGGGGGGGGTACTGCTGTAAAACTATGCCAATCTATAAAAGACAGAATAAACAAGGACTGCCAACAATGGCAGCACCTATTACCATAAATGGTACTCGAGAGAAAATAGCAACAATGACATGGGAGAAATACCTCAACACTAAGGTAACAGAACAGGTAGCAGGGGCACAAGGTTTGACAGGAAGAAAATACTATTCTAACTAAAAATATATGTATACATAACTTATTTTAAAGAAACTACACAAGGAAGGACTGAAAGGAACTAGAAAAACAGTAACCCATTAAGAAGGAATAACAGAAACTGACTTACCTACCACCAAAGATCAGTCATGCTACAGGTGACCACGTCCAAACACTGAAGTGGAAAACAAGATCTGAGGTAAATCAGGCAAAGGAGGGGAGTATGGGTAAGGGGAGGAGCTCAAGCTATGGAACCAAAGTCTAACAAAATGGCTGAAGTCAGATCTAAGATCAGATCTGAAACCCATCAGTTGTAGCATTTTTCAGAAAGGGGATACGAGAATCATGCTTGGCTTGTCTGACCTCATCTTTACCAGTACCCTGGGTATCAGGGGAAAGGGTGAGTGGGGAGGAATAAAGGAAGCAAACAATCCACTTGAAGAAGGCATCTGTTCTCCATCTGATGGTTTCTTGAGCAGAACTTTAGGAGTTGCCTGCTGTGGTTGGCAAACAGGTCTATGCCTTGGGGGGGGGGGGGGGGGGCTAAGAGATAAGGTCCAGGAAGATCTCCCATATTAGCAGCCATTCACTGGGGTCCAGAAAGTCCCTGCACAATGAATCTGTTAAGATTTCGTTCTGGCCAGGGATGTAGGATGCTATCAGAGTCAACAGCAATTGCTGTGCCAAGAGACAAATCTTTATTGCTAGACTGCAGATGGGGTAGGAGTTTGTTGATACACCACATAAGAGTGATATTGCCCATCCAAATCTGTGTGCCTGGGGATAGATAACATTTAAAGGATTTCATAGCTAGAAATGCTACCAGCAATAGAAAGACTACCAGTGATTCTTTTTGGTTCATCTGAATTTTCTTTGGACTGGGGTCTGGGACATCCTGCACCTTTAAGGGGCCTAAGCGTGCTCCCCATGCTACCTTGGAACTGACTGTGGTGATGGCCTACACTCCTAAAACATATCCTTCCAGTTATCTCCTCCTTCGCCATCACACCTCCAGTCTGCTTGGGGTATAAAAATAACTATGAAAGCACGTCCAAGCAAAAATTCTAAATCTTCTAGACTTTTGTTACATATCTGGGAGCCGAATATATGCCTTCCCATCGTTTCCCTTGTGAACTGTCAGTCAAATTTCTCTTATCAATTTTCAATCTTTTCTAACTTCTCTGATTGATTCCTGTAGTTATTGTGCAATATTGTATATGCCCTATTAATTCTCTCTTTAACAGTAGCTTCTGTTCTGGATTCAACTAAAAACTCTACCAGAGCAGGTCTTTCACTTAGGATTCGCCTATCCCTTTCTCTTTGCCTATACTCCAATATCAGTCTCTGATGGGGAAAGAGTCTCTAGCCTGCAGTCCAAATGTCTTCTTGGCTTCACCCCTATTTTATGAATACAATATTCTGCATAGCTGTTATTCGCTTTAAGGATCTACATTCAAAATCACACCATCTCCTTACTTCTTGAACCCGCCCCCGACTTAATCATCATCCTTTTCCACTTTGAATTATAGCTTTCTGCTTGTGTTATGTATACAAACCTTAACTGTGTAGCTCTAAAATATCCATTCAAATCAGGTAATCCTAAACAACTATGTTCTAGTAGTAGTTCAAGTAGGATGAGCTTTTCTGACTTGAGCTTTCCTTCTTCTCCTTGCAGATAAAATCCTTCAACTCTTTATTACTATCCACAACTTCTCCTCTGGTTGATAAAAATATGCCTGACCTGTATAAAACTACAGGGACTAAAACATTTTCACTGCTTGTATCTTGCTATCCATATCTATAAAGAACAGCTTCTATGTTTTTCAGTTTTGTTTTATCTTTTGTTTAGTTTCCTCCCACATATACCTAGCTGCCATAACATAATCCTTTTTAACCCATACTCCTAAATACTTCACTTTATCTAGTGACCCCATAAATATGGGTATTTCTGGACCAGTTCATGTGTGGGTACATGGTTTACAGCTACAGCCTTTCTTTTGTCTTCATTAATTTTATATCCTTAAAAGACTCAAACTGTCAGAATGTTCCACAACACTGAGATGTCCTTTACTAGTTTTATCAGGTACAAAATAATATTGTCTGCAAATAAAGCTAACTTTGCTGGATTACCATATCAATTATATCCTTGATTTTCTGAATCCTTTATTTTGTCAATGGCACTAAATATAATGCAAATAAAGTGGAAAGAGGACAACCCTGCCTGGTTCCTTGTTTTTTTTTTTTTTTTGCATAAATAAACATTTTTATTACATCATCACAAATGACACAAGCAATCTTACATTTATATAAATGAAAAACATACATTGACACCACTTTAGCTGCAAACATTATGCATCACAGACATCATTAAAACAACTGTAGTTGCAAACATTATAAATCACTTACACTCTAACCGTCAGTTAAGAATTATGCAGCTAATTCAAATTCTGCCTTCTTTTAAACCTCATTCCTTCTCTACATATATTGTTCTCACAATTCCCATTTTTTGCTATGTAGTTTGCGCCTTCCCTTTTCTAAAGGTTCCAATTCCAGTTGTTTTATCTCTGTTACTATATTCACTACTTCTAGTAAAGTTGGTTTAGCCCGATTTCCATTTTCTAGTAATTGTTTTTTTTTTTTGGCAGCCACCAGAATTAGACTTAGCAAAGCTTTACAATGTCTAGGCAATTCATATTCTGTATCATAGCTCAAAAAAAAACCAAATCATCTCACTCAGTCCAATCTGCTCACACAGCATCCCCGACGGTGCGATCTGCGGGGAATCCTTAAAGTCTGCTAACTCATTACAATCCCAAAAGATAAATCTTCTAGACTTCATTACATATTTGGGAGATAAACATATATTCCCCCATCGTGTCCTTGTGACTTGCTTATCCAATCGCTCTTCCTAATCCTGTCTAAGCTCCTCTGATTCTTATAGTTATCAAGCAATATTTTACATGCTCTACTAATTATTCCTTTTTAAGTGCAGCTTCTAATCTAGACTCTATTAAAAACTCTACCAATGCTGGTCTTTAAGACCCCCCCTATTTCTTTCTCTTTACCTATATTCGGACATCAATCCTTGACAGGGAAGGCAATCTCTAACCTGCAGTCCAAATAAATTATTGGCATCTTCCCATTCTATTACCTTTACCTTTCTAGTCATTTGCTCCAAATGCCTTGGTTCATTTGCCAATTTTCTATAATAAATTCCAGACCCTTATTGCCTATTGTCTGTATCCCTAACTGCAGTCATCCCTATCAGTAGAATCTCTTCTCCATTCCTGTGCTGGTTTAGTTCTTAAAATACTCCCCGTTATTTTATGAATATAATATCCTGCATGATTGGTGTTCTTCTTAAAAGTCTGCATCCAAAATCACAGTCTCTCCTTGTTTCTTGAGCTTCCCCACTGTATCATCATCATCATCATCCCGTTCCACTTTGAATTATAGTTTTCTGCTTGTGCTGTGTGTAAGAGCCTTAATTGTGTTGCTGTAAAATACACCCTCAAATTGGGTAATCCTAGTCCACCTTGTTCTATTGGAAGTATCAATTTATCCCACTTGACCTCTTCCATCTTCCCCTCCCAGATAAAATCCTTCAGCTCTTTTTCAGTTGCTATCCACATCATCTCCTCTGGTTGTTAAAAATATACCTGACCTGTGTATAGGATTAAAGGGACTAAAACATTTTAATTGCTTGTATCTTACTATCCATATAACAAAGCCTGCAGTTTCTCAATTTTTGTATTAACTTCTGTTTAGTCTCTTCCTACATATCCCTTAGCTGCCGCAACAAAGTAATTTCTAATCTATACTCCTAAAGACTGCATTTTATCATGTCCCCATAAATATGGATATTGTTGGACCAATTCATGTGTGGGTATACAATTTATTGCTATTGCCTTTGTTTTAGCTTCATTATTTTTGTATCCTGGAAAGGTATGAAATGGTCCTTAAAATGTTCCACAAAACTGTGATGTCCTTTTCTGGTTTTGTCATGTATAAAATAATATCTGCAAACAGAGCCAGCTTTTCTTGTCTGCCATACCAATTATATCCTTGAATTTCTGAGTCCCTTATTTTCTTTGCCAATGGTTCTAAATATAATGCAAGCAACAAAGGGGAAAGAGGGCACCCTTGCCTGGCTCCTCTACTGAAACAGAAATTTTCAGAGAGGATCCCACCGACTTTAATTTTCGCCTCCAAGCCCTCATATATACTCCTAATCAACCTTACGACTGTATCATGGAAAGCAAATGCGTCCATTGACCTGCTCATGGAGTCCCAGTCTACTCTGTCAAATGTTTTATCTGCATCAAGACCCACCAATAAGAGTTGTATTTTCTTAAAGTCTGCTTCTTTCTGGATCATCAATGTTCTGTTAATGTTGTCAAATGTTTGCTCACCTCCACAAAACCACACTGACCTATATCTCTCAATTTTGTATCACTTTTGCCATTCTTTTAGCCATTACAGACAAACACGTTATAATCATGGTTTAGTATTGAAATGGGCCTGTACAAAGCTGGATCCGATGGATCTTTACCCTCTTGGTATTACAGCTATCACCACTTTCTTGCAGGATGCCGGTACTTCTCTTAAAATACTGTTAAAACTTTCCAGATCTTTATCAGTTTTTCCCCTCCAAGCTTCCAAACTTCCACATGAATACCACAGATTCCTGGAGACTTTCCTGTAGATTGGTTATACATAATCATTTTTATCTCATCTCCTCCTAGCCTGTTAGCAATTGAGCCTCATCTACCTCTAACCTTGGCATACTGAATTCTTCCATAAACATTTCCCTTTGTACCTTTTCTTGATTTCCATATCTCTCTGCTTTATACAACCTTTGATAAAATTTCCGAAATATTTCTAATAATTCTACAGGATCTCTTATCTTCCTTGTTTAATGCTCCCTAAACTTGGTAACAGCCCTTTCCACTTTCTGTTGCCTGAGTCGTTGTGCTAAAAATTTTTGTGTTCTAGAATAATTAACAAAAACATTTTGCTTAACAGGAATCTTTCTAAACTTATGCATACTATCACGATAATCCCTTCTGCAGTTGTTGCTTTTCTTGTTCTGAGATATTACCCCTATTTTGCAATACTTTAACAACTGTCAGTTCCTCTAAATAAATATTACTTCTTAACCATACCTCCCCCTTTCCTTTATTTCCACCCTAGCGTTTAACTCCACTTTAATTTTATCCCACTCCGTCTATATTTTCAGATGAAACTTCTATCCTGTGTAATAGCTCCTGAATTATTTCCAAACCCATTCCTAAAACTGCTCTCATTTCAGCAGATGGGAGGGAAAGTGCCAGTGTCTCATTTTCATTTCATTACCTTGCGTTTTTTTGGCACATGATCTAAAATAGTTATTGGGTGCGGTTCAAGACCTTCAGTTAAATGCACATGTTCCTGTGAGATACAAATTCTACCTAGCCTAACCCAGTTTTTGTATCTTGGAAAATAATATGTAAATTCACTCCAAATTCCTGGTACTAAATTCACATCTTCCATGCCAAACATTTTCATAAGTTTCTTAAAAAATCTACCCTCCTTTGCTATATTTTCCCTTCTCGGCTCCCAAGATACATCTTCACTATTGCAAACAAATTCCAGTCCCCATCTCTAAGTAATATTCCTCGCTGAAAGCTGATTACTTCTCCCAGAATTTTCTTGAGCTCTATTATAGCAGTTTTACATGGAATATAGATGCATGCCAGTGTAATCCTTCTCCCTTACCAGTAGCCCCTTAGTACTATACATCTTCTATTAGTCTTTTTTTTCTATGCAAACATGGGAAAAAGTACACTGATTTTTCTTTTATCATGTTTTCTTAACCAGACCTCCCCCACTTTTTTGTACATTGTAGTGCCTACATTTCTTAAAACCGAACAAAGAAAAACAAGAAAGGGAGAAAAACAAAACAGCACCCGTTTATATTAGTACCTCGTTACATTACTTTATTCACGTGCTAATTTATTCTGTCTGATTTTTATAGCTCTCTCAGCTGGGAAAACCCCCTGAATGCTTTCAGAGAACATTATGTCCTAGCCAATTTCTCTTTTTTTTTTTCTCCTCAGCCAGTCTCTACCAGACTGTCACCAGTTTCTCTTTATCAGACTGTCTCTATGGAGACATGAGAACCAGGCAGCAGTTTCTATCAGATTGTTGCCATGGAAACCTGAAGACCAGCTGCAGAATTGTAACGGAGCATACATCTATATGTCAGAAAAAAAAGTCTCATAATATTCAATGTTAATATTCATTTACTTGCTCTCTCTTAAAACTTGTTACTAAAGCAATCTAAGATCTTTAATCCAGTTATTCCCCATGCACACATGAGAAAAAGCAGATTAATTTTACTTTTATCATGCTTTTCAACCAGGCTTTTTTATTTTTTTTTTTACATTGCAGGGCCTACATTTCTTAAAACTGAACAAGAAGAAAGATAATGGAAAAAGAAAATAAAAAAATAACAGTGGCACCTGTTTACAATACCCATAGACTTAAAAATAACGGAAATAAAAGCTTTTACTTTACAGCATGTAAAGAAACCCACACACTACAAAATTGGTACTATTTAAGAAAAAAAACCTTTTACTTACAGTTAACTTTCTCCCTCCTCTTCCTCCTTCTCAAAGCACTTCTCTGAATATTAATGACATGAAGTAGGACATATGCTTTAAAGTCCCCCATAAGTCCAACAAATTCTGAAAAAGTCCAATATTTCCAGATTTTCTTGTTCTGTCATATTTCACAAATAATCACTGCATTGTAATCCCATATTAAGTTACTGATTTTATTACTGTTCATCTCTGAAATTTTGTCTCTGCTTCATTTCCAATGTACTCTTAATTCTTCTAGTCAACTCTCATGCTCCCTTCCTTCTCAAACATTTTATTTATTTGACATTTGTTTACCAGGAAAGTCCACTGGGACAAGAAGAGTCCATTTTCAGTGGAGGCCCGGGGAGGAAATCTCCACATGAAACACAACATAGAATACATAGTAAATCAAGACATACATTTCAAATATATAACGGAGCAATGGAGGAAAAGATTACTAACAAAAAAACACTTGAAATATATACACTTGCTACATGGTATGTAGTACAACTATAGTTAATGCAAAAATAAGGTTGAAAATAAAAGCTTATGTTCACACACTAGATATACTTAATATACAAAATTAATATAATTCAACTAAAGTTGAATAAATTAACCTGACTTAAAATAAGATGCAATGCTTACAGAAAAATAACTCAGACTGAGGGTAGGGAAGAAATATAGAGGCTACAGAGATTATAGATAAGAGAGCAAAAATAAAAATATTTTTCGATGAAAAAATTTAAAAAAGTTTTCATGGGTACAGTCCCTCTGTGGTCTTGATTACCAGAACAGGCAGGACCTCCTTCTGTTTCATATCTTATTTTTTGTTGGACAAACTTTTGTATTTCCTCCTTAGCATGTGCTTCATCAAAAAATTATTTTGCCCCTCCAGAGAAGAATACCTTAAAGACAGCTGGGTATGGCAGTTTGAATCTCACACCTGCATCTCGACATTCCCTGAACAGTGGAATACATTTGCTCCTCTTCTGTCTGGTCTACAATGAATAATCATTCTCAACAAACGCACTGCTGTCTCCCACTTTTAGTACTTTGTCCTTCTGCCACAGTTTTGTCAGAATCAACTCCTTCTGCTAGTAGGGCTGTGTCTTTACTATTAAAGGTCTAGGTTGCTTTCTTATAGACAGGTTTGGGGCATACACACAATGTGCCTTTCAACTAACAAATCCTGCTGTGGAATACCAGTCCAGTTGCTTATTTGCACTTTCATAAAATTAATGCAGTCTGTTCCTTCCAGCTTCTCTGGTACAGCTGAAAATCTCAGGTTTTCCCTATGTGCTCGGTCCTCTAATTCTATTACTTTTTGAAACATCTCTTCCTAAGCAGTCTCATAGTCAGGCAGCCTTTTCTTCATTTCGACCTCTGATTTTTTGCAGCTTTATCATCTCATCTGAACATCTGCTTAAAGCTTCTTCCATTTTAACCAGCCTTTTGTTGTTTATGTTGATATACTCCATCAGTGTTTTGTTTACTTTAATCAGGTCTGTATGCAGTTGTCTTGTATCTTCCTGCAGGTTAATGGAAGCAATGTCTGAAGGTTGTAGTCCTTTTTGCTGAACAGCTGCAAAACTTTTCCCAGTCAGTGTTTCTTTTGTACCTGATTTTTCCAGGTCTTCTGTATTTCTTTATTCCTGGCATCCAGGCAGTGCACTTTCTTGCCAGTTACTGAAATTCACCCATAAACACACATCTACTAGCTTTCTCTGCTGAGTTTCTGTTGTCACCCTAGGAGAGCCAGAAAAGTACAGTTGTGTACACTTACCATAAATGTAGATGTTCAAGCGTATTCACTGTTATCACATTTGGGTTATCTGCTTGCAGTAGCCCTCAGTCGGCCTGATTAACAAAGTCTTGGGTCCTGTGTCAGTTGCTGTCTCTTCTTCCATGACGTCAGGTAGTCAGGAGTATAAAACATGCAGCCGAAACCATTACATTAGTTTTTCTTGCCCCAGATGTCAGGTGCCTCCTTAATGGGAAGCAATAAAATATATGAATATACATACATGCAAGGATATACCTTCAATAAAAAAGCAAATACATCAAAAAGCTTTTAAGCATAGTAAAGGAGAGTAGAGGTATAGCCAAAAAAAGTCAGGGGGCTGGAGAGAGGGTAACCAGGACTGCAACAGTGAATACACTCTAACATCTACATTTATGGCAAGTATACACAACTGTACTGTGTTCTTCGTGTTTCACTGTTGCAGTCATCACATTTGGGTAGATTCCCACAGCTAAGGATAGGAGGAGGAATTTAGATAGCATTAGGACCAGCTATAAGGCCCTGCAAGACTGCAGTGGCAAAGCCAGCTCTGGATTTAGAGAACTTGGTGAAAGTATGTACAGAACTCCAGGTAGCAGCTTCTAGGATGTCCCTGGTAGGGACACTTCTGAGAAAGGCTGTAGAGGTAGATGCAGTCCTGGTTGAATGGGGTCTGATCCCCTGTGGGATAGGTTTTCCATGGTGCTTATAGCAGAAATGAATGCAATGGCCTATCCATTTAGAAATGGTTTGCTTTGAAACAGCCTTCCCTCTGCCCCTGCAGCAAATGCCACCAGCAGTTGTTCAGATTTCCTTTGAGGTTTAGTCCTGTCCAAGTAAAATCTAAGTTGTCTGTGCACATCTAAGGAGTGCAGTATCCATTCCCCTTTGTTCTGTGGATTAGGAAAGAAGGTCGGCAAATGAATAGACTGATTAAGAGCCACACTGGATACCACCTTGGGCATGAAGGAGGGATCGGTTCTGAGGGACACCCTGTCCGCATGAAAGATAATGAAAGGCTCCACTGCCGTAAGGGCCTGTAATTCAGATACCCTTCTTGGCTGAAGTGATTGCTAAAAGGAAGGCTGTTTTCCAAGAAAGGAATTTTAAATCTGCACTAGCAGCTGGCTCGAGAGGAAGAAGAGAGAGTTTCTCCAATACAAAGTTAAGGTCCCAGGTTGGAGTTGGGGATCTCCTGGGTGGTCTTAAATTTTTGGCCCCTCTGAGGAACTGCTTGAGAAGTGGATGAGAGAAGAGGGGAGGTTCTGTGTTATAATGAGCTGAAATGGCTAAGGCGTGAATTTTGATGGAGGAAAAAGAAAGGCTCTTGTGAAGCATCTCAGTTAAGTATTGTAGAATCTGACGTAAGTTTGGCGCTGCTGTGCTCAACCCTTGAGATTGGTTCCAAGCACAGAATCTTTTCCATTTTTCAGCATAAGATTTTCTAGTACTAGACCTCCTTGCCTATAAAATGATATCCATCACTGGTTTACTGAGGGATGGTAAAGGAGAGATTAGGTAATTAGCCAGGCTGCTAGGTTCAGGGCTTGAAGTGGAGGTTGCAGAATCTGGTTCTCCTGCTCAGACAAAAGGGTAGGGGTTTGCGGCAGGTGCCAACAGTGACACACTGCACAAGAGGGGGTACCAGTGTTGGCATGGCCAGTCTGGCGCAATCAATATTGTCCTTGGTTTGTCCTGTTATCTTTAGTAGTACTTTGGAGAGGGAGAGGCAGAGGAGGAAAGGTATAAACTGATAGGTTTTTCCAGCTGAAGGACAGAGCATCCACTTTCCAAGCTTGTTTGTGGGGAGCCCTTATGCAACATTTGTCTAACTGGTAGTTCTGGGGGGAGGCAAACAGGTCTATATCTGGGCTCCCCCATTTGTTTGTCAACATGTTGAAAATCTTTGGTTCCAGTTTCCACTTGTGTGGGTCCATGAGGTTTCTGCTTATTCCGTCTGCCAGTGCATTTAGTTTTCCTGGCAGGAATTGAGCTTGTAGATGCACTTGGTAGCTCGAGGCTGTGTTCCACAGTGCCATGGCTAGTCTGCAGAGGGGATAAGAATGGGTACCCCCCCTGCTTGTTTATGTACCACATAACAGTGGTGTTGTCCATCGTTACCATTAATTGTCCTGGAAGAATGTGGTCCATGAAGGCTGGCAGAGCATTCTGTACAGCTAACATTTCTTTTTGATTAATATGCAGGTCCATTTGACTTGGGTTCCATTTGCCCTTAATGCACTTCCCTGCCTGGTGAGCCCCCCCATGCATAATCTGATGCGTCTGTTAGGGTTGGGGCGGCAGGGGGTAGAGTGAATGACAGTCACTTGTTTTGGTGGCAGGCCTCTGCCCACCAAAGGAACTCTAACCGAAGGCAAGGTATGATAGGAATCATTGCTTCTAGATCCTAAGAATGTTGACACCATAGGCTTTTTAGATACCACTGGAGTTTCCTCATATGCAGACTTGCATATGGAATTAGAAGAACGCAGGAGGCCATGAACCCCAAGGCTTGCAGTATTTGCCTTGCAGACAGCAAGGTTTTTGTGGCCACTAGTTTGAAGTAGGTTGTCAAATGAATTTGTTTCTCTGGCGTGAGGAAAGCCATCTGGGAAGTTGTATTCAAGCTTGCTCCCAGGAATATAATTTGTTGACAGGGTACCAGGTGTGATTTATTTTCGTTTATGGTGTACCCCAGGCAAATTATCACCCCTTGTACAAAAGCCAGATGATTCAAAAGTATGTCCTGGCTTTCTGCCTGAATTAGACAATTGTCCAGGTATGGGTATATTTGAATATTTCTTTGCCTGCAAAATGCAATGACTGGAGCTAGGCACTTTGTGAATACCCTGGGTGCAGTAGATAAGCCAAAGGGCAGTGGAGAGAACTGATAGTGCATATAGCCTGCTTTGAAGCATAGGTATCTTCTGCAAGATTCCCTGATTGGGATGTGCAGGTATGCTTCGTTTAAATCGAGTGTTGCCAACCAGGCATCTTTGCCTAGCATAGGAAGCAACTGGTGAAGAGTTAGCATCTTGAATTTTGGAATCATCAAAAAAAAGGTGTTTAAAGTAGACATAGGACACCATGAATTGTCTTTTCTGCGTACCAGGAAAAGTCTTGACTAGAAGCCTTGTCCCTTTTCCTCTTCTGGTACAGTCTGAATAGCCTTTATGCTTAAGAGAGAAAGTACTTGCTTTTAAGCCTCTGCCCACAGATTTGGGGGTAGATCTGGCCAACCGTTTGGGGTTGATAATGTGTGGAAGTGATATCTGTATCCTTGGAAAACTATATTTAAAACCCATTTGTTCTGGGTAAAGAGTTCCCAGTTTTTTGCATGTAGAGCAATCTTTCCCCCCAAAGGTTCAGTCAGTTGAGAAGTGCTTGGAAGTTTTAAAGTTAAGTCACTGAGACAGTTTACCATAGGGGGAGTTACTAATCCCAGATTTGGAAGTTGGGGCTGCTTAGTCCTATGCACACCCTGGGACTGAAGCCTGGGTGTTCTGCTGGATCTGGGTTTGGACTGAGAAGGCAGGAAAGGACCAATTCTTACAGGGCCAATGCCTACTAAATCTTGGAGGTTGTACTTGTAAGAAATCTTTAACAGTTTGCATAGATTTAGCTTTTTCCTCATCTTTTTAAGAACAACTTCTGTCTTGTTGCCAAACAGGCGGTCCTGATTTAAGGGAGTATCCAGTAATTTAGCTTTAACATGATCTGGCAAGGATTGCTCCTTAAGCCAAGCATGCCTTCTAAGTACAGACCCAGTGACAGCAGCCCTGCAAGATGTCTCTAGTGAATCAAAACCACATTGCAAAGTATGTTTTTCAACCTGTTTAGCAGAATGCATTAAATCCTGTAAATCCTTATTTTCAGCACAATCAGGAATCAACATCATTTTCTGTTTAAGCAATCCAATAACATGTTGCTGATACTTTAACATATGAAACTGGCAGTTTAAGGCCCTAATGGCCAAGGGTGCAGAAGTGTATACCTTCTTACCCCATATATCCAGTGCCCTGGAGTCTCTATCAGAAGGGGTAGGATTTTTGGCAGTAGTAGCTTTAATGCCATTGGGTCCCTGTAAAATGGTCTCAGGATCCGCAGTAGGATTTTTGAAAAGGAATTTGTGAGAGTCAGGAATCCTGTAATATCTATCAGGTTTTCTGGGAGCAGGAGGTAAAGAGTCAGGTGCCAAGCTAGATTCCGAAAAGGCATCAACAATGTCTAGTACAGGAGGGATAGCTAAAGGCATGTGTTGGGGCAGGAGTAAGAAATCCCTAAGCCTCTTTTTAGTATCAGAGAAAGCCTGACTTTCCTAATGAAAATGCTCCCGCAGAGTATGCAAGTTTTCAGCAAAAGAGAAATCCTCTGGGGGGGAAGCAGAGGGAATAGAGTCCTCAGCATCAGAATCCTCATAGGTTGATACGGGTAAATCCTGGTCATCAGAGGAAACAGAAATTTCAGAATCCTGGTCAGAAGTATCATAAGCAAACTCAGTTCTAGGTCTCTTAAAGGGGGAAGGTTGGCTTCCCCTGATTAAATTAAGGTCTTCATCCATTCTTATCATTTGTTTTTTAGGCATAGAGGCTTGACCATGCAGTCGGCGCGTTGGTTTTCTAGGCATGGTTCGAATTTTAGGCCTTGAAGCAGAAGATAGCGTCGGTTTAATATGCAAGTCAGTAGACCTGAATCCGCCCTCAGAAAACGGTTCCTGCACAGCGGCAACGGACACATCCAAGGTAGAGACATCCGCAGGTTCCACAGTTGAAGCATCTCGCTGTATACCGGACTCTGAATGGGTCTCAGTAGAGGCCTGCGAATCTGAAGTAGCGGGTATCAGGGGCTGCGAAAGCACCTGAGTACCAGCGAACTGGC
Organism: Protopterus annectens; assembly: GCF_019279795.1. Lineage (NCBI taxonomy): Eukaryota > Metazoa > Chordata > Ceratodontiformes > Protopteridae > Protopterus > Protopterus annectens. The sequence goes on from NC_056745.1 coordinate 1,122,811,983, forward strand.
GACTGGCATAGAAGAAGCGTCGTCGGCAGCTTTGGACCTAGGCAGCCTGTCTCTGTCTTTGTGTTTTTTCAGAATGTCTGTAGTCGGATGGCTTGCTGAAGACATATCTGGAGAATTGAACTGAGCACCAAAATATTTAGAAGCGAAAATATACAGACGACGGATAGTTCATTGTTTAAATAAGGCACAAAACCGACAGCGAGGTACATCGTTGTCAGGGCCTAGGCAAGGAATACCTAGTACGAGTGAAAATCTTTATGAAGTATTTGCTTTCCACAAGAAATGCAATTATTTACTTTTACTGACATTGATTTAGAGCAAGAAAAAGCTTCCCCAATGGGGTACTTAGCTTTTAGTTGAAGACTTCAGTTCTGAAACTCAAAAACGAAAATTTCAGGAGTCGGGCCGACTGGCACTTGCGAACTGCTTCTGCTACGGGCACCGCACGGCAAGAAAGACTGATGCAATGGCGTCGGCTGCATGTTTTATACCCATGACTACGTGACGTCACGGAAGAAGAGACAGCAACCGACGCAGGACCCAAGACTTTTGTTAATCAGGCCGACTGAGGGTTACTGCAAGCAGATAACCCAAATGTGATGACTGCCACAATGAAACACGAAGAACATCAAACTGTTACTCAATGTGCAACCATCTTAGAAGTCTCCTGATTCCTTTGTTCAGACAAAGCTCGTCAGAGAGTAACCCTCCCACTTGAATGTTTGCCTTCAATCGCTCATAAATTCTCCTAATTAACCTTATTGTATCAGGGAATGTAAATACTTCCCCTGACCCATTCGTAAAATCCCAGCTTACTCTGTCAGATGCTTTCTCTGCATTAAGACCCACCAACAGCTGCATTTTCTTACATTCTGTTTTCCTCTGGATCACCATTGTTAATGCTGTAAAATGTTTGCCTCCACTCCACAAAACCATATTGATCCATATCTATCAACTTTGACAGAAACAACTTTGCCATTATAGACAAACATGTTACAATCATGGTATAAAACTGACCTATATGAAGGTGGTCTCACAGCTGTTTATCATCTTTAGGTATTACAGCTACCACAGCTTTCTTCTAGGATGCTGGTTAGTTGTTAGTCTATACAAATGAGATTGTAACTTATCGCTAGCTTTCTAGATTCAGTTGTAGTTAGCACAGTCTCATTACACTATGGTGTTAAGGGGGAAGGGTGACTTTGCTAAAGGAATGATTTTAAAGCTCTTAACAGAACCACCCTCTGTGACTACTCCCTTGCTCCAAACAACCTGATTATATACAAGGAATGTTTTAATGCTTTTCATTATACTCAACTAGGATCGCTTGTTTGTATGTTTCAGTAAAGGATATTCCATTTTTAAGTCAATTGTGGACTACATACTATTTTCTATTTGATTATTTTGGAGCATGTATTTTATAGTTATATAAGTGAACTAAGTGTATAACAATTTAGGAAGTGATCATACCCTCCACACTGTGAAGTTTCTTTTTTTTTTTTTAACAAAACCTTCCAGATCTTTATTGCTTTCTTCCCTCCTTACTTCCCAACGTCCACAGAATACCATCTATTACTGAAACTTTCCTGCAGATTGATTATACATCACCATTTTATCTCATGTTCACCATTTTATCTCATGTTCTTCTGTCTTAACTATTAATTGAGTGTCATCTACCCCTTACCTTGGCATAAAGTTTATTAAAAGTTATATTATAGACACAAGAGACTTTATTATCCAATTACATCAATGGCAACTAAACAATGAAGCTGAATCTGCAACAGATAAATTCAAATAAATAGTGTTTGCAACACTAGATGTAAACTCCTTATTTACTGTCATAGCTAACGACTATGGAGTTGAAGCTGTTAGATGTCATCTATGTATGCACACAGACAAGATTAGCACCCAAGTAGAAGCTCTCTGTGCTCTATCAGAACTTGTACCTGGTAATAATGTATTTTTGTATGATAAAATCCTACACCATCAGGTGAAAGGGAGTGCCGAATGGTGATGGGTACAGCTGTTGCCAATACTTATGCTACTCTTGCACTTTCCATCTGGGAAGATGAGATTATAGTAGTGCTTTTGTTAGAAACCAAGTATTTAAGTGTTTTGTGAATGATGTTTTTTTTAGTGTGGCAGGGCAGTACTGAAACCTTAGAACCTTTTTTTTTTTTTTATATATATTAATTCTGCTACTACCTTCTTGAAGTTTAAACCTAGTTACTCAAAATCAAAAAAACTTTTTGAATATTAAGGTATATGCTAAAGACAATACATTAAGTGCTAGAATCTATAGAAAAGAAGCTGAAACTGCTAGATATTTATATAACACTAGTATGCACCCACCCATATATACACAAAGTTCCTTAGAGCCAGCTGGCTAAATACAGACATATCTGACTGTATCAAACAGCTAGATGAGATTGTCACAGAGTTTAAAGACAGGGGCTATAGTACTAAACTGTTAGAAGAAAATAAAAAAAAACAAGTGTTGAGTAAAACAGATGGCCTTGACAGACCATATCCCTCAGATATAGAAGAAAGCCCAACTAATGGGACTGTAAATAATAATATGGAAAGTACTTCCAGAAGTACGTTTAGATATATTTATGCAATACAATGCACATACCAATATGGTTAAACCACTTATAAGACAAAATTGGTCTATACTATGCAAATCTGATGTGGTTAAAGAAATGTAGGTTCATCACCTAGTTTTGCTTTTAGGAAATTTAGGAATCTGAAATAGCAGCTTTGTTATAAAGACCTACAAAATGTGGTTTAAGAATGCTACAATTAAAACTAAAAACACTACGCCTTGCTATGACTGCCAGTTTTGTCGCTATATAAATAAAGACAATGTTAATGTTTCTGTACATCCTAAAATAAGTAAGACATTTTATTTTCATACATTTGCTACTTGCAATACCAACAATGTGGTTTACTTAGCCACCTGTGAAAAACGTACTTCATTCTATGTTGGGAAAACCAAGAGGATGTTAAAAGAAAGGATAGCCCAACACCTATCAAGAGAGGTGGAGAGTAAAGCCTTAGCTAACATATCAATAAGCAAGAATAATTTTACATTTAGGGTTACAAAAAAAAAATTTAAAGAAGTACTAGAGGGAGGGATATTGCGTTGAATACCAAGAACGCTGAATGCAGATGGATTGACTCCTTTCAAGCAGATGTTCCCCCTGGACTGAATGATACTCTGAGTTTAAAACCTGTTATTAAGAGTTCTCTTTTTCCATGAAACAAGCACTCAATTGTTTATTTTAATTATTTTATTGCTGCTGCACTTCAATTGGCTTGAATTTGTTCATTTGGTGTATATACGAAAATGTGTTTTAGTATGATTTTAAACACTGAAGAAGAAATTTATCTCAAAAGCTTTGCTGTTGAACTTATTTTTACATCACTCTGCGAGTTCCTTTTGCTTTTTATTCTTGGACTGTTTTGTTTGGAACTCTATACTGTGCATTTACCAGTTTGGATTTTTGCTTTGAATTTCTTACAAACTGGTTCAAATAGCTTCAATCCAAAATTCGTCTCAGGTCCCCTGTCTTTCTTGGCACTAAAGAGCCCAGACTAAATTCCAGATCCTATTTGGCCTGGTGGGACCTCCTGGATGATTCCTTTTGTCTAGCAACTTTACAATTTCTTGACCTGCTAACTCCCTCTGATGAGGTGAAACATTGGGGAGATTTTTCCTTGGTTTTAAAGGAATTTGTAAAACGGGAAAGAAATATCCCCCAGACATAATCCTTTGCACCCAAAGGTAGTTTGTGGTGGCTAAACAGGCATCTTGGTGCAAGGATAAGCACCCCCAACTGCCTCCAGAGATGGACAGCCAGGCAACCTTTCAGGAATGCTGGAAGAATCTGTCTGAGAAAGAATTTCAAAATCCTTGGTTTTAAAGACCCCCTCTGCCGTATGGATGACATCTAACGTTATAATTATTTCCCCCCTCTGCCTCTGGGGGAAATTCCCCATGACTCCTGGAAAGGAGATTTCTTGAACCACATTTTCTTACCACCACGTTGACTCCTGGAAATGAGTTTCTGTAGGGTAGAAAAATTAATGCCAACAGTAGACTTAAGGTCTTTCCGTCCTATTCACTATGTCAGAGAGTCTCTTTCACTGTTGGCCCAAACAAGGATGATCTATCAAAGGGAGCACTGACGAATGGTGCCTTTAAGGGTTCGGCAAAAAAACACAACCACATCCAGGCATGTCTCCTTACAGCTATGCCTGAACCGGCTGCCCTTATGGTACTTCTGCAGCATGCAAGATCAACCTTAATGGATGAGTTTGTAATAGATTATAGGGTGGTCACTCATGAGGAAAAGGACTTCTGTTCCTCTGCAGATATGGACGCTGGGACACAATTAGAGAGCTCCTTTATTAAGTCCCTCTGTAATCTGGTGATATTTGCCAGGTAGTTCAGTGATCACAGGTCAAATGTCAATGACACATAAATCCGCTTCCCAAACCTGTCCAAAGACCTATAATCTCTGTTATGGGGATGGACAGTGGAGCTCTGTTCAGCAAGCTCCTTTTTTGTGCTGCCACAACAACCATGGCATCTACAGAAATCCATTTTGTCTGGTATCATCTAGCAGCCTTAATATTTTATCACGAAGGGCACTTAATATTTTATTAGGGTGTTTTGGAAGTTTCCACGGAGTCCGGTTCCTTCCATGCCCTGCAGGAGACTAGATCTATAGGCTCATCTGCAGAGGGGGTAACCCAAGATGTAGATGGGCCAGACCCAAAGGCTTCCAAAAACACAGATTCCTCCTGGGAAGGGGTTTGGGAAGACTATCCACCTTTCTGGCGAATGACCTCTAGAATGTCTCTAAATGCAACATCTTCAGGTGGAGATCTAGGGGACCATTGCCCCTCATCACAGTCAGTGCCTTTTTTGAGGGATTCCTGTTGGGAATCCAAGTGCCTCCTCTTGCACTTCCTCTTCTGAGGGAGCTCCTCAGTGTATTTTAATGTTTCACTCTTACTATTTGTTTTTTTTTATATATGCATATCTGTTATATGTATTTTATAGAGTTCATATGCATTTTCACTTTATCTTGTTTTTAAGACTGTTATACAACTTTAAACATATAATTGGCATTATATCAGATTTATCAGCTGACTGCTATTAAGATATTTAAACTTGAATTTTTAAGTAATCTTCTTGTCTGATGAAGCGATTGTGATAATCGTGAAAGCGCTAACATTTTGTCTTTGTTTTTTGTAGTAAAACTGTTGTAAGTCTGGTGCAGTTAAAATTTTTTTTCTTCAATCTTTAGAAAGTGTCCGAGTTGGTACAAGGATCAGATCCGATCCCATTTGTTGAGGAACAAATGAAAATGACATAATCAGATCATATATTTTCTGCTACACCGGCAAAACTGGAAGGAGCAGATTGCATTAATTTTATGGAAGTATAAATAAGAAACTAGACTAGTGTTCTACAACAGTATTTGCTACCAGAGATGGCAAATCATGTGCATGCTCCAAATGAGACCACGAGAAAGCAGCCAAGACCTTAATTAAAGATGCAATTATAGTAGCAGAAAGAGCTGCTCTTGACAAAACTGTGTCAGAAGGGAAATATTTAAAATTAGTGACACTAGTGTGCTTTCTGAAGCTGATTATTCAATGTACACCAGGCAGAAGTGAAGAAGATTTATTCCAGGAATCAGCGGTTGTCAAGAGACAGATGTGAGATTCAAGTAACAGGCAGAAGTGAAGCAGATTTATTCCAAGAATCAGGGGTTGCGAAGAGGCAGATGTGATATTCAAGTTGCTGTATTTATTTACTTATTGACCGGAAAGTCCACTGGGCCCAGTGACCCATTTCAGTGGAGGGCCAGGTAGAAAAGCTCCATACAATCACAGAAATGTTTACATAACATTAGCTTAACTTTGAAAGTCAAAAATGTTTTTACATAATACAAACTGAAGTAGCTGTACAAGACAAATACATATTAGAGAGCTATACAATACAAGAAAATAAACCCAGTGCGTAAAATTGCTAGTAATTCTGTTTGTATATTTTCATCAGTAAGAATACTGTTTAATCAAGTCTGTTTATTCACCCACACAAATAAAGAAAGCAAGAGAGATTGGATATGAAGACAGATAGTGTAAATTGCAACTATATTAAGTTAGTAAAAGCAGATGTAGTGTACAGTGGGCAAAACATTTAAGTTGGTTTAATCATATGACTACAAGAACAGACGAGGTTATTGAGATAGTGTTATTTTAGTGCAAATGTAAATGTTTTTAAAGAGTCTGGTTGAGCAAGTCTGTCAATGGCATGGGAACAGAACACTGTCCAGCTCTTTTGTTAAGTTTAGTTATGGTTAAGAGTTGTTTGTTAGAGGACCTAAGATGCAGAGTAGGGGTGTGTGTTTGTATTACAGTTTGAAGGGATGGGCAGTTGTTGGACCTCGCCAAAGCCTTTGACACCATCCCCCACTCTGGAATCATAGAAAGACTTACTAAGCTGGGCATTAATCCCTACGTCACTCGATGGGTTGCCAACTGGCTTACTGACAGAACCCACACTGTAAAAGCTGACTCCAAATCCAGCTCCAGACAAGTGACAAGTGGAGTACCTCATGGTTCAGTCCTGGGACCTCTCTTGTTTGGCATCTACTTCTCTGAAGTACAGGCCAACACTAAGGGACTCTGGCTAACAAAGTTTGCAGATGACTGCAAACTGGGAGCCATTATTGAATCCCCAAATGGTGTGGATACTCTACAAAAGGGCCTTACAGAAACAGATGCGTGGTGCCAGAGGCATGGGCTCAAGCTCCGTGCCAAGAAATGTATAGTTATCCCCTTTGGGAAAAAACATGTACCCGTGAATTACCACATAGGTGGCAGTACACAAAGTACAGTTGTGTACTTACCATAAATGTAGATGTTCGAGTGTATTCACTGTTGCAGTCATTTCAATTGGGTTATCCTGCTGGCAGGCTACCCTCAGTCGGCCAGAATTCCAAAGTCTAGGTCTGGTGTCGGTTGCTGTTGCCTCTTCTCTGATGTCAGTGCGCCAGGGGTATAAAAGATGCAGCCGGCGCCATTTCTTCAGTTTTTCTTGCCCCAGATGTCAGGTGCGCCCAAAAGGGTAGGCTAAAAATATGTCAATAAAGCATGCATGCACCAAGGTACATTTTCCTTAATCTACAAGCAAATACACCACATAGGTTGTATAGAATAGAGAAGTACAGATAAGTTCCAGCAAAGATAAAGGGGATGGTGGAAGGGTAACCTGAACTACAACAGTGAATACACTCTAACATCTACATTTATGGTAAGTACACAACTGTACAATGTTCATCGTGTTTCACTGTTGCAGTCATTACAATTGGGTTGAATCCCAAAGCTAAGTTTGGGAGGCTGGAGCTAAATAGGATTAGGAGCTGCTATGAGGCCCTGCAGAACTGCAGTGGCAAAGCCTGCCCTGGATTTAGAGTAGAGTGGTAAGTGATAGTGTTTTGTAAAAGTGTGCACTGAACTCCAGGTTGCAGCCTCTAAAATGTTATTGGTTGGTACTCCCTCTGAGGAAGGCTGCTGAAGTGGCTGCTGCTCTGGTTGAATGTGGCCTAATGCCCTTAGGCACTGATTTGCCATGTTGTGAATAGCAGAAATGAATGCAGTGGCCTATCCCCTTTGAAATAGTCAGCTTTGAGATAGCCTTTCCTCATGATCCTGCAGCATATGCCACTAGTAATTGCTCAGTCTTTCTGAAAGCTTTGGTTCTGTCCAAATAGAAGTGCAGCTGTCTGTGTATGTCCAAAGAATGCAGAAGTCTCTCACCCTTACTCTGTGGGTTTGGGTAAAAGGTGGGCAAATGAACAGTTTGGTTAAGGGCCACACTGGACACTACCTTAGGCATAAATGTCGGGTTTGTCCTCAGAGAAACCCTATCTGGATGGAAAATGATAAAAGGTTCCACAGCCATGAGTGCCTGTAGCTCTGAGACTCGTCTTGCAGAAGTTATTGCTAGGGGCAGAGCTGTTTTCCATGATAAAAAATTTATATCCGCTGTAGTGGCTGGCTCAAAAGGAGGCAGGGTGAGTTTTTCCAAGACATAATTGAGGTCCCATGCAGGTATTGGTGATCGCCTTGGAGGCCTTAAGTTTTTGGCTCTTCTGAGGTACAGCCTTAATAAAGGATGAGAAAAAAATAGGTGGCTCTGTATTGTAATGAGCTGAAATGGCAGAGGCATGAATCTTAATTGATGAAAAGGATAGGCCTTTGTCCAGCATCTCAGTTAAATATTGCAAAATCTGAGGAATATTTGGTACAGTCGTGTCAATCCCTTGTTTCTGGTTCCAAGCACAGAATCTCTTCCATTTTTCAGCATAAGATTTTCTGGTACTAGGCCTCCTGGCCTCCAAAATAACATCCATCACCGCTTTAGAGAGAGGTGTGTTTTGAATGACTACATTATCCGCCATGCTGCCAGATTTAAGGTCTTGAGTTGGCTGTGCAGGATCTGATTGTTGTGTTGGGACAGTAAGTGAGGAATTTGAGGTAATGTCCAGGCTGGGTATTGAGACAAATTCCTTAGGACTGGGTACCAGTGCTGGCAGGGCTCTGGGGCAATCAGTATCATTTTTGACTTCTCTTGTCTGACTTTTAGGAGTACCTTGGGGAGGAGAGGCAGTGGAGGAAAGGCAAATATTAAGTTTTTCCAGCTGAAAGATAGAGCATCCACTTTCCATGCTTGCTTGTGATAAGTCCTTGTGCAGAATCTCTGTAGTTGGCAGTTGTGAGGGGAAGCAAATAGATCTATGTCCGGGCATCCCCAATTCCTTGTTATCATGCTGAAGACTTGCAGATCCAATTTCCACTCGTGGGGATCCATGAGGTTTCTGCTTAGTTCATCTGCCAGAGTATTTATCTTTCCTGGCAGGAATTGTGCCTGCAGATGTACTTGGTAAGTCAATGCTGTGTCCCACAAAGTCATGGCTAGTCTGCATAGGGGGTAGCAATGAGTGCCTCCCTGTTTGTTTATGTACCACATGACTGTAGTACTGTCAGTCTTTATCAGTAGTTGTCCCAGATGAAGTAGATCCTTGAAGGCTGTCAGGGCATTCTGAACAGCTAGCATCTCTTTTTGGTTATGTAGATACATTTGGCTTGCGGACCATGTGCCCTGAAATACATCTTCCTGCCATGTGGGCCCCCCAGGCATAATCTGATGCATTTGTTGTTAATATCTGCCTGGCTGTGGGTAAAGCGAATGTCTGCCCCCTTGTTGTGGTGACAGGCCTTTGCCCACCATCGAAACTCTTGTTGCAGACAGGGAATGAGGGTAATTATTGTTTCCAGGCTGTGACAATGTTGAGTCCAAACACTTTTTAGATACCATTGAAGTTTCCTCATATGCAGTCTTGCATATGGATTTAGCAGAATGCAGGATGCCATGAAGCCCAAAGCCTACAGAATTTTTCTTGCAGATAACTTGGTCTTCGTTGCCAACATTTTGAAATAAGTAATCAGTTGCCTTTGTTTGTCTGGTGTGAGATAAGCCATCTGGGCAGTTGTATTTAAGCTTTCACCCAGGAATATTATCTTTTGAGAGGGTACTAGTTTTGATTTATTTTCGTTTACTGTGTACCCTAGGCATGTTCGTAATCTTTTTATAAAAGCCAGATGCTGTAGTAGAATGTCCTTGCTCTCTGCTTAAATAAGGCAGTCGTCCAAGTAAGGATATATTTGTATTCCTCTTTGTCTGCAAAATGCAATTACTCGAGCCAGGCATTTTGTGAAGACCCTGGTCGCAGTAGATAAGCCAAAGGTCAGTGCAGAGAATTGGTAGTGCATTGAGCCAGCTATGAATCTGAGGTATCTTCTGCATGACTGTCTGATTGGGACATGCAGGTATGCCTCTTTTAGGTCTAAAGTCACAAGCCAAGCCTTCTTGCCCAGCATGGGCAGAAGCTGCTGCAGAGTCAACATTTTGAATCTTGGAATATCCAGATATGTGTTTAGAATAGATAGGTCCAGTATTGGTCTCCAGGCTTTGTCCTTTCTGGGCACCAAGAACAGTCTTGAGTAAAATCCTTGTCCCTGCTCTTGCTGTGGTACTTGTTGAATGGCCCTCATGTCCATGAGGGATGACACTTGCTTTTGTGCCTCTGCCCACTGATTTTTTGGCAGGTCTGGCAAACTGCCTCCCCTTGGCAGGGTGTGAAAGTGAAACCTGTAGCCTTGTGACACTATATCCAAGACGCATTTGTCCTAGGTTATTACTTGCCAAATTTGAGAAAAAAGTGCTAGTTTCCCCCTAAAGGTGCTGCCAGAAGATGAGTGCTTGGCGCAGGCAGGAGGAAGTCATTGGGACTGTTTCCTGTATGGCTGTGATTTGTCTTCTCCACTTTTGGAGGTAGAAGTACCCCATTGTTTAGACCTGTATGAGTCTTGGGGCTGGGATCTGCCTCTAGGGCATATGTATCTGCCTCTTTGTGGCCTGTCTGACACTGGAAAGGACCAATTCTTTGTAGGCCAGTGCCTGCTAAATCTTGGAGGCTGTATCTGTAAGAAATCCTTGACTGCATAGATTTAGCTTTGTCCTCCATTTTCTTCAATACCTCTTCTGCTTTAACACCAAACAAGGTATCATGCTGTAATGGAGCATCTAATAATTTGGCTTTAACATGATCAGGCAGATTCTGTTCCTTTAACCAAGCATGCCTCCTAATGACAGAACCCGTAACAGCGGCCCTGCAGGAGGCCTCCAGAGAATCAAAACCACATTGCAAAGTATGCTTTCCCACTTGTTCAGCTGCATGCAATAAATCCTGCATTTCTTTGTTTTCTGCACATTCAGAACTTATCAACATTTTCTGTTTAAGCAGTGACATAATATATTGCTAATATCTAAGCATATGAAAGTGACAATTTAAAGCCCTTATAGCCAAGGTAGCAGAAGTGTAAATCTTTTTCCCCATCTGTCCAGTGCCCTAGAATCCCTGTCAGAGGGGGTAAGGTTTTTGGCAGTGGAAGCCTTGACCCCTTTGGGACCTTGAGAGATAGTTTCTGGGTCAGCAGCAGGGTTCTTAAAAAGAAATTTATGTGAATCAGGAACCCTGTAGTATCTGTCTGGCTTAACAGGAGCTGGAGGTAAAGAGACAGGAGTCAGTCTGGACTCTGAAAATACATCTACAATGTCTAACACAGGTGGAATAGCAAGGGGCCTGTGCTGAGGTAGTAAAAGGAAGTCTCTGAGCCTTTTCTTAGATTCTGAATAATCTTGGCTCTCCCAGTGGAAATGCTCCCTCATGGTATGCAGAGTTTCCCCAAAAGAATAATCCTCAGGAGGAGAGGCTGAAGGGATAGATTCTTCAGCATCAGAATCCTCATAGGGAGGAAGAGAGTATTCCTGATCAGAAGAGGAATCAGAAGAAATGGAAACCTGATCTGAAGATTCATATTCTGTCTCTTGCCTAGGCCTCTTATCAGGAGGGGGATGGGAACCCCTGATCAAAGTAATTAGGTCTTCGGACATTTTGAGCATCTGTTTTTTAGGCATGGAGGCCTGTCCATGGGGCTGTTGTACTTGTTTCTTTGTCTTTAGAGGTGCTTTAGTCTTTGCCTTTGAAGCTGAAGTCGTTTTAACATACAACTGTGTAGGCCTGAAAACACCCTCAGAAGCCAATGCCTGCTCAGCGGCTCTGGACCCATCTGAGGGAATAGTTTCCGAGGTTCCAATACCTTGAGTTTCCAGTGGCCTAGTCGGCTCCACGTGGGAGTCGGAAGCGGCCTGCGGCTCTAAAGTAGTGAGTGTCAGGGGCTGCAAAAGCACCTCACTGAGAACCGGCGAACCAGCGACTGGCTTAGAAGAAGCGTCTTCGTCAGTTTTGGACCTTGGATGCCTGTCTTTCTTTGCGTTTCTTTTGAACTGCGGTAGTCGGATGGCTATCCGATGACATCGTGTAATTAAATCTTCTGTCAAAATAGTGAAATGCAAAATCGTACCAACGCTTAATAGCGCGTTGGTTAAATCTAGCACAAAACTGACAATTAGCAATGTCGTGATCAGAGCCTAGGCAAGGAATATAGTAAGAATGGAAGTCCTTATGAGGTATTTGCTTCCCACAAGAAATACAATTATTAACTTTTTCTGACATTGGTCTGGAGCAAGAAAAATGTTTCCCCAACGGGGTACTTAGCTTTTAATGAAGAATTTGGATCTGAAATTCGAACATGAAAATCTCAGGAGTCGGCCGACCGGCACTTGCAAACTGCTTTTGCTTCGGGCACCGTGTGGCAAGAAAGACTGAAGAAAATGGCGTCAGCTGCATCTTTTATACCCCTAGCGCACTGACGTCAGGGAGGAGACGACAGCATCCAACGCCGGACCTAGACTTTGGAATTCAGACCGACTGCGGGTAGCCTGCCAGCAGGATAACCTAATTGTAATGACTGCAACAGTGAAACATGATGAACTTCACCGAAAGTGTGATAAGAGACTTAGGGTCACAGGCGGACAGTGGTCTCACCTTCAATAACCACATCGTCACAACAGTCAGGAAATCCTTCTATGTGGCACACCTCATCACTAAGGGCTTTTCATCCAGAAAAAAGGAGGTAATTGTCCCACTGTACTCATCCCTCATTAGACCCATTATAGAATACAACGCCCCATTTGGTATGTACCTCTCAAGACATCGGCAACAATTGAAAAGGCCACAGAAATACCTCACTAAAAGAATCACAGGCCTAAAGCAGATGCCCTGCGCTGACCGCCTTAAAAAAATCCAGCTATACTCTGTCATATATTGTCTACTCAGAGGCGATCTCTGCTTAACATACAAGTCCATGTCAAACCCAGAGCTGTTGGACATGCTACACTTAAAGAAATCCCAATCTCTCAGAGCCACACGCTCCAGGGATCTAAACCTTGTCATCACAATAAACAAAACATGCTGGAGGGATAGGTTCCTGACCCAGAGACTCCCCAGACTCTGGAATAGACTGCCCATATAGGTCAAGCAGAGCACCTCTTTGGCTGTCTTCAAAAGGAACCTTGACGACTGGATGGGAGAAAGGAAATTCATCCCGGGGATCATGTCAGTCGCACTGCTAGACAGGGATCCAGGGAAGTAAATAGTGTGGGAAGAAATAGCCAGGGAATTGTTACGGCTAGGCTTGTATAGGCCCTAGGGCCGATAGCCTAGTACTAACCTATGAAGGGGACTATGCTTCTCAATTTTCTAACAATAACCAAACCTATGCAGAGATTTGCCATGACTCCTTTTCCACTGTCCCAAAAGAAAATGTTTGAGTGACAGAAGAAAGCCCATAAGTTGACTAGAAAATCAGAAGTACCTTGTATTAAATCAGAGAGCAGTTTTAGAAGGCTGAAATGATCAAGATGAGCAGCAACAATGTGAAATAAGTGAACAAACAGGAGAACTGTAAATCATCATTCCTATTATATGTACTTTATACACTAACTATGCTTCTGCAACAAGAAGTGGATGAAAAAGCCTGGAAGCTTGTTAACTGTAGGAAAGATTCTAAAGCATAAACTCCAAGTTGCCATTAATGTTAAGAATGACACTGAAGAAAAAAAAGTTTTCGTTTTAATATTTGTATAATAAATGCCGAGACACAAATTGCATGCTACATTGTAAAACAGTTGTATAATGTGCAGATGGAGGGATTTTAAATGTGAGGTGGGGGAGTTTTATATCAGTCACTACTGTATATTCTATTAACACTAAAATAAGTACTTTTTCTTTACTGTAATGTGACAAGCCTCTGACACTAAAGATTTGAAAGACAGGAAAGAAGCAAGTTAAGGTAATTATAGTGTGATCTCAAACCACTGGAGGAAGATAAAGCATCTTGATAATTTTATATAGAACAACATAGAATACCTTCCCCTGTTTTTATACAGGTGGATGTCTATAGAGGGATTTTTTTAAGCAAATATGCTTGAAAAATAAGAGAAAATGGTGAAAAGCATAACAGATGTTGGTTCTTTCTTCCATTTGTCACCACCTACTTTTAGCTGAAGCAAGGAGCAAACAGGTCCAAACAAGTAATCATGAGCTCTTCGTGAAATCTAAATGTGTTATTTTTGCATTTTCAATGTCATTGCTTTTTTTTTTATTCTATTAGCAATTACTTTTAGTTGGAGAATAGACTGCAGGTAAAAGTAACTAATCAGGAAGGGTTTGAACAGTATGTTCTGAGTAAAAATGTACAAGATACAATATAATTAACTTTTACAGGGGAACTGGAAAGCACGTCAGTGAAAATAAAGAAACTGTGGGAAGTGAATTGCTATGCAAGTAGTTGCCTCCCCAGCAGTCCAAGTCCTTTAATGCATTAAATATCAAGTACAGTTGTGTCCCACTTAACCATCGAATAGACGAATGCTGTAGTACTGATTCTTGTGTCTCCCTCCCATGCCCGTGACTGTCCCGATTTGCAGTTTTGCATCATCCCTAGCTGATGGACATCCAACTACCACCGTCTGGACGTCAGGCTGTATGAAGGACATCTGTTGATATTACCTCCAGATCGTTCTAAGTAGTGGCTAAACAGTGTGATGCCAGAGGACAGCACAGCCTCCCCACTTATGTGAATATAAATGAAAAGAAATAAAATTGTAGGAGGCAGAGAGGGAATAAGGTAGAGGACTATTTGCAGAGAACTCCTCTACCCCTTAATCCCAGCAAGGGGGAGACAAGCAGTAAGCAGATAGAGGGGTAGGAGAGTGGGGAGTATGTACTACAACATCTACAATTATGGTAAGTGTGACACAACTGTACTATATTCTTTGTAGTCACTGTTGCAGTACTGATTCTTGGGAGGACTCCAAAAGCGAACAGGTGGGTGGTAGGTTCTTAGGAAATAAGGTTCTGCAGGATGGCAATAGCGAAACATGCTCTAGCCCTGAAAACATTGCCTAGGTTACAGTATTTTGTAAAGGCACGGAGCTCCACACATTTACCTCTAGAATGTTCTGAGTAGGAAGTCTTTTGAGAAAAGCAATAATAGTTGCCCTTTGCCTGGTGAAGTGGGCTTTAATATGCCTGGGTAGATCTTTTCCATGGTATGAGCAACAGAACTTAATCCAGTTTGCTATCCATTTTGAAATGGCTTGTTTGGATAAAGGCTTGCTCTCTCCGTTTACCCTCTGTGAAAGCCACCAGTAATCACCCTGCTCTATTAGGATTTTTTGTCCTGTCTAGATGGTACCAGATCTACCACAGAACCAAGGACTTGCTCTGCCCTTTTCTGTGAATTTGGGAAGAAAACTAGTGGGTGGATAGCCTGGTCTAGGGTATGTTCTGATACCAACTTCAGCAGAAAGGACAGGTTTATTCAAAAGGTTACCCTATTCCTGTGAAAGACTGTGAAAGGTTTTTTACACATGAAAGCTTGTAGATCTGAAACTCTCCTAGCTGATGTGATAGCTATAAAGTACAGTTGTGTACACTTACCATAAATGTAGATGTTCGAGCGTATTCACTGTTGCAGTCATTACATTTGGGTTATCTGCCTGCAGGTAGCCCTCAGCCGGCCTGAATATCAAAGTCTTGGATTCCTGTGTCGGATACTGCCTCTTCTTCCACGACGTCAGGGGTATAAAACATGCATCCGACGCCATTACATCAGCTTTTCTTGCCCCAGATGTCAGGTGCCCTCAAAATGGGAAGCAATTATATGTTAGGTTACACCTCCAACAAAAAACAAATACACCAGAAAGCTTAAATACACCAAACAAGAAGGAAGGTATAGCCAAGAGAAGTCAGGTGGCTGGAGGGAGGGTAACCAGGACTGCAACAGTGAATACACCCGAACATCTACATTTATGGTAAGTGTACACAACTGTACTATGTTCTTCGTGTTTCACTGTTGCAGTCATTATATTTGGGTTGATTCCCAAAGCTAAGCAAGGGAGCAAGAAGTTAGAGAGCATTAGGACCAGCTATTAAGCTCTGCAAGACTGCAGTGGCAAAACCAGCTCTGGATTTAGAAAAAATAGGCATGTGGTAATGCTTGGTGAAGGTATGTACATAGCTCCAGGTAGCAGCTTCTAGGATGTCCCCAGTAGGGACACCTCTGAGAAAGGCTGTAGAGGTAGATGCAGCCCTGGTGGAATGTGATCTTATCCCCTGTGGGGTAGGTTTTCCATGGCGCTTATAGCAGAAATGAATGCAATGGGCTATCCACTTAGAAATGGTTTGCTTTGAAATGGCCTCCCCCTCTGCCCCTGCAGCAAAGCCAACTAGCAGCTGTTCAGATTTTCTGAGAGGCTTAGTCCTGTCCAAATAAAATCTAAGTTCTCTGTGCACGTCCAGAGAGTGCAGCATTCGTTCTCCTTTGTTTTGTGGATTCGGGAAAAAGTAGGCAAATGAATGGACTGATTAAGGGCCACACTAGACACCACCTTGGGCATAAAGGAAGGATTAATCCTGAGGGACACACTGTCTGCATGGAAGATGCTGAAGGGCTCCACTGCCATGAGGGCCTGTAATTCAGACACTCTTCTTGCTGAAGTGATGGCTAGAAGAAGGCTGTTTTCCAAGAAAGGAATTTCAACTCTGCAGTTGCAGCTGGCTCAAAAGGAGGGACAGTGAGCTTTTCCAATACAAAGTTATGGTCCCAGGCTGGAGCAGGCTCTCCTGGGGTGGTCTCAATTTTTTGGACCCTCTGAGGAATTGCTTTAGCAGGGGGTGAGAGAAGAGGGGTGGTTCAGTATTATAATGCACTGAAATGGCAGAGGCATGAATTTTAATTGACGAGAAGGAAAGGCCCTTGTGGAGCATTTCTGTTAAGTATTGAAGAATATGCGGTAAGCTGGGCACCGTTGTGCCCATCCCCCGTGTCTGGCTCCAGGAACAGTATCTTTTCCACTTTTCAGCATAGGATTTTCTAGTACTAGGCCTCCTTGCCTCCAGAATTACATCTAGCACCTGCTTACTGAGGGATGCTATTGGAGAGCTCAAGGAATTAGCCAGGCTGCAAGGTTCAGGGTTTGAAGCTGAGGGTGCAAAATCTGGCCCTCCTGCTGGGACAGCACGGAAGGGGTCTGAGGCAGGTGCCATGGTTCCAGCAGTGTCGTACTGCACGAGAGGGGGTACAGCACTGCTGGCATGGCCAGTCTGGTGCAATCAGTATTGTCCTTGGTTTGTCCTGTTTGATCTTTAGCAGAACCTTCGAGAGGAGAGGCAGAGGGGGAAAGGCATACATTGAGAGGCTTTCCCAGGTAAAGGACAGCACATCCACTTTCCAAGCTTGACTGTGGGAAGTCCTTGGGCAGAATTTGTCCAATTGGTAGTTCTGAGGGGAGGCAAACAGGTCTATCTCTGGAATCCCCCATTTGCTTCTCAAGAAGTTGAATATTTTTGGTTCCAGTTTCCACTTGTGTGGGTCCATGAGATTTCTGCTTAGGTCGTCTGCCAGTGAATTTAGCCTGCCTGGCAGGAATTGAGCTTGTAGGTGCACTTGGTAGCTCAAGGCTGTGTTCCACAGAGCCATGGCTAGTCTGCAGAGAGGGTACGAGTGGGTTCCCCCCTGCTTGTTTATGCACCACGTAACTGTGGTGTTGTCTGTCTTTACCAATAATTGTCCTGGAAGAATGTGGTCCTTAAAGGCTGTCAGGGAATTCTGTACAACTAACATTTCTTTTTGATTGATATGCAGGTGCATCTGTCTCAGTTTCCATTTGCCCTGAATGCTCTGCCCTGCCAAGTGAGCCCCCCATGTATAGCCTGATGCGTCTGTTGTTAGGGTTTGGGCGGCAGGGGGGAAGAGTGAATGGGAGACCCTTCTTGTGGTATCGGGCCTCTGCCCACCAAACGAACTCTGTCTTTATACAAGGAATGATTTGAATCATTGATTCCAGGTCCTGAGAATGTTGACACCATAGGCTTTTTAGATACCATTGTAGTTTCCTCATATGCAGTCTTGCATATGGAATTAGTAGAATACAAGAGGCCATGAAAGTACAGTTTTGTACCTACCATAAATGTAGATGTCCGAACAGGATAGCATCTGCAGTCATAACAAATGGGTTGTCCTGTCGTCAGACAGCCCTTCGGTCGGCCGGATTCCAAAGTCTGGGTCCGGCTTCGGCTGATGTCGCACTTCACCCGACGTCATCTCTGCTGGTCTTCGGGTATAAAGGCATCAGCCGACACCATTTTCCTCAGTGTTTCTTGCCCCAGATGCCAGTTGCCCTCTTGGAAAGCTAAATTTTGGATAAATGCCAATGTTTCCAAAATAGTAGAAGGCAAATACAAAAAATAAGCATGTATGTACATATATACAAACAAATACACCATAAGAGACTCCCCCCAGCTAGCTATTAGGAGGGTAAATACCCTAGGAGTACCACAGAGGGGAAGGAGGGTGGGTAATCCTGACTGCAGATGCTATCCTGTTTGGACATCTACATTTATGGTAGGTACAAAACTGTACTATGTCCTTCAAGGATGCATCTGCAGTCATAACAAATGGGTAGAATACCATAGCCAAACTAGGGAGGAGGAAGAAGAATTATGGTGTAGTTAGGATCCCTTGCAGTACAGCAGTGGCAAACCCTGCTCGGGATCTAGAGTACAGAGGTAAATTATAATGCTTGGCAAATGTATGCACGGAGGTCCAAGTAGCCTCAATAATGTCCTTGGTTGCCACCGTAAGAAAGCTGTGGTAGTGGCTGTAGCCCTTGTAGAATGAGGTCTTATGTTCTGTGGAATTGGTTTTCCATGGTAGGAGTAACAGAATCTTATGCAATTTCCTATCCATTTGGAGATTGTCTGTTTGGAAATTGCTTTTCCTTCCCTTCCTGTTGCATAGGCTACTAAAAGCTTGTCAGTTTTTCTGTCACCTTTGGTTCTGTCCAGGTAGTAGCGTAACTGTCTATGTACATCCAAGGTATGCAGCAGTCTTTCCCCCCTGTTCTGTGGATTGGGAAAGAAGGTAAGTAGGTGGATTGCCTGGTTCAAAGACACTCTGGATACCACCTTAGGCATAAATGTAGGATTAGTTCTCATGGACACCCTATCTTGATGGAAGATTAGGAAGGGTTGTACTGCCATTAAGGCCTGTAGTTCCGAAACCCTCCTTGCTGAAGTAATTGCCAGTAGGAAAGCAGTTTTCCATGATAGGTGTTGAAGATCTGCTGTTGCTGCTGGTTCAAATGGAGGGAGTGTCAATTTTTCTAGCACAAAGTTCAAGTCCCATGCTGGTAATTAGAAGTTATGTACTCACCATAACGCTCCATCTGAGTAGGTGACTTCATTTGGATGCAACCTGTGGGTATCGGATCCGACCTCGGATCCGAGCCGGCATTTCAAAAGCTTAGGCTCCGAGCTCCCTCTTACCCATAACCCCTTGCCAAGCCCTGACTGACCTCAGATTGAGTTTGCCTAAATAATACTGACTACAGTACATGAACAAAGCATAAATACTCGCTCTATAAAGGTCAGGGGGATGGAGGGGGGGATGGTTGCATCCAAATGAAGTCACCTACTCAGATGGAACGTTATGGTGAGTACATAACTTCTAAATCTGAAGTAGGCAGACTTCATTTGTCTGCAACCTGTGGGACAGAGTCCCCAGCTACCTGAATCTTGGGCGGCCGTCATGGAAGGATGTTCGAGCACCGCTGAGCCAAAGGATGCTCTTCCCCTGGAAACAACATCCACCTTATAATGAGAAATAAAGGTATGAGGCGAGGCCTAAGTAGCTGCCAAGCAGATATCATCCAATGACACACGGACGAAAGGCTGACGTGGATACTGCCCTAGTAGAATGAGCCGTAACCCTCTGAGGAGCAGGTCTACCTGAAGTGTCATAAGCCTGCAGAATACAATTAGCAATCCACCTAGATAGTGTGACTTTAGACATTGCTTTACCCAAAGCAAATTTAGTAAAGGAGACGAACAGCTGATCTGATTGCCTGTGACCAGCTGTTCTGTGAATATAAAATCGTAATTGTCTATGAACATCCAAGGAATGCAATTTGTATTCTCCTTTGTTTGAGTACTTGGGAAAAACACAGGTAAATTGATTGATTGGTTGATATTAGATTCTGAAGAGACCTTGGAAGAAAAGATGGATTGGTCCTGAGGCACACCCTATCTGGAAAGAAAGAAAGGTAAGGCGCTTGACGCATAGAGCCTGAAGTTCAGACACTCTTTTGGCTGAAGTGATAGCTACTAAGAAGGCAGTCTTCCAGGAAAGGTACTTTAGGTCTGTAGAAGCTGCAGGCTCGAAGGGAGGAGCAGTAAGGGCTTGCAGAACTAAAGATAGGTCCCAAGGTGGTACAATCTCCTTGACTGGAGGCCTCAACAAAAAAATCCCTTTGAGAAAGGTTTTGCACAATTTCGCCGTCATGAGGGGAGCTGACTTATGACCAATGTGATAATGCGAGATGGCTGCCAATTGTACCTTAATCGTGGAAGAACTTGCCCCTTGATGAAAGAGGTCTGTTAAAAAATCCAGCACTGCTGACATAGGTGCTGAGAAAGGATCCAAAGTTCTCTGAACCGCCCAAATAGAGAATCTCTTCCATTTACTCCGATAAACCTGCCTGGTGGAAGGTTTATGAGCTGCCACTAAGATGGCCTTGACCGGTGACGAGATACCGGGAGTCCTAATCAAGGATGGAATTGGAGCAGCCAAGCTGTCAATTTCAGGGTGCAGATTGGGAACCGAAATTCCCAGAGGGTGGGAGATGAGATCCGAATCGGATCCAGAATCCAGGGTGGATTGATTTTGTGAGACCATACAAAGGGGAACCAGGGTTGACGAGGCCAGAACGGGCAATGAGAATCATTCTGCTCCCCAAACTGTTGGCTTTCTGCAGAAGCCTCTGCATCAGAGGTAGTGGAGGGTAGGCATAAAGGAGACCGGGAGGCCAAGCATGCACCAGCATCTCTGGGAATTCCCTGGTGGGGAAGCAGAGCAAGAAATTGTCGATTTGGCGTTTGAGGAGAGGCAAAAGATCGCAACAGGGTTGCCCCAAACGGCAAAAATCTTCTTCGCTACCTGAGGATTGAGAGACCACTCGTGAGGTGAAAGAATGGTGCGACTGAGTTTGTCCGCAAGGATGTTGGATTTTCCCGGAATGTGCGTTGCTACCAGAAAGCGATTGCCCATTCCCAGACACTCATGGCCTCTCGACAAAGGGGATAAGACCTGGTTCCTCCCTGTTTGTTGATGTACCAGACTACCGACATGTTGTCTGTCTGAATCGCAATAGTCCCTGAAGGAAGAACGTGGTGAAGTGCTTGCAACGCTAGGAGCACCGCCCTCATTTCCAGGACATTTATATGCAACGATGTCTCTGTGGGTTCCACGTGCCTTGGACAATCTTTCCGCAGAATGCCCCCACCCGAGGCAAGAAGCGTCCGTGGTCACTGTGGCTCGGGAAATGCAGCACAAAAGGTCTCCTGTCAGGGGCTCGGAGAAAGAAGCCACCAAAGAAGGGAATCCTTGCACGCTTTGCTGACCGCTATCGGAGTGTTGAGAGAGGAACAGAGAGGGACCACTGAACCTGAAGGGTCCATTGAAGAACCCGCATGTAAGCGTGCATGAATAAGAAGTGGGATAGCTGCCGCCATCGAACCTAGGGCCCTCAGGACCGAAGCTGCAGTCGGAAATGGTTGCAGGACCGCTGCTACATGACACTTCAGGTTGGCAATTCTGTCTGGAGTGAGGAAGGCTCGCATTGACCTGGTGTTTAGCCTTCCTCCTATGAAATCTATAGCTTGTGTGGGGTGCAGTAAAGATTTCTCCCAGTTGACAGTGATGCCCAGCCTTGGGGCTAGTCGAAGAAAGTAGTCCCTGGCTGAGCACAGAAGATGCCTTGATGATGCCGTCAGGAGCCAGCCGTCCAGGTACGGAAAGACCTGTAATCCCTGGAGCCTCAGGTGGGCCGCTACCACCGCTAGAACCTTGGTGAACACCCTGGGGCTGAGGTGAGACCAAAGGGAGGACCCTGAACTGGTAATGACTGGCTCCCAGCCGGAAGCGAAGAAACCTCCTGGACCGTCTGTCCATGCGAATGTGGTAGTATGCGTCCTTGAGGTCGATGGAGCACATCCAGTCGTTCTCCCTCAAGAGGGGAGTATAGATTGAAGGGTGACCATCCGAACTTTTGCTTGGTTACTGACAGGTTCAGCAGGGAAAGATCTAAGATTGGTCTTAAGTCCCCGTTTCTTTGGCACCAAAAGAACCTGGAGTAAAACCCTGGCCCGGTTTGATCTAGGGGACGCACTGGATAGCTCTTTTTCTAGCAGCTGTTCGATTTCGATAGCTGCTGCCTCCCTTGGTCGGGTGGAACATCTGGGAGGCTGCGAGATCTGGGAACTTTGTACAGGGGATTGTATAACCTCTGGATATCACGAAGCACCCAACGGTCTGATGTGATGGACTCCCAAGAAGTTAGGTGCCTCGAGAACGCCCGACTGCCTCCAGAGACGGACAGCCGGGCAACCCTTCAGGGCTGCTGCGTGGGTCTCTCAGAGAAAGGTTCTCTGGACCCAAAGTTTCTAGGAGCCCCCTGCCTCTAGGACGGCGACCTCCCTGTCCTCCTCTGCCACGGGAGGACTGGTTATCCGAGCAGGTTGGGACTGCTGCGATTTCGGAACCACACCTTCTTCTGTCCCTTTTGGTTCTTGAGAAGGACCTCTGGGGAGCTGAGAAGCGGACTCCGACGGCAGACAGCGTCTTCCCGTCCTTTTCGCTCTGGACCAGTGTCTCGCGAACAGTCTTGCCAAACAAAGCAGAACCATCAAAGGGGGCATTCGCGAAAGTCGCCTTGAAGGGCTCTGCGAAATCACAGTGGCGGAGCCAGGCCTGCCGCCTCATGACTAGGCCTGCTCTGCTGGCTCTAGCGGCTCCCTCGGTAGCATGAGAAAGTAGCCGCATAGATGTGTTAGAAACCGCTCTAAGAGTGGCCATTCGGGTGGAGAATACCTGCTTATCCTCACCCGACATGGACTCTGGGGGAGATGCAGCGTATTCTTTAATCAGATCCCGCTGCATCCTGATGACGTGTGCCATGTAGTTCAGCGCTCTCAAAGAGAAGGTTGCTGAACTGAAAACTCGCTTCCCAATGCGATCCATCGAGCGGGACTCCTTGCCCGGGGGATGCATAGAGGGACTCTCCTGGGCCAATTCCCTCTTAGTGGCTGCAGCCATCATCATGGCATTTACTGGGGGGCCCTTGATCCAGTGAGTGCGGTCCGCCGGAGGGGAAAGGATAGGGTCAGGACGCTTGGGTACAGGCTCAATGGTGTCTGGATCCTTCCACACTCTGATGGATATAAGGTCCACCAGAGGGTCGGCATGAGGGGACACCCAAGAGGTAGATGGGCCCGCCTCGAATGCCTCCAAGAACACAGACTCGTCTGAGGAAGCCTTGGGGGCAGACCACCCCCCCCGATCCTTAACATTTCCATAATGTCTCCAAATGAGACGTCTTCAGGGGGTGATCTTGGGGAGCCTTCCCCTTCATCCAAGTCTGTGTCTTGACGGACTCGGGGGAGTCCATGTGCCTCCTTTTGCACTTACGCTTCCGAGGTACTTCATCGGGGGGGCTGTCCGAGGAGTACTCTTCCGCAGCTGAATGTTCCAAGGGAACTACTTGGGACATCGAGGCGGGCTGTCCCTGGGACCGGCTGGTGGGAGCCTGGCCCAATTGCAAGGGAGTGCGAGATGGAGCCGTGGCAGGGACCGGGGGTCCGGACGTCCTCAACAGTACCCTTTCCACTACGTCGAAGGCCGAGGGGGAGCCAGCTTCTCTAAACCCGAGCCTCCCACTCGGATCCGACACACGGATCGAAGCCAGAGCGAAACCGCCGGATCCGAGACCGTGTGCTCCGACCTGGACGGAGCCAGACACCAGCTCCCTCGGATCCGAGGCTCGGTCCTCGGCTCAGAGGTCGGTCCGGCACCAAGCACTCAAGGATGGGACGGATCCGAGGTGCGCCGACCTATCGGATCCGACCCACCCCGGATCCAACTCTGCCCGGCGCGACAGCTCCGAACCCATGGTATGGGTCGGAGAAGGAGCCAAAGGGGCGAAAAGGTCAAGCCTCCCGGATGGGGGCTAGGAGAACTCCCATTTGCATTTGGGCCTGGATGAATTTCCTCATCATCCGGTCCATATCTGCTTCACTCATGGAGAATGTGGATCTGGTGGAGGCCACTGAAGTGGACCTAGAGAGCCGCCTTGGGGACCTCGCTGAAGGGCTAGCCTCCTCCTCCTCGGGCCCAGGAGAGAACCGGGGGGAGTGGAGCCGAGGAGGAGGAAAGCTAGAAGGCACAGGGGAGGCCCGCTTAGATGGAGGAGCCGAACTGGAGGTTTCAGCTCTCCGTTTGTGGTGCCTCTCCTCCTTCTCTCTCTCCCTAGAAGACTCTCTCTCCTCCGGCATCTTAGAGGGAGGTTGAGTCCCAGCCGGTGGAGGAGAGCCCACAGCAACTGCTTGCTGAGTAGAAGGGGCAGAAGCCGAAGAGGTATCTGGAGGGAGAAGTCCCGCCAGCACCAGCTTCGACCTCCGCTCCCTCAAAGCTCGGGGGTTGAACCCTGCACAAATGGTACAACCAGATGACAGGTGTTCAACCCCCAAGCATTCTTGACCGAGTGTGGCCATCCCCTGGGGACAGCTTATGGCCACACTCGGTACATTTAGAGAATACAGCCTTATGGGCTTCAGACATGTTAAGCCCTAACAGGCCTCAAACAAACACACACACACAAACTACGCAAAACCCGAGAAAAGTTTAAAAGAAAGAGAGAGGAAAGCCTAACACAATCACTTCTAACTAATTAAATTAAAAAAGTTAAGGTTTTTGAAAATTTTCCTGTCAGAAAAACTTATCTGCACTAGGAGCTCAAGGAATCCGTCGCAACTTGAAAGCGGCAAACGAAATCTGAGGTCAGTCAGGGCTTGGCAGGGGGTTATGGGTAAGAGGGAGGAGCTAGGAGCTCGGAGCCTAAGCTTTTGAAATGCCGGCTCGGATCCGAGGTCGGATCCGATACCCACAGGTTGCAGACAAATGAAGTCTGCCTACTTCAGATTGGTGGTTTCCTAGGAGGTTTTACATTCTTGATCCCTCTGAGGAACTGCCTGAGTAGTGGATGTGAAAAGACAGGTGGATCGAAGCTGTATTCTGCTGAAATAGCTGATGCATGTATCTTGATGGAGGAATAGGACAGGCCTGTATGTAGAAGCTCTGCCAAGTACTCCAGGATGTTAGCAATATCTATGTGCGACACATCTTTTCCTCTTTCAGTACTCTAAATGACAAACCTTTTCCATTTTCCTGCATAGTTCCTTCTTGTTGAAGGTCTGCGGGCTTCAAGGATAATGTCTTTAACCCTTTGGGATAAGTCTGGGTTAGTTGCTGCTATGTGATGTTCCAGGCAGTCAGTTGCAAGGTTTTTAGGTTTGGGTGCATGATGTTGTAGTTGTTCTGAGTTAACATCAAAGGCATCAGGGGTATTGACCACATTCTCCCCTGAGACATGCTCCTCAGCAATGGGTACCAGTGTTGTCTTGGCCAATTCGGAGCTATCAGGATTATCCTTGGACGTTCCTCTTTGATTTTCAGTAGTACCTTGTGCATCAAAGGAAGAGGTGGAAATGCATATGCTGTTAGTCCTTTCCAACTGAAGGATAGAGAGTCCACCTTCCATGCAAGTGGGTGGTATGTCCTTGTGCAGAATTTTTTGAGCTGGTGATTGAGTGGGGATGCAAATAGGTCTATTTGTGGCATTCCCCATTTCTTTGTGATGGCCTTGAAGATGTCCGGGTGTAGCATCCATTCGTGAGCATCCGAGGTGGTTCTGCTTAACATGTCTGCTAGGGTGTTTTCTTTTACCCGTACAAATATTGCCTGTAACTGGATGTTGTAGCTCAGAGCCATATTCCAAAGGTCCAGAGTCATTCTGCATAGGGGGTATGAATGAGTGCCTCCCTGTTTGTTGATGTACCACATGACTGTGGTGTTGTCTGTCCTTATCATTAAATGGCCTTCTTTGAGGAATGGTCTGAATGTCTGGATTGCTAGTTTTACTGCCAGCATTTCTTTTTGGTTTATGTGCAGGTGCAGCTGGTCTGGAGTCCACAATCCTTGTATGCATTTGTCCAACATGTGCGCCCCCCAGCCTAGGTCTGAGGCGTCCGTTGTGATGGTTTGGTTTGCTTGACAGTTGTGGAAGGGCAAGCCTGGGTTTGACTGGCATGCTTGAGCCCACCATAGGAACTCCTGTTTCAGGCATGGGATTAGTGGGATTTCGGTTTCTAAGCTGTGCCTGTGTTGAGACCATAAATTCTTTAGGTACCACTGTAGTTTTCTCATATGCAGTCTGGCATGTGGGACCAGGATTATGCATGATGCCATGAAGCCCAAGGCCTGCAGTACTTTTCTTGCTGTTAGTTTGTTCTGCTTTGTTAATGCCAAGTAGTAAAGAGGGAGTTGTTCTTGTTTTTCTGCAGTTAGGAATGCCATTTGTTTTACTGTGTCCAATTCCGCACCCAAGAATGTTCTTGTTTGGGATGGTATCAGTCTTGACTTTTTTAAATTGACTGTGTATCCCAGGGCTTGTAGTAAGCAAATGACTCTTTGTAAATCTGTTGTCAGCTTGCTTTTGTTGTCCGCTTGTAACAGGCAGTCGTCCAGGTATGGATAAATTTGGATTAGCCTGCAGTGAGCGATTACTGATGCCAGGCATTTTGTGAATACTCTGGGCAGTAGATAAGCCAAAGGGCAATGCTGAGAATTGATAATGCTCTGATCCTGCAAGAAATCTGAGGTATCTTCTGCAATTTGGTCGTATGGGGACGTGCAGGTATGCCTCCTTGAGATCTAGAGTTACCAGCCAACACTCCTTGCCCAGCATGGGAAGAAGTTGCTGTAGGGTCAGCATTTTGAATTTTGAGACAATGATGTATGTGTTTAAGACGGACAGATCGAGAATAGGTCTCCAACTTTTCTCTTTTCTTGGTACTAGGAAGAGTCTGGAGTAGAATCCTTTGCCCTGTTCTGTTATTGGTACTCTTTCCACAGCTCTCATCTTTGTTAATTGAGCTATCTGCTTTAGAGCTTCTGTTTTTTGATTTGGAGGTAGGTTTGGCATTCCTCTTTTTACTGGTAAGGTGTGGAAGTGGAACCTGTAGCCTTGGTCTATGGTTTGCAAAATCCACTTGTCTTTTGTGATATAGTGCCAATTTTTTGAAAATAAGGCTAACTTTCCACCTAAAGGTGCTGCTATTTGCTCCCTGGAAGGCGGTGTCAGAGCCAAGTCACTGTGTTTGTCCTGTTGCAGTGGCAGTGGTTTTGTCTGTGCCTCGGTTATTGCCTTGCCACTGTCGTCCTCTGTAGGCACCTCCTCTGGATTGATTTCTGCCTCTAGAGCGTCTATTCCTGCCTCTGAGATTTTGAGGAGTCTGGAAAGGACCAATTTTTGGCAGGCCAGTTCCTGCTAAACCTTGGGGGCTGAACCTGTAAGAAATCCTTAACTGTTTGTACAGATTTTGCCTTCTCTTCCATTTTCTTCATTACTTGCTGAGCAGGTGTACCAAATAGACTGGCCTTATCCATAGGAGCATCTAACAGCTTTGCTTTAACATGATCCGGCAAGACCTGTTCTTTCAACCATGCATGCCTTCTTATCACTGTGCCAGTCATGGCTGATCTAAATGAAGCCTCCAGTGCATCATAGCCACATTTTAAAGAATGGTTACTAACCTGCTGAATGTTATTCACCATTTCTAAAACATATTTCTTATCTAAGGAGTCATCAGAGGACAGCTTCTTAGTTAACTGATCAAGCATAAACTCTTGGTATTGGATCATATGAAACTGACAGTTTAAAGCTCTAGCTGAGAGAATAGCAGAGGTGTAAACTTTTTTTCCCATCTCTAAGGACCTGGATTCCCTTTCAGAAGGAGTAGGGTTTTTTGCTGAGGTCGAGGCTACTGCCTTAGGCCCCTGGGATATAGTCTCAGGATCTGCAAGTGGGGCCTTGTATAGGTGGTGATGAGTGTCTGGCACCCTGTAAAATCTATCTGGTTTGGCAGGGGCTGGAGGTAAAGTATCAGGAGCAGTGCAAACATCATTAAATGCATCATCCACAACAGGCAGTACTGGAGGTATAGCTAGGGGCCTATGTTGTGGTAAGTGCAGAAAAGTCCTAAGCCTTTTTCTTGAATCTGAGAAATCTTGTCCCTGCCATTGGAATTGTTCTCTCATGGCATGTAAGGTTTCTCCAAAGGAAAATTCCTCTGGTGGAGTGGCAGATGGAATGGATTCTTCAGCATCGGAATCCTCATAAGTAGAAAAAGGAGCCTCTGGCTGATCTGTAATGTCTGAGTCATCCGAAGAATCATCAGAGGACACTGGCTCGGGGGGCTCTGCTCTAGGTCTCTTTTCTGGGGGCTGAGAGGCCCTGTCTGGGTGAGATTGATTAAGGATATTAAATCCTCTGCCAGAGTAAGCATTTGTGAACTAGAAGAGGGCCTGTGTGAGGGGGGCTTAACAGGCACTGATTTAACAGTTTTGGCTGCTTTAGCCCTGGCAAAGGCCTTAATAGACATGGCTGCAGGAGGCCTAGCAGCACCACGTGCTGGGGTAGAGACATCCAAAGGGATGGTGTCTGATAAATCACTAGGAACCACAGTAGTAGGTAAAACTTCAGAGGCCGATTCAACTAAGGTAGCAGGAGCCTCAGTAGTAGTCATGGATTCGGCTGTAGATTGACCGATTTTCTCATTTTCTGCCGAAACCGAGACACTCGCGGCTTGCTTAACCATGGTTTTGGCCGAAACCGCGGACCGCGAGTGTCGGTCTTTTTCTTTGCGTTTTTTAACAATTTGGGTAGTCGGAGGATCCGACGGCATAATGTACGCAAAATCTGAGCCGAAAAACTGTTCAGCAAACTCCGACCGACGCCTAAGCGTTCGTCGGTTGAAGGAAGCACAGGCTGAACAGGCTGCTACGTCGTGGTCTGGGCCTAAGCAAGGCAGGCAGTAAGAGTGGAAATCTTTATGAGGTATTTGTTTCCCACAAGTTAAACAGTTATTGACTTTTTCTGACATCGGCTGAGGCAAGAAAGAGTCCCCAACGGGGTACTTAGCTTTTTAGAAGTCTTCGAAGTAGTATTCGGTAGTAGTAATCTCTGGATCTGACCGACCGGCACTTGCGAACAGCTTCTGTTTCGGGCGCCACGCGGCAAGAAAGACTGAGGAAAATGGCGTCGGCTGATGCCTTTATACCCGAAGACCAGCAGAGATGACGTCGGGTGAAGTGCGACATCAGCCGAAGCCGGACCCAGACTTTGGAATCCGGCCGACCGAAGGGCTGCCTGGCGACAGGACAACCCATTTGTTATGACTGCAGATGCATCCTTGAAGGACATCCCCACGGTTTGCAGGATTTTCCTTACAGATAGCTGGGTCTTTGTGGCCAGTCAGGTGTCCCCAAATTGGTAGGCTGAAAAATATGCCAATAAAAATGCATGCACAAAAATAACATTTTCTTCATCTACAAGCAAATACACCAAATAGGTTGTGTAGCATAGAGAAGTGCAGATAAGTTCCAGCAAAGAAAAGGGGGATGGAGGGTGGGTAACCTGGACTGCAACAGTGAATACACTCGAACATCTACATTTATGGTAGGTACACAACTGTACTATGTTCATCGTGTTTCACTGTTGCAGTCATTACTCTAGGGTTGAATCCCAAAGCTGAGGATGGGTGGCTGGGCTAAATAGGATTAGGTGAGGCTATAAGGCTCTGCAGAACTGCAGTGGCAAAGCCTGCTCTGGACTTAGAGTAAAGAGGTAAGTGGTAGTGCTTTGTGAAGGTGTGCACTGAACTCCAAGTTGCAGCCTCTAAGATATCTTTGGTTGGTACTCCTCTGAGGAAGGCTGCTGAAGTGGCTGCTGCTTTGGTCGAATGAGGCCTAATGCCCTTAGGCACTGATTTGCCATGTTGAAAATTGCATAAGTGGATGCAATGACCTATCCATTTAGAAATAGTCTGTTTTGAGATGGCCTTTCCTTGTGATCCTGCAGCATATGACACTAATAGTTGCTCAGTCTTTCTGAAAGCTTTAGTTCTGTCCAAGTAGAAGCGTAACTGCTTATGTCCAAAGAATGCAGAATTTTCTCACTCTTGTTCTGTGGATTTGGATAAAAGGTAGGCAAGTGAATGGTTTGGTTGAGGGCCACACTGGACACCACCTTAGGCATAAATGCAGAGTTTGTCCTCAGAGAAACCCTGTCTGGATGAAAAATGATGAAAGGTTCCACAGCCATTAGTGCTTGTAACTCCGAGACTCGCCTTGCAGAGGTTATTGCTAGGAGCAGAGCTGTTTTCCAGGATAAGAATTTTATATCTGTTGTTGATGCTGGCTCGAAAGGAGGCAGTGTGAGTTTTTCCAAAACATAATTGAGGTCCCAGGCAGGAATTGGTGCTCTCCTTGGAGGCTTAATGTTTTTGGCCCCTCTGAGGTACTGCCTTATTAAAGGATGAGAAAAGATAGGTGGTTCCGTATTGTAGTGGGCTGAAATGGCAGAGGCATGAATCTTAACTGCTGAGAAAGAAAGGCCTTTGTTTAGCATCTCATTAAGGTATTGTAAAATCTGAGGGATATTTGGTATACACGTGTCAATGCCTTGTTCCTGGTTCCAAGCACAGAATCTCTTCCATTTTTCTGCATAAGATTTTCTGGTACTGGGCTTCCTGGCCTCCAAGATAACATCCATAACAGCTTTTGAAAGAGGAGTGTTCTGAATGGCTACATTATCCACCATGCTGCCAGATTTAAGGTCCTGAGTTGGCTGCACAGGATCTGATTGTTTTGTTGGGTCAGCAAGTGAGAAGTTTGAGGCAATATCCATGCTGGACCTTGAGACAAGCTCTTTAGGATTGGGTACAAGTGCTGGCGTGGCCAATCTGGTGCAATCAGTATCATTTTTGGCTTCTCTTGTCTGACCTTTAGGAGTACCCTGGGAAGGAGAGGCAGTGGGGGACAAGCATATACTGTTAGAATTTTTCCAGCTGAAGGATAGGGCGTCCACTTTCTATGCTTGGTTGTGGTAAATCCTTGTGCAAAATCTCTGCAATTGGCAGCTGTGAGGGAAGGCAAATAGATATATGTCTGGGCATCCCCATTTCCTTATTATCATGCTGAAGACTTGTGGATCCAGTTTCCATTCGTGGGAATCCATGAGGTTTCTGCTTAGTTCGTCTGCCAGAGTATTTGTTTTTCCTGGCAGGAATTGTGCTTGCAGGTGAACTTGAAAAGCCAATGCTGTATCCCATAAGGTCCTTGCTTGTCTGCAGAGGGGGTAGGAATGTGTACCTCGCTGCTTGTTTATGTACCACATGACCGTAGTGTTGTCTGTCTTTATCAGTAACTGCCCTGGGTGAAGCAGGTCCTTGAAAGCTGTCAGGGCATTTTGAACAGCTAGCAACTCTTTTTGATTGATGTGAAGATGCATCTGGTTTGCGGGCCATGTGCCCTGAATACATTTTCCTGCCATATGGGCCCCCCAGGCATAATCTGATGCATCCGTTGTCAGCGTCTGTCTGGCTGTGGGTAAACTGAATGGCAGACCCTTGTTGTGGTGACAGGCTTCTGCCCACCACCGAAACTCCTGTTGCAGGCAGGGAATGAGTGCAATTACTGTCTCCAGGCTGTGGCAATGCTGAGTCCAAACACTTTTTAGATACCATTGTAGTTTCCTCATATGCAGTCTGGCTGGCATATGGAATTAGTAGAATGCAGGATGCCATGAAACCCAAGGCCTGCAGGATTTTCCTTGCAGGTAGATGGGTCTTTGTTGCCATCATTTGAAAGTAATGAGTCAGTTGCCTTTGTTTGTCTGATGTGAGATAAGCCATCTGGGCAGTTGTATTTAAGCTTGCACCCAGGAATATTATCTCTTGAGAGGGCACTCGTTTTGATTTCTTTTCGTTTACTGTGTACCCTAGGCAAATTAGTAATCTTTTTACAAATGCCACATGCTTTAGTAGAATGTCCTTGCTGTCCACTTGAATAAGGCAGTTGTCCAAGCAGGGATATATTTGAATTCCTTTCTGTCTGCAAAATGCAATTACTGGTGCCAGGCATTTTGTGAAGACCCTGGGCACAGTAGATAAGCCAAAGGGCAGTGCAGAAAATTGGTAATGCATTGAGCCAGCTATGAATCTGAGGTATCTTCTGCAAGATTGTCTGATTGGGACATGCAGGTATGCCTCTTTGAGGTCCAAGGTAACTAGCCAAGCCCTCTTGCCCAGCATGGGTAGAAGTTGCTGCAGTGTCAACATTTTGAATTTTGGAACGTCCAGGAAAGTATTTAGAGTAGACAGGTCCAGTATTGGTCTCCAAGCTTTGTCCTTTCTGGGTACCAAGAAAAGTCTTGAGTAAAATCCTTGTCCCTGCTCTTGCTGTGGTACTTTTTGGATAGCCCTCATGTCCATGAGAGCAGAAATTTGTTTTTGTGCCTCTGCCCATTGATTGTGTGGCAGGTCTGGCATACCTTTTGACCTTGGTAGGGTGTGAAAGTGGAACCTGTAACCCTGGGAAACAATATTCAGTACCCATTTGTCCTGGGTGATCATGTGCCAATTTTGTGAGAAAAGTGCTAGTTTTCCCCCTAAGGGAGCTGCCAAAAGGTAAGAGCTTGGCATTGGTAGAGGAAAGTCATTGGGACTGTTTCCTATAAGGTTGTGATTTGTCTTCTCCGCCTTTGGGGGCTGAAGCACCCCATTGCTTAGGTCTGTATAAGCCTTGGGGCTGAGATCTGCCTCTTGGGCATCTGTATCTGCCTCTTTGTGGCCTATCTGACACTGGAAAGGACCAATTTTTAGAAGGTCAGTTCCTGCTAAATCTGGGTGGCTGAACCTGTAAGAAATCCTTTACTGTCTGCATTGATTTAGCTTTATCCTCCATTTTCTTTAACACCTCTTCTGCTTTAACACCAAACAAAGTATCATGTTGTAATGGAGCATCCAACAATTTTGCTTTAAAATGATCAGGTAAACGTTGTTCTTTTAACCAAGCATGCCTTCGAATGACAGAACCTGTAACTGCGGCTCTGCAAGAAGCCTCTAATGAATCA
This sequence comes from Protopterus annectens, assembly GCF_019279795.1. Classification (NCBI taxonomy): domain Eukaryota; kingdom Metazoa; phylum Chordata; order Ceratodontiformes; family Protopteridae; genus Protopterus; species Protopterus annectens. The sequence continues at coordinate 1,122,845,122 of NC_056745.1, forward strand.
AAACCACATTGCAAAGTATGCTTTTCCACTTGTTCAGCTGCATGCAATAAATCCTGCATTTCCTTATTTTTAGAACATTCTGAGCTTGTAAGCATTTTCTGTTTTACCAAAGACATTAGGTATTGTTGATATTTAAGCATGTGAAACTGGCAGTTTAAAGCCCTTACAGCTAAAGTAGCAGAGGTGTAGACTTTGTTCCCCCATCTGTCCAGTGCTCTAGAATCCCTATCCGAGGGAACAGGGTTTTTTGCAGTGGAAGCCTTGACCCCTTTGGGACCCTGAGAAATTGTTTCTGGGTCAGCAGCAGGGTTTTTATAAAGAAATTTATGAGAATCTGGGACCCTGTAGTACCTATCTGGCTTAACTGGTGCAGAGGGTAAAGAATCAGGAGACAAACAGGATTCAGAAAAAACATCATCAGCAATATCTAGTACAGGGGGAATAGCAAGGAGCCTGTCCTGAGGCAGTAAAAGAAAGTCACTGAGCCTTTTCTTGGATTCTGAATAATTCTGGCTCTCGCAATGGAAATGCTCCCTCATGATGTGCAGGGTTTCACCAAAAGAGTAATCCTCAGGAGGAGAGGCTGAAGGGATAGATTCTTCAGTGTCAGAGTCCTCATAGGGAGGAAGAGAATATCCCTGTTCTGAAGAGGAATCAGAAGAAATAGAAACCTGGTCAGAGGAATCATAGTCAGTATCTTGCCTAGGTCTTTTATCAGGAGGGGGATGGGACCCCTGATCAGAGTAATTAAGTCCTCGGCCATTTTAAGCATCTGTTTCTTTGGCATGGAGGACTGTCCAGATGAATGCTGTACTTGTTTCTTTGTCTTTATAGGTGTTTTAGACTTTGTCTTGGCTGCTGAAGTAATCCTGATAGTAAGCTGTGTAGGTCTGAAAACACCCTCAGAAACCGATGTCTGCTCAGCAGCTCTGGACCCTTCTGAGGGAATAGTCTCCATAGGCCCAATACCTTGAGTTTCCAGAGGCCTAGTTGTCTCCACGTGGGAGTCGAAGGCGGCCTGTGGCTCTGAGGTAGCGGGTGTCAGGGGCTGCGAAAGCGCCTCACTGAGAACCGGCGACTGGCCTAGAAGAGGCTTCGTCATCGGTTTTGGACCTCGGATGCCTGTCCTTTTCTTTGTCCTTGCGCTTTTTATGAATTCCGGTCGTCGGTTGTTCCGACGGTATTATATAATTAAACCTTCGGCCAAAGTAATGTAAAGCGAAATCGAACAGACACTTAATAGTGCGTTGGTTGAATCTAGCGCAAAACCTACAACTAGCAACGTCATGGTCGGGGCCTAAGCAAGGAATACAGTAAGAGTGAAAATCCTTATGAGGTAATTTCTTCCCACAAGAAATACAATTGTTAACTTTTACTGACATCGGTCTGGAGCAAGAAAAAGTTTCCCCAACGGGGTGCTTAGCTTTATTGAAGACTTCGGTTCTGAAATTCAATTTCGAAAATCTCAGAGGAGTCGGCCGACCGGCACTTGCGAACTGCTTTTGCTTCGGGCACTGCGCGGCAAGAAAGACTGAAGAAAATGGCGTCGGCTGCATCTTTTATACCCCTGCCGCACTGACGTCAGGGAAGAAGTGACGACAACCGATGCCGGACCTAGACTTTGGAATTCGGCCGATCGAGGACCCGCCTGATGGCAGGATAACCCATATGTTATGACTGCAGCTGTATGCACGATGAACACCTGGTTTTCCATGGTGGGTGTAGCAAAAACGTATGCAATGTCCTATCTATTTGGAAATGGTTTGTTTTGAGATAGCCTTTCCTTGTGATGCTGTAGCATAGGATACAAAAAGCTGGTCAGATTTTCTGAAAACCTTAGTTTTATCCAAGTAGTAACGTAGCTGCCTGTGAATGTCCAAGGAATGCAGGAGTCTTTCTCCTTTATTCTGTGGATTTGGAAAGAAGGTGGGTAAATGGATGGTTTGATTTAGAGCCACACTGGATACCACCTTAGGCATAAAGGAGGGTTAGTTCAGAGAAACTCTGTCTTGATGAAAAATGAGGAAAGGCTCTACTGCCATTAGTGCCTGAAGTTCTGAAACTCTTCTAGCTGAAGTGATTGCTAGCAGCAGGGCAGTCTTCCATGATATAAACTTTAAGTCAGTTGAGAAAGGGCTCAAAAGGAGGTAGCGTGAGTTTTTCCAGAACAAAGTTGAGGTCCCAAGTAGGTGTTGGTGCTCTCCTGGGAGGCCTAATGTTCTTGGCCCCTCTGAGAAACTGCCTTAAAAGTGAATGTGAAAATAAGGGAGGATCCATGTTGTAGTGAGCAGAAATGGCTGAGGCGTGGATTTTAATAGATGAAAAAGAAAGCCCTTTGTGTAACATCTCAGTTAGATATTGCAGAATCTGAGGTATGTCAGGTTGAAGGGTATTTTGGCCTTTAGCTTGGTTCCAGGCGCAAAACCTTTTCCATTTGTCTGAGAAGGCTTTCCTGATGCTGGGTCTTCTGGCCTCCAGAATAACTTCCATAACAGCTTGTGAGAGAGGAGCTGGCTGGTTGCTTTGCTGATTTGCCATGCAGCCAAGTTTAAGGTTTTGAGCTGGCTGTGTAGAATCTGATTGTCTTGCTGTGTGAGCAGGTGGGTAATCTGTGGTAGAATCCATGGTGGGCCCTGGGCCATATTCCTTAATAGTGGGTACCAGTGCTGGTGTGGCCAGTCTGGAGCAATGACTATCATTCGGGGTCTCTCCATCCTGACTTTCAGTAGCACCTTTGTGAGAAGGGGTAGTGGAGGAAAGGCATATACTCTTAGCATTTTCCAACTGAATGAGAGTGCGTCCACTTTCCAAGCTTGATGGTGAAAAGTCCTTGTGCAAAACTTTGTTAGCTGATAGTTTTGAGGGCTGGCAAACAGGTCTATGTCTGGGAGCCCCCATTTTTGAGTTATCATTGCGAATACTTGTGGATCCACTTTCCACTCATGGGGATCCATGATGTTTCTGCTTAGGTCGTCTGCCAATGTGTTCTTTTTTCCTGGCAGGAATTGAGCTTGTAATTGAACTTGATAAGCCAGTGCTGTGTTCCACAAGGTCATTGTTTGCCTGCATAGAGGGTAGGAGTGTGTACCCCCTTGTTTGTTTTATGTACCACATTACTGTGGTGTTGTCTTTCCTTATGATAAGCTGTCCTGGATGCAAGAGGTCCTTGAAGGCTGTCAGAGCATTTTGTACAGCTAGCATTTCTTTTTGGTTGATGTGCAGATTCCTTTGATCTGCTGTCCATAAGCCTTGAACGCACCATCCAGCCATGTGTGCCACCCAGGCATAGTCCGATGCATCTGTTGTCATAGTTTGCCCGGCTGGGGGTAGGGTGAAAGGCTGACCCTTGTTTAGGTGACAAGCCTGTGACCACCATAGAAACTCCTGTTGAAGGCAGGGAATGAGATTTATCATTGTTTCCAAGCTCTGGCTGTGTTGAGTCCATACGCTTTTTAGGTACCATTGTAATTTCCTCATATGTAGTTTTGCAAATGGTATTAGTAGTATGCAAGATGCCATGAAGCCCAAGGCCTGCAGAATTTTTCTTGCAGGGAGTTGGGTCTTTGTTGCCATTGTTCTGAAGTACTGAGTTAATTGTAGTTGTTTGTCTGGCGTCAGATAAGCCATCTGGGCCGTTGTATTCAAGCTGGCACCCAGGAATGTCATAATTTGTGAGGGCACTAGTTTTGATTTCTTTTCGTTTACTGTATACCCTAGGCAACTTAGAAGATGTCTTACAAAAGCCAGGTAAGAGAATGTCCTTGCTTTCTGCTTGGATGAGACAGTTGTCCAGGTATGGGTATATTTGAATTCCTCTCTATCTGCAGTATGCAATTACTGGTGCCAGGCATTTTGTGAAGACCCTGGGCGCAGTAGATAAGCGAAAGGGCAGTACAGAGAATTGGTAATGGGTTGAACCTGCAATGAAACGGAGGTATCTTCTGCAATTTTGTCTGACAGGGACATGCAGATATGCCTCCTTGAGGTCCAATGTTACTAGCCAAGCTTTCTTGCCCAACATGGGAAGAAGCTGCTGTAGTGTTAGCATCTTGAATTTGGGTACTAGCAAGAAGGTGTTTAAGACTGAAAGGTCCAGAATGGGTCTCCAAGCATTGTCCTTTCTGAGGACTAGAAAGAGCCTTGAGTAAAATCCTTGGCCTTGCTCCTGTGTAGGTACAAGTTGAATGGCTCTCATGTCCATGAGAGCTGTAATTTGTTTTTGTGCCTCTGCCCATTGATTTTGTGGCAGGTTTGGCATTCCTTTTATCCCTGGCAAGGTGTGGAAATGGAACCTGTATCTGTGTGAGATAATGTCTAGGACCCATTTGTCCTTTGTGACGATGCGCCACTTGCCTGCAAAAAGTGCTAATTTTCCTCCCAAGGGAGCTGCCAAGAGGATTTTGCTTGGCAGTTTGAGGTTTGAGTCATTGTGTTTGCCTTCTAGTGGTTTGGGACCCGTTTTCTCCTCCCTTCTGTGTTGTAGTGCCCCATTGGCGAAGTTTGTAAGGGATTTGTGCCTGTCCTCTGCCCCTTGGGTGCCTGTATTTACCCCTCTGTGATCTGTCAGAAGCTGGAAAGGACCAATTTTTTGTTGGCCAATTTCTGCTGAAGCGTGGGGGCTGTTACCTGTAAGAAATCTTTGACCGTTTGCATAGATTTTGCCTTATCCTCCATTTTCTTTAAAACCTCCTCTGCTTTAACCCCAAATAAAACATCCTGCTGTAAGGGTGCATCCAGTAACTTTGCTTTAACATGATCAGGCAGAGATTGTTCCTTTAACCAAGCATGCCTACGTATAACAGACCCAGTAACAGCTGCTCTAGAGGAAGCTTCCAAGGCATCAAAACCACATTGTAAAGTATGTTTGCCCACCTGTTCAGCTGCATGCAGCAGATCTTGCACTTCCTTGAATTCAGACTGCTGAGGGTGCGTGCCCATCTTTTGTTTTATTTGAGACATTAGGAATTGCTGTTTTTTAAGCATGTGAAATTGACAATTTAGTGCTTTCATAGCTAGAGTAGTTGAGGTGTAAACCTTCTTCCCCCACCTATCTAGTGCTCTGGAGTCCCTTTCTGAGGGTACAGGATTTTTAGCCATAGAAGCCTTAGCCCCTTTGGGACCCTGGGAGACTGTCTCTGGATCAGCAGCAGGGATTTTGTAAAGGAATTTGTGAGAGTCTGGCACTCTATAGTATCTATCTGGTTTGGCTGGAGCAGGAGGCAGAGAATCTGGATTTAGACTAGATTCTATGAAGACATCATCCACTATGTCCAAAACTGGGGGGATAGCAAGTGTTCTGTGCTGGGGGAGTAAAAGAAACTCTCGGAGCCTTTTCTTTGAGTCAGAGTAGTCCTGACCTTCCCAGTGGAAATGTTCCCTCATGGCTAAGGTTTCCCCAAAGGAGTAGTCTTCAGGGTGGGAAGCTGAGGGAATGGAGTATTCAGCATCAGAATCTTCATAAGGGGGAAAGGAGTAATCCTGTTCCTCAGAGGAGCCTGAGGAAACAGACACCTTATCAGAGGAGGCATAATCCTCTTCTTGTCTAGGCCTTTTGTCGGGGGGGGAACCCCTGATCAAAGAAATCAAATCTTCAGCCATTTTAAGCATCTGTTTCTTAGGCATAGGGCCTTGACTTGGAGACTGAAGTGTAGGCTTTTTTGGTTTTAGAGGAGTCTTAAGCTTAGCATAAGATTTTATGGCGAGGGTAGTCGGTCTGAAGACACCTTCAGAAACTGAAGGTGTTTTTGCAGCACTGGCTTCCCCTACTGCAATGTCGCCAATAGAGCCTAAGGAAAATGGCTACATCGGCCTAGAAATCTCTGCTTGAGAAACCGAAGCGGTCTGGGGTTCCAATTCTGCGGTCGTCAGGGGCTGCGTAGGCGCCTCACTGAAAACCGGAGAACCGGCAACCAGCCCAGCCGAGGCCTCGGAGTCTGGCTTGGATCTACGCTGCCTGTCTTTATCTTTGCATTTTTTTATGCACGCCGGTAGTCGGTTGCTCCGACGGCATAGTGTAATTAAATTTCCTACCAAAGTAGTGTCGAGCGAAATCAAAGCGTCACTTTATAGTTCGCTTATTGAACCTAGCACAAAACCGACAATCAGTGACGTCGTGGTCTGGGCCTAAGCAAGGTATACAATAAGAATGAAAGTCTTTATGAGGTATTTGCTTCCCACAAGAAATGCAATTGTTAACTTTTTCTGACATCGGACTGAGGCAAGCAAGAGGCAGACATCACACTTGGGTTATCCTGCTGGCAGGCTAACCGCAGTCAGCCCGAGTTCCAAAGTCTAGGTCTGGCGTTCGTTGCTGTCACCTCCTCCCTGACGTCAGTGCGCCAGGGGTATAAAAGATGCAGCCAACGCCATTTTCTTCAGTTTTTCTTGCCCCAGATGTCAGGTGCCCTTAAAATTGTAGGCTAAATTATGCCAATAAGCATGCATGCACAAAAAACAACTTTTCCTTCATCTACAAGCAAATACACCACATATGTTGTATAGAATAGAGAAGTACAGATAAGTCCCAGCAAAGGAAAAGGGGGAAGGTGGAAGGGTAACCTGGATTGCAACAGCGAATACACTTGAACATCTACATTTATGGTAGGTACACAACTGTACTATGTTCATCGTGTTTCACTGTTGCAGTCATTACAATTGGGTTGAATCCCAAAGCTAAGGTTGGGAGGCTGGTGCTAAATAGGATTAGGAGAGGCTATCAGGCCCTGCAGAACTGCAGTGGCAAAGCCTGCCCTGGATTTAGAGTAGAGAGGTAGGTGACCATGCTTTGTAAAAGTATGCACTGAACTCCAAGTTGCAGCCTCTAAGATGTCTTTGGTTGGTACTCCTCTGAGGAAGGCTGCTGAAGTAGTTGCTGCTCTGGTTGAATGTGGCCTAATGCCCTTAGGCACTGATTTGCCATGCTGTGAATAGCAGAAACGAATGCAGTGGCCTATCCACTTTGAAATAGTCTGCTTTGCGATAGGCTTTCCTTGTGATTCTGCAGCATATGCCACTAGAAGTTGTTCAGTCTTTCTAAAAGCTTTGGTTCTGTCCAAGTAGAAGCGTAGCTGCCTGTGAATGTCCAAAGAATGCAGAATTCTCTCACCCTTATTCTGTGGGTTTGGATAAAATGTAGGCAAATTAATTGTTTGGTTAAGGGCCACACTGGACACTACCTTAGGCATAAATGTAGGGTTTGTCCTTAGAGAAATCCTGTCAGGATGGAAAATGATAAAAGGTTCCACAGCCATGAGTGCCTGTAACTCTGACACTCGTCTAGCGGAGGTTATTGCTAGGAGCAGAGCTGTTTTCCAGGATAAGAATTTTAGATCAGCTGCAGAGGCTGGCTCAAACGGAGGCAGTGTGAGTTTTTCCAAGACATAGTTGAGGTCCCATGCAGGTATTGGTGCTCTCCTTGGAGGCCTTATGTTTTTGGCCCCTCTGAAGTACTGCCGTAGTAATGGATGAGAAAAAATAGGTGGTTCTGTATTGTAATGAGCTGAAATGGCAGAGGCATGAATTTTAATTGATGAAAAGGAAAGGCCTTTATCAAGCATCTCAGTTAAGTATTGCAAAATCTGAGGAATATTTGGAACAATCGTGTCAATACCTTGTGCCTGGTTCCAAGCACAGAATCTCTTCCATTTTTCTGCATAAGATTTTCTGGTGCTAGGCCTCCTGGCCTCCAAAATAACATCCATCAATGCTTTAGAGAGAGGTGTGTCTTGAGTGGCTACATTATCCGCCATGCTGCCAGGTTTAAGGTCCTGAGTTGGCTGTGCAGTATCTGACTGTCTTGTTGGGTCAATAAGTGAGGAATTTGAGGTAAGGTCCAAGCTGGGCATTGAGACAAGCTCTTTAGGATTGGGTACCAGTGCTGGTGGGGCCAGTCTGGGGCAATCAGTATCATTTTTGGTTTCTCTTGTCTGAGCTTGAGGAGTACCTTGGAGAGGAGAGGCAGAGGAAGAAAGGCATATACTGTTAGGTTTTTCCAGCTGAAAAATAGAGCATCCACTTTCCATGCTTGCTTGTGATAAGTCCTTGTGCAGAATCTCTGTAGTTGGTAGTTGTGAGGGGAGGTAAATAGGTCTACGTCCGGGCATCCCCAGTTCCTTGTTATCATGCTGAAGACTTGTGGATCCAATTTCCACTCGTGGGGATCCATTAGGTTTCTGCTTAGTTTGTCTGCCAGAGTATTTGTCCTTACTGGCAGGAATTGTGCTTGCAGATGTACTTGGTAAGTCAATGCTGTGTCCCACAAGTTCATGGCTAGCCTGCAGAGGGGGTAGGAATGTGTGCCTCCCTGCTTGTTTATGTACCACATGACTGTAGTATTGTCTGTCTTTATCAGTAGTTGTCCTGGATGAAGTAGATCCTTGAAGGCTGTCAGGGCATTCTGAACAGCTAGCATCTCTTTTTGATTGATATGCAGATGCATTTGACTTGCGGACCATGTGCCCTGAATACATCTTCCTGCCATATGGGCCCCCCAGGCATAATCTGATGCATCTGCTGTCAATGTCTGCCTGGCTGTGAGTAAGCTGAATGGCTGTCCCGTGTTGTGGTGACAGGCTTTTGCCCACCATCGAAACTCCTGTTGCAGGCAGGGAATGAGGGTAATTATTGTTTCCAGGCTGTGGCAATGTTGAGTCCAAACACTTTTTAGATACCACTGAAGTTTCCTCATATGCAGTCTTGCATATGGAATTAGCAGAATGCAGGATGCCATGAAGCCCAAAGCCTGCAGAATTTTTCTTGCAGATAACTGGGTCTTTGTTGCCAACATTTTGAAATAAGTAGTCAGTTGTCTGTGTCTGGCATGAGATAAGCCATCTGGGCAGTTGTATTTAAGCTTGCACCCAAGAATATTATCTCTTGAGAGGGTACGAGTTTTGATTTCTTTTCGTTTACTGTGTACCCTAGACCTGTTAGTAATCTTTTTACAAACGCCAGATGCTGTAGTAGAATGTCCTTGTTCTCTGCTTGAATAAGGCAGTTGTCCAAGTAAGGATATATTTGTATTCCTCTTTGTCTGCAAAATGCAATTACTGGTGCCAGGCATTTTGTGAAGACCCTGGGAGCAGTAGATAAGCCAAAGGGCAGTGCAGAGAATTGGTAATGCATTGAGCCAGCTATAAATCTGAGGTATTTTCTGCATGATTGTCTGATTGGGACATGCAGGTATGCCTCTTTTAGGTCAAAAGTCACAAGCCAAGCCTTGTTGCCCAACATGGGCAGAAGCTGCTGCAGAGTTAACATTTTGAATTTTGGAATATCCAGGAATGTGTTTAGGATAGACAGGTCCAGTATTGGTCTCCAGGCTTTGTCTTTTCTGGGCACCAAGAATAGCCTTGAGTAGAATCCTAGTCCCTGCTCTTGCTGTGGTACTAGCTGGATGGCTCTCATGTCCATGAGGGATGAAACTTGTTTTTGTGCCTCTGTCCATTGATTGCGTGGCAGGTCTGGCATACCGTTTGTCCTTGACAGGGTGTGAAAGTAGAACCTGTAGCCTTGTGATACGATATTTATGACCCATTTGTCCTGGGTGATCATGCGCCAATTTTGTGAAAAAAGTGCTAGTTTTCCCCCCAAAGGGGCTGCCAGAAGATAAGTGCTTGGTGCTGGCAGGAGAAAGTCATTCATTCTGTTTCCTGTATGGCTGTGATTTTTCCTCTCCGCTTTTGGAGGTAGAAGCACCCCATTGTTTATGCCTGTATGAGCCTTGGGGCTGTGATCTGCCTCTGGGTCATCTGTATCTGCCTCTTTGTGGCCTGTCTGACACTGGAAAGGACCAATTCTTTGTAGGCCAGTTCCTGCTAAATCTGGGAGGCTGTACCTGCAAGAAATCCTTGACTGTTTGCATAGATCTAGCTTTGTCCTCCATTTTCTTCAACACCTCTTCTGCTTTAACACCAAACATGGTATCATGCTGTAATGGAGCATCTAATAGTTTTGCTTTAACATGATCAGGTAGATTCTGTTCTTTTAACCAAGCATGCCTCCTAATGACAGAACCTGTATCATCGGCCCTGCAGGAGGCCTCTAGAGAATCAAAACCACACTGCAAAGTATGCTTTCCCACTTGTTCAGCTGCATGCAATAAATCCTGCATTTCTTTGTTTTCTGCACATTCTGAATTTGTCAACATTTTCTGTTTAAGCAGTGACATAAAATATTGCTGATATTTAAGCATATGAAACTGACAATTTAAAGCTCTTACAGCCAAGGTAGCAGAAGTATAAATCTTTTCCCCCCATCTGTCCAGGGCCCTTGAATCCCTATCAGAGGGGATAGGGTTTTTTGCAGTGGAAGCCTTGACCCCTTTGGAACCCTGAGAGATAGCTTCTGGGTCAGCAGCAGGGTTTTTATAAAAAAATTTATGTGAATCAGAAACCCTGTAGTATCTGTCTGGCTTAACAGGAGCTGGTGGTAAAGAGTCAGGAGACAGACCGGACTCTGAAAATACATCATCTACAATGTCTAAAACAGGAGGGATAGCAAGGGGCCTGTGCTGAAAGGAAGTCTCGGAGCATTTTCTTGGATTCTGAGTAATCGTGGCTCTCCCAGTGGAAATGCTCCCTCATAGTATGCAGGGTCTCCCCAAAAGAAAAATCCTCAGGAGGAGAGGCTGAAGGGATAGATTCTTCAGCATCAGAATCCTCGTAGGGAGGAAGAGAATATTCCTGTTCAGAAGAGGAATCAGAGAAAATGGAAACCTGATCTGAAGATTCATATTCTATCTCTTGCCTAGGCCTCTTAGGAGGGGGATGGGAACCCCTGATCAAAGTAATTAGGTCTTCGGCCATTTTAAGCATCTGTTTTTTAGGCATGGTGGCCTGTCCAGGAGAATGCTGTACTTGTTTCTTTGTCTTTAGAGCTGCTTTAGTCTTTGCCTTTGAAGCTGAAGTTGGTTTCACATATAACTGTGTAGGCCTGAAAACACCCTCAGAAGCCAATGCCTGCTCAGCGGCTTCGGACCCATCTGAGGGAATAGTTTCCGAGTGTCCAATACTTTGAGTTTCCAGCGGCCTAGTCAGCTCCATGTGGGAGTCGGAAGCGGCCTGTGGCCCTGAGGTAGCGGGCGTCATGGGCTGCGAAAGCACCTCACTGAGAACCGGCGACAAGCCTAGCGGAAGACTCATCGTCAGTTTTGGACCTCGGACACCTGTCCTTTTATTTTTCTTTGCGCTTTTTATAAACTCCGGTAGTCGGCTGTTTCGACGGCATTATATAATTGAATCTTCTGCTAAAGTAATGAAATGCAAAATCGTACCGACGCTTAATAGTGCGTTGGTTAAATCTAGCACAAAACCGACAACTGGCAACGTCATGGTCAGGGCCCAGGCAAGGAATACAGTAAGAATGAAAATCCTTATGAGGTATTTGCTTCCCACAAGAAACACAATTATTAACTTTTTCTGACATCGGTCTGGAGCAAGAAAAAAGTTTCCCCAACGGGGTACTTAGCTTTAATGAAGACTTCGGATCTGAAATTCGAATATCTCAGGAGTTGGCCGACCGGCACTTGCAAACTGCTTTTGCTTCGGGCACCGCGCAGCAAGAAAGACTGAAGAAAATGGCGTCGGCTGCATCTTTTATACCCCTGGCATACTGACGTCGGGGAGGAGGTGACAGCAACCGACGCCGGACCTAGACTTTGGAACTCGGGCCGACTGCTGGTAGCCTGCCAGCAGGATAACCCAATTGTAATGACTACAACAGTGAAACACGATGAACATCCATGAGGGACGTAACTTGTTTCTGTGCCTCTGCCCACTGATTTTGTGGCAGATCTGGCCAACCGTTTGGAATTGGCAGAGTGTGGAAATGAAATCTGTATCCCTGGGATACTATGTTTAATACCCACTTGTCCTGGATTATTAACTGCCAATTTTGAGCATGAAGTGCTACTTCCCCCCCCCAGAGGGCTGCCGAAGATAAGTGCTTGGTGATGGCAGAGGGAAGTCATTGAGACGGTTTACTGTAGGGTTGCACTTTATTTCCTCCAGATTTGGAGGTAGAGGCACCCCATTGCTTTGACCTGTAAGAATCCTGTGACTGGTATCTAGAGCCCTTGGAGCACCTGGATTTGCCCCATGAAGGTCTGTCGGACACAGGAAAGGACCAATTTTTTTGTAGGCCAATGTCTACTGAATCTTGATGGCTGCACTTGTAAAAAGTCTTTTACAGTTTGCATAGACTTAGCTTTGTCTTCCATTTTCTTTAAAACCTCTTCTGCCTTAATACCAAACAGAGTATCATGCTGTAAAGGTGCATCCAACAATTTAGCTTTAACATGATCATGCAATTTTTGCACTTTTAGCCAGGCATACCTTCTAATCACAGATCCAGTAACTGTGGCCCTGCAGGAGGCCTCTAAGGAATCAAAACCACATTGCAAAGTATGCTTTCCAACTTGTTCTGCTGCATGCAATAATTCCTGTAATTCTTTATTTTCCACACATTCAGAAATCAACATCATTGTCTGTTTCAATAATCCCATAACATTCTGTTGACATTTAAGCATATGAAACTGGCAGTTTAAGGCCCTAATTGCCAAGGTTGCAGTTGTATAAACCTTCTTTCCCAATCTATCCAGCGCCCTGGAATCTCTAACAGAGGGGGTAGGGTTTTTAGCTGTTGAGGCCTTCACACCTTTGGGACCCTGTGAGATAGTTTCAGGGTCAGCAGCAGGGTTTTTAAATAACAATTTCTGTGAATCAGGAACCCTGTAATATCTGTCTGGCTTGCTAGGAGCTGGAGGTAAGGAGTCTGGAGTCCTGCTGGATTCCGAAAACAAATCAACAACAACGCCCAATACAGGAGGTATGGCTAAAGGCATATGTTGAGGGAGAAGAAGGAAATCCCTAAGCCTCTTTTTTGATTCTGAGAAATCTTGACTCTCCCAATGAAAATGCTCCCTCAAATTATGCAAGGTTTATCCAAAGGAATAATCTTCAGGAGGAGATGCAGATGGGATGGACTCCTCTGCATCTGAATCCTCATAGGGTGGTACAGAACATTCCTGATCAGAAGAGGAATCAGAAAAAATAGAAACCTGATCTGAAGATTCATAATCAGTGTCTTGCCTAGGCCTCTTATGGGGGGGGGGGGGGGTTGGGAACCCCTGATCAAGGTAATTAGGTCTTCAGCCATTTTTATCATCTGTTTTTAGGTTCATAGGTTCATACTAGGCTATCTGCCCGAGGGCATTTACAAGCCTAGCCCATAGTTTTGTGGCTTAAGCCACCCCTTTAGTATGGGGAACTATACCCATTATTTTGCTGTGCCTCTGTTGAGCAGTGACACTGAGGTAATCCCTGGGGTATATCTGCGATCTCCCATCCATTGGTCAAGATTTCTCTTGAACAAGGCCAGCGAGGTGCTCTGCCTCACATATACCGGGATTTTATTCCACAGCATAGGGAGTCTTTGGGTGATGAATCTATCCCTCCAGCACGTCCTATTAATAGCCGTGTCGAGGTTTAAGTTTTTGGGCATAGAGGCCTGAGCAAGTGGCTCATGCGTCAGTTTTTTAGCCTTAGAAGTTGCTTTTGTCTTTGTTTTTGAAGCTGGCATTGATTTTATATAGAAATGCTGAGGCCTGAAGACACCTCTCAGAAGCCGGTACCTGCTCAGCGGCTTCGGACCCATACGAGGGAGAGACATCCGTGGGTACAATACTTTGAGAATCTCACAGCATGCTGGACTCCACTTGGGTCTCGGCAGAGGCCTGCGACTCAAAAGTAGTGGGTATCAGGGGCTGCGAAAGTACCTCACTGAGTACCAGCGAACCGGCGACTGGCTTAGGGGAAGCTTCGTCATCAGTTTTGGACCTCGACAGTCTGTCTCTGCTCCTTTTCTTTGCGTTTTTTGTGAACTCTGGTAGTCGGATTGCTATCTGATGACATTTCAGGGTAGTTAAATCTGTTTCTAAAATATTCTGAAGCAAAGATATACTGACGCTTAATAGTGCGCTGGTTAAATCTAGCATAAAAACAGACAGCAAGGCACGTTATGATCTGGGCCTAGGCAAGGAATACAGTACAAATGGAAATCCTTATGAGGTATTTGCTTCCCACAAGTAATGCAATTATTAACTTTTACTAACATCGGTATGGAGCAAGAAAATTCCCCAACGGGGTACTTAGCTTTAACTGAAGACTTTGGTTCTGAAACTCAAAATCGAAAATTTCAGGAGTCGGCCAACCGGCACTTGCGAACTGCTTCTGCTTCAGGCACCGCGCGGCAAGAAAGACTACAGAAAATGGCGTCGGCTGCCTGTTTTATACCCCTGACGACCTGACGTCATGGAATAGGTGGCAGCAACCGACGCAGGACCCAAGACTTTGATATTCAGGCAGACTGAGGGCAATCTGCCAGCAGATTACCCAAATGTAATGACTGCAACAGTGAAACACGAAGAACATTCAGGACTGCAACAGTGAATACACTCAAACATCTACATTTATGGTAAGTGTACACAACTGTACTATGTTCTTCGTGTTTCACTGTTGCAGTCATTGCATTTGGGTAGATTCCCAAAGCTATGGCTGGGAGGATGGACTTGTACAGCATTAGGACCAGCTATAAGGCCCTGCAAAACAGCAGTGGCAAAGCCAGCCTGGATTTAGAGAAAATTGGTAAGTGATACTTGGTGAAAGTATGAACTGAACTCCAAGTAGCAGCTTCTAGAATATCCCTGGTATGAACACCTCTGAGAAAGGCTGTAGAAGCAGATGCAGCCCTGGTGGAATGAGATCTGATCCCCTGGGGGATAGGTTTTCTATGGTGCTTATAGCAGAAATGAATACAATGGCTTATCCATTTAGAAATGGTTTGTTTTGAAATAGCCTTCCCCTCTGCCCCTGCAGCAAATGCTACCAGCAGTTGTTCAAATTTTCTTCGACATTTAGTCCTGTCTAAGTAGAATCTAAGTTGTCTGTGTACATCCAATGAATGCAGAATCCGCTCCCCCTTGTTCTGTGGATTGGGAAAGAAAACTGGCAAATGAATGGACTGATTAAGAGCCACACTGGATACCACATTGGGAATGAAGGATGGATTGGTCCTGAGTGACACCCTGTCCACATGAAAGACGATGAAAGGCTCCACTGCCATAAGGGCCTGTAATTCAGATATCCTTCTAGCTGAAGTGATTGCTAAAAGGAAGGCTGTTTTCCAGGAAAGGAAGGCTGTTTTCCAGGAAATAAAGTTTAAGTCTGCAGTAGCAGCTGGCTCAAAAGGAGGTAGAGTGAGTTGCTCCAATACAAAGTTAAGGTCCCAGGCAAGGGTTGGAGCTCTCCTGGGTGGTCTCAAGTTTTTTGGCCCCTCTGAGATGCTGCATGAGCACAGGATGAGAGAAGAGGGGGGTGTTCTGTGTTGTAATGAGCTGAAATGGCTGAAGCATGGATTTTAATGAAGGAAAAAGACAGGCCCTTGTGAAGCATCTCAGTTAATTATTGCAAAATCTGAGGTAAATTGGGTGCTGCTGTGTTCATCCCTTGAGACTGATTCCAGGCACAGAATATTTTCCATTTGTCAGCATAAGATTTTCTAGTACTAGGTCTTCTCGCCTCCAAAATTACATCCATCACAGGTTTGCTGAGGGATGCTAAAGGGGAATTTAAATGATTAGCCAAGCTGCAAGATTCAATGTTTTGGAGCTGAGGGTGCAGAATTTGGTTCTCCTGCTGAGACCATAAGGAAAGTGTCTGAGGCAGGTGCCATGGAGAAATTTGTGACACACTGCGCAGGGGTGGGTACCAGTGTTGGCGTCGCCAGTCTGGAGCAATCAAAATTATTTTTGGTTTGTCCTGTTTGACTTTTAGTAGAACTTTGGAGAGCAGAGGCAGAGGGGGGAAAGGCATAGACTGATAGGTTTTTCCAGCTGAAGGACAGAGCATCCACTTTCCAGGCTTTTTTGTGAGGAGTTCTTGTGCAAAATTTGTCCAACTGGTAGTTCTGGGGTGAGGCAAAAAGATCTATGTCTAAGTTGTCTGTGTACATCCAATGAATGCAGAATCCGCTCCCCCTTGTTCTGTGGATTGGGAAAGAAAACTGGCAAATGAATGGACTGATTAAGAGCCACACTGGATACCACATTGGGAATGAAGGATGGATTGGCACCCTGTCCACATGAAAGACGATGAAAGGCTCCACTGCCATAAGGGCCTGTAATTCAGATATCCTTCTAGCTGAAGTGATTGCTAAAAGGAAGGCTGTTTTCCAGGAAAGGAAGGCTGTTTTCCAGGAAATAAAGTTTAAGTCTGCAGTAGCAGCTGGCTCAAAAGGAGGTAGAGCGAGTTGCTCCAATACAAAGTTAAGGTCCCAGGCAAGGGTTGGAGCTCTCCTGGGTGGTCTCAAGTTTTTTGGCCCCTCTGAGATGCTGCATGAGCACAGGATGAGAGAAGAGGGGGGTGTTCTGTGTTGTAATGAGCTGAAATGGCTGAAGCATGGATTTTAATGAAGGAAAAAGACAGGCCCTTGTGAAGCATCTCAGTTAATTATTGCAAAATCTGAGGTAAATGGGGCGCTGCTGTGTTCATCCCTTGAGACTGATTCCAGGCACAGAATATTTTCCATTTGTCAGCATAAGATTTTCTAGTACTAGGTCTTCTCTCCTCCAAAATTACATCCATCACAGGTTTGCTGAGGGATGCTAAGGGGGAATTTAAATGATTAGCCAAGCTGCAAGATTCAATGTTTTGGAGCTGAGGGTGCAGAATTTGGTTCTCCTGCTGAGAACAAAAGGAAGGTGTCTGAGGCAGGTGCCATGGAGAAATTTGTGACACACTGCGCAGGGGTGGGTACCAGTGTTGGCGTCGCTAGTCTGGAGCAATCAAAATAATTTTTGGTTTGTCCTGTTTGACTTTTAGTAGAACTTTGGAGAACAGAGGCAGAGGGGGAAAGGCATAGACTGATAGGTTTTTCCAGCTGAAGGACAGAGCATCCACTTTCCAGGCTTTTTTTGTGAGGAGTTCTTGTGCAAAATTTGTCCAACTGGTAGTTCTGGGGTGAGGCAAAAAGATCTATGTCTGGGCTCCCCCATTTGCTTGTCAACATGTTGAAAATCCGTTGTTCCAGTTTCCATTCATGTGGGTCCATGAGATTTCTGCTTAGTTCGTCTGCCAGAATATTCAGCTTTCATGGCAGGAATTGAGCTTGCAGTTGTACTTGGCAGCTCAAGGCAGTGTTCCACAATGCCATGGCTAGTCTGCACAGGGGGAAGGAATGTGTACCCCCCTGCTTGTTTATGTACCACATAACCATGGTGTTGTCCATCTTTACCATTAGTTGTCCTGGAAGAAGGTAGTCCTTGAAGGCTGTCACGGGCATTCTGTACAGCTAGCATTTCTTTTTGATTACGATTTGAAGGTGCATTTGATTTGGGCTCAATTTGCCCTGAATGCACTCCCGTGCCAGATGAGCCCCCCATACATAATCTGTTGCGTCTTTAGTTAGGGTGTGGGCGGCAGGGGGTAGTGTGAATGACAGTCCCTTGTTTTGGCGGCAGGCCTCTGCCCACCATAGGAACTTTAGGTGCAGGCAAAGTATGATAGGAATCATTGTTGCCAGGCTGTGCCAATGTTGACTCCATAAACTTTTTAAGTACCACTGAAGTTTCCTCATATGCAGTCTTGCATATGGAATTAGAAGAATGCAGGAGGCCATGAACCCAAAGGCTTGCAGTATTTGTATTGCAGATAGCAGGGTATTTGTGGCCACCTGTTTGAAATAAGTCACCAAATGAATTTGCTTTTCTGGCAAAAGAAAAGCCATTCTGGGCAGTTGTACTCAAGCTTGCACCCAGGAATGTAATTTTTTTGGGAGGGTACCAGTTGTGATTTCTTTTCGTTTATGGTGTACCCTAGACAAGTTAGAACCCTTTTTACAAACGCCAGATGTTTTAGAAGACTGGCCTGGTTTTCTGCCTAAATTAGACAATCGTCCAGGTATGGATATATTTGAATATTTCTTTGCCTGCAAAATGCAATTACTGGAGCCATGCACTTTGTGAATACCCTGGGCGCAGTAGACAAGCCAAAGGGCAGTGCAGAGAACTGATAACGCAAGTAGCCTGCTTTGAAGAGTAGGTATCTTTTGCAAGATTCCCTGATTGGGATATGCAGGTAAGCCTCTTTTAAATCTAGAGTTGCCAATCAGGCATCCTTGCCTAGCATAGGAAGTAACTGATGAAGAGTCAGCATCTTGAATTTTGGAATGTCCAGAAAGGTGTTTAGAGTAGACAGGTCCAGAATTGGACGCCATGATTTGACTTTTCTGGGTACCAGGAAAAGTCTGGAATAGAAACGTTGTCCCTTTTCCCCTTTTGGTACCGGTTGAATAGCCCCCATGTTTAAGAGGGAAAGTACTTGTTTCTGAGCCTCTGCCCACTGATTTGGGGGCAGGTCTGGCCACCTGTTTGGAGTTGGCAACATGTGGACATGAAATCTGTATCCCTGGGACACTATATTTAAAACCCGTTTGTCCTGGGTTATAAGTTGCCAGTTTTTTGCATGAAGAGCACCTTTTCCTCCCAAAGGGACGGCTGAAAGGTAAGTGCTTGGTAATTTTAAAGGAAAGTCATTGAGTCTGTTTACCATAGGGTGGTGTCTTGTTATTTCCAGATTTGGAAGTGGAAGCACCCCATTGCTTAGTTCTGAGAGTCCCTTGGGACTGAAACCTGGTGCTTTTGGAGTGTCTGGGTTTGGCTGGAGTGAATCTGGAAGGAGCTGGAAAGGACCATTTCTTAGTAGGCCAGTGCCTACTAAATCTTGGAGGTTGCACTTGTAAAAAATCTTTCACAGTTTGCATACATTTAGCTTTATCTTCCATCTTTTTTAGAACTTCTTCAGCCTTATTGCCAAACAGATGGTCCTGATGCAAAGGAGCATCCAATAATTTTGCTTTAACATGATCAGGCAGAGATTGCTCCTTAAGCCAAACATGCCTCCTAAGCACAGACCCAGTAACAGCAGCCCTGCAGGAGGCTTCTAAAGAATCAAAACCACATTGCAAGGTATGTTTTCCAACTTGTTCAGCTGAATGCAATAAATCCTGTAAATCTTTATTTTCCACACAGTCAGAAATTAACACCATTTTCTGTTTAAGCAGTCCCAAGATATGCTGCTGATATTTTAGCATATGAAATTGACATTTTAAAGCCCCGATTGCCAAGGTTGCAGACATATAAACCTTTTTACCCCATCTATCCAGCGCCCTGGAGTCTCTATCAGAAGGGGTAGGATTTTTAGCAGTAGAGGGCTTAATGCCCTTGGGCCCTTGAGAAATGGTTTCAGGGTCCGCAACAGGATTTTTGAAAAGGAATTTGTGGGACTCAGTAACCCTGTAGTATCTGTCTGGTTTAGTAGGGGCCAGAGGCAGGGAATCAGGGGCCATACTAGATTCCGAAAACACATCATCAACAATGTCTAGTACAGGAGGTATAGCCAAAGACCTATGCTGAGGAAGAAGGAAATCCCTAAGCCTCTTTTTGGATTCAGAAAAATCCTGACTTTCCCAGTGGAAATGCTCCCTTAAGGTACGTAAAGTTTCCCCAAAAGAAAAGTCCTCAGGAGGAAGCAGAGGGAATGGAATCCTCTGCATCAGAATCCTCATAAGTAGGTATGGACAAATCCAGGTCATTAGAAGAGTCAGAAGAAACAGAGTCCTGTTCAGAAGATTCATAGTCTAGTTCAGCCCTAGGTCTCTTAGAAGGCGGGGGGGGGGGGGACTGACTACCCCTAATTAGAGTAATTAAGTCTTCAGCCATTTTGATCATTTGTTTTTTAGGCATAGGGGCCTGAACATGTGGCCTGGGCATCGGTTTTTTAGACATAGATCGAGATTTAGGCCTTAGTATTGAAGGTGGTGTCGGTTTAATATGCAAGTCTGTAGGCCTGAATACACCCTCAGAAGCCAGTGCCTGCACAGCGGCTCCGGACCCATCCAAGGTAGAGACATCCGCGGGTTCCATAAGTGAAGTATCTCGCTGCATACCAGACGCCGAATGGGTCTCAGTAGAGGCCTGCGAATCAGAAGTAGTGGGTATCAGGGGCTGCAAAAGCGCCTGAGTACCGGCGAACTGGCGACTGGCTTAGGAGAAGCGCCGTCGGCAGTTTTGGACCTCAACGGCCTGTCTCTGTCTTTTTCTTTGCGTTTTTTCGGTATTCCGGTAGCTGGATGGCTAACAGACGTCATTTCTGGATAATTAAACTGAGAACCAAAATATTTAGAAGCAAAAATGTACCGACGACGGATAGTGCGCTGATTAAATAAAGCACAAATCCGACAGCAAGGTACGTCGTGGTCAGGGCCTAGGCAAGGAATACAGTACAAATGAAAATCCTTATGAGGTATTTGCTTCCCACAAGTAATGCAATTATTAACTTTTACTGACATCGGTAAGGAGCAAGAAAAAGTTTCCCCAATGGGGTATTTAGCTATTAGTTGAAGACTTCAGTTCTGAAACTCAAAAATGAAAATTTCAGGAGTCGGCTGACCGGCACTTGCGAACCTGCTTCTGCTTCGGGCACCGCACAGCAAGAAAGATTGATGTAATGGTGTCGGCTGCATGTTTTATACCCTGACGACCTGACGTCATGGAAGAAGGGACAACAACCGACGCAGGACCCAAGACTTTGTTAATCAGGCCGACTGAGGGCAACCTGCCAGCAGATTACCCTAATGTAATGACTGCAACAGTGAAACACGTAGAACATCCTCCGGATATGATAGATAGTACACATTTATCTCTTGTTATATTTTGCCGGGCTTTTGGGTACAGGGAAAGGCTTTCCCCGACTGCCTCCAGAGGTGAGCAGTCGGGCAACCCGTCAGAGATGCTGGAAGGGTTTGGCAGAGAAAGTTTCTCTGTCACCCTGATTTTGCGGTCCCCCTCGGCCACGAGGGCGGCGTCTGCCATTGTTGTTGTTTCCCCCTCTGCCCCTGGGGGAAAAATCACCATGTGCGTCAGGCAAGGGTCCCTGGGACTTCCGAAACCACATATTGCCACTCTTCTGACCTTTGGGATAAGGTCGGCTAAGAGTGGAAAAACGGACTCCCATGGCAGAGAGAGTCTTGCCTTCCTGCTCTCATCTGGTAAGCGTGTCTTTCACCTGAGGCCCAAAAAGCGAGGAGCCATCAAAGGGAGTATTTGTGAAGGACGCCCGAAAGGGTTCCGCAACTGACACAACTGCAGCCAAGCACGTCTCCTGAGAGCCACTCCTGTACCTGAGGCTCTGCTCGCTCCATCGGCTGCATAGGAAATCAGCCTCATGGAGGAGTTGACTATAGAATTAAGAGTCGCAAGCTGGGACGCTAATTTGGCTGATGCTCCCTCAGCTGTAGGATCTTGTAGGGTATCTCCAAGCTCTTTTAGGAAACCCTTTGAAGTTGTGTAAAATGAGAGAGATAATTCCGTGACCTCATTGAGAAGGTCGCTGAGGAAAACATTCGCTTCCCATATCTGTCCATTGTCCAAGACTCTGTTTGGTGGATGGACAGACGAAGTTTCTGCTAACTCTTTCTTTGTGGCTGCTGCTACCACCATGGCATCAACTGGCACACCTTTAGAGAGAAACTGTTTGTCCTGGGGGGCTGTTATGGACTTATTTGGTCTCCTCAGAGTACGTTCCACAGAACCTGGAGCTGACCAAGCCTTTCGAGCCACTACAGACATGAGTGGATCGAAAGGTGGAGACACCCAGTAGGTGGAGGGTCGGGAAATGAATGCCTCCAGGTATAAAGACTCGTCCTCGGTAGGGGTTAGGGAAGACCAGCCACCCCTCTGCCTAAGCATTTCAAGGATGTCGGAAAAGGAAACATCTTCAGAGGGGGACCTTTGGGACTCTTCCAATTCATCCAGGTCTGTATCTGAGGTGACAGACTCAGGAGTCTAGGTGCTTCCTCTTGCACTTCCTCCCAGGAGGCTCCTCTGAGTGATCAGGGGAGGCCTCAGAAGAAGAGGGGTCACCCAATGGGATGTCCTGGGGCATAGGTTCCCTATGCTTCTGGGCCGGAGGAGGAGCAGAGGTTGGCACAGGCACCACAAGAGAAGGAGCCGATGGGGCAGATAGTAGGGCTGCTTCCGGGAACAGCACACTCCGCATGACCTCGAAGGAGTCACGATCCCAAGGCAAAGAAAGCTCCAGCTCCGAAGAGATGGGAGTCCTTCTCCGCGTCGAGGGAGATGGCTCCGAGGCCAATGTGGGAGCCAAGCTCACCTGCACCGAAGCTCCAAGACTGACAAGGGACCGATGCCACTTCCCCCCCTCGGAGCCGACAAATGAGCTTCGGCGCCCAGATCCCTCGATGGACAGAACAATCGAGGTGATCGGAGCCGATGTCGGAACCGAAGAGGAGGTGATCGGCACAGTCGGTTCTACTATCAGCGCGTCCATGGTCTCTGGCTCCAAACTAACTGTAGTCGGAGGAGGAATGGAGATGGAGGAGGATGGAGCCGCAACCTACTGAGGTGGTCTGGAAAGTAATTTTGCAAGGGCCTGTGATTTAAGCAACCTGCTGACTACTCTCTCCACGTCTTGATCAGATAACCTGGAGGATCGAGAGGAGTGGGATGAAGAGCGATGACTGCGTTCACTTCCTAACAAGGGTGACTGTGGCAACGAGCGGATCGGCTCCAATGAAGGAGACCTTGCTCGCTTGTGGCTCTGAGATGGCTCTGAGGTGGCAGTTGGAGCCGAGGGAGGAGATGACTTGTCAATGCTAGTCAGCACCGACAAACTTGGTTCTTCAAGCCCAGAGTCGGTTCCAAGGATGGAGCCAATGGCTTAAGAGACTTAGAGGATTTCACTGGCTAAGAACCTTTGGCCGGGGAATCCTGTGGTTTCAATAATCCTAGAAGGATTAATTTGTTTTTGCGCTCCTGCAGGACCCTTGGACTAAATGCATGACAAATAGAGCAGGAGTCCTGCAGGTGCACAGCCCCTAAACAATAAACACAGCTAGTGTTCCCATCTGTCAAGAGACATTTTCTGACAGCATGAGTCACACTTTTTGAAGCCAGAAACTTTGGCCTCTTTAGACATGTTACACTAGTATACTAAAAAACAGTTTTTTTTTTTTTTTTAACAGAAAGGAGAGCCTTTAATTTAAATGGCTGTCCTGGGTGGGGGGGGGGGGCTCTCTAATTTAAACGAGTTCAGGGGAAACAGAAGGCCTGTGAGATATGAAGCGACGGCCAACAAAGCTACAACACAAGAAAGGCGATAAGGAATAAAGAACAATATCTATACAAAAACTTGACACATTTTAAGAATAAACAACAATTATAATCATAGAAAAAAACTATACTAAGCCTGAGCCAGTAACGAAGCAACCTCGCAGCTGAAGCGGCAAATGAGATCTGGGTAGCTGACACTGGGCATTCTGGGATAACGGTTAGCCTCGAGCCAGTAAAGAGCCCTCAAGCTACAGAAGTAGGCCGAGTCAGAGCCGATGATCGGCTCCAAACCCCAAACAGCAAAAACGAAGGCGAGAGGGACAACTTAACATCCTGAGTTGTCTGTGCGCGTCCAAGGAGTGCAGGATCCTTTCCCTTTTATTCTGAGGATTAGGGAAAAAGGTTGGTAAATGGATGGATTGGTTTAGAGTCACACTGGATACCACCTTGGGCATAAAAGATGGATTAGTCCTGAGGGAAACCCTGTCAGCATGGAAAATAATGAAGGGTTCCACAGCCATTACTGCCTGCAACTCAGACACTCTTCTTGCTGAAGTGATGGCTAGAAGTAAGGCTGTTTTCCAAGAGAGGAATTTTAACTGTGCTGTAGCAGCAGGCTCTAAAGGGGTAAGCGTGAGCTTCTCTAGTTCAAAGAGAAGGTCCCAGGCAGGGGTGGGCGCTCTCCTCGGGGGTCTTAAATTGTTAGCTCCTCTCAGGAACTGTTTAACCAGAGGGTGAGAAAAGAGAGGTGGCTCAGTATTATAATCAGCTGAGATGGCCAAGGCATGAATCTTAATAGAAGAAAAGGATAGGCCTTTGTGGAGCAGCTCTGCTAGGTAATCTAGGATTTGAGGTAAAGTGGGCAACGGCTGTATCCTTTCCTTGAGACTGGCTCCAATAACAGTATCTTTTCCATTTTTCTGAAAAGGATTTCCTAGTACTAGGCCATCTGGCCTCAAGGATGACGTCCAGCACCCGTTTGCTGAGGGCTGCTGGTGGGGTATTTAGAGAGTAAGCCAGGCTGCAAGGTTCAGGGTTTGCAGCTGAGGATGCAAAATCTGTCCCTCCTGCTGGGACAGCAGGGAGGGGGTCTGATGTAGGTGCCAGGGTGGCACTGCTGCCAGACTGCATAGGAGTGGGTACCAGTGCTAGCGGGGTCAGTCCGGAGCAATAAGGATTGTCCTTGGTTTGTCCTGTTTGATCTTGAGTAGTACTTTTGAGAGGAGGAGCAGAGGGGGAAAGGCATAAATTGACAGGTTTTCCCATGTAAAGTATACGGCCATCCACTTTCCATGCTTGGCTGTGGGGATTTCTGGTGCAAAATTTGCTCAATTGATGGTTTTGGCGGGAGGCAAAGAGGTCCATCTCTGATGCCCCCCTACCTGTGGGTTAGAGGTTTGAATGAGTTGGGTTCCAGTTTCCATTTGTGTGGATCCAGTAGATTTCTGCTTAAGTCGTCTGCCAGTGAATTTTGTTTGCCTGGCAGGAACTGTGTTTACAGGTGCACTTGGCTGCTCAAGGCTGTGTTCCACAGGGCCATGGCTAACCTGCAGAATGGGTAGGAATGTGTTCCCCCCTGCTTGTTTATGTACCACATAACTGTGGTGTTGTTTGTCTTTATCAAGAGTTGTCCTGGAAGGATAAGGTTTTTGAAGGCTGTCAGAGCATTATGTACAGCTAACATTTCTTTCTGATTTATATGTAGGTGAATTTGTCCTGGGCTCCATTTGCCTTGAATGCATTTGCCAGCCATGTGAGCCCCTCATGCATAGTCTGATGCGTCTGTTGTCAGGGTTTGGGTGGCGAGGGGTTGAGTGAAAGGGAGTCCCTTGTTGTGGTTGCAAGCCTCTGCCCACCAAAGGAACTCTGCCCTTAGACAAGGAATGATAGGAATAACAGTTTCCAGGTCATGAGAATGTTGGCACCAGAGAAAAAGTAAGTACCACTGAAGTTTCCTCATATGCAGTCTTGCATATGGAATTAGTATAATGCATGAGGCTATGAATCTTAGGGCTTGCAATATTTTTCTTGCAGACACCTGGGTTCTGGTGGCCAGTAGTTTGTCAAATAAACCTGCTTTTCTGGAGTAAGGAATGTCATCTGGGAAGTTGTATTCAAGCTTGCTCCCAGGAATAAAATCTTTTGGCTGGGCACCAGATGTGATTTCTTTTCGTTGATAGCGTACCCCAGAGAAGTTAGAAGTCTTTTTACAAATGCCAGTTACAGAAGCAGCAATTCCTGACCGTCTGCCTGAATCAGGCTATCGTCTAAGTATAGATAAATTTGAATATTTTTCTGCCTGCAGTATACAATGGCTGGAGCCAGGCACTTTGTGAATAACCTGGGCGCATTAGATAAGCCAAAGGGAAGTGCATAGAGCCTGCCCTGAAACGTAGATATTTCCTGCAAGATTTGTGCACATAAGCCTTCTTTTAGGTCTAGGGTGACTAGCCAGGAGTCCTTTGCTAGCATGGGAAGCAGCTGTTGTAGTGTAAGCATTTTGAATTTTGGGACCACCAGGAAGGTGTTGAGAATGGACAGGTCCAGGATAGAGCACCAAGAGCCCTCTTTTCTGGGCACCAGGAACAGTCTGGAGTAGAAACCCTGTCCTCTTTGCTCTGTTGGAACAGGATGAATAGCCTTGACATTGAGAAGAGAAAGTACTTGCTTTTGAGCCTCTGCCCACTGGTTTGGAGGAAGGTCTGGCAACCCGCTAGGGTTGGCAGTGAATGGAAGTAGAAGATGTATCCCTGGGATACAATGTTTAGGACCCATCAGTCCTACGTAATGGACATCCAGTTTTTTGCATGCAGGGCGAGTTTTCCTCCTAGGAGTGCAAGTACTTGGGCATGGCTGGGAAGGATGATAGACAAGTCATTGTGAATTTTTTCCATAAGGGGGTGGTTTACCACTCCCTGTTTTTGAGGGGGAAGCACTCCATTGTTTAGATCTCTGTGTACCCTGAGACTGTAGCCTTGGTGGTCTGTTGCCCCTGGGTTTGGGCCTAGAAGACCTGGTAGGGACTGGAAAGGACCAGTTTTTAGAAGGCCAATGCCTACTGAACCTAGGTGGCTGTACCTGTAAGAAATCTTTAACAGTTTGCATAGATTTAGCGTTTTCCTCCATCTTTTTAAGAACCTCCTCTTCTTTTGTGCCAAACAAACGTTCCTGGTTTAATGGAGCATCTAGTAATTTTGCTTTGACATGGTCTGGCAAGATTTGTTCCTTCAGCCAAGCATGCCTTCTCAGTACAGACCCAGTGACAGCAGTTCTGCAAGATGCTTCTAAAGCATCAAAACCACACTGCACAGTATGTTCACTGACTTGGTTTGCAGAATGCAGTAACTCTAGTAAAGCTTTATTTTCTGCAAAATCTGGAAGCAACATTTTTTGTTTAATTAGTTCCATAATATGCTGCTGGTATTTCAACATGTGAAACTGGCAATCTAAAGCCCTGATGGCAAGAGTTGCAGAGGTATATACCTTTTTGCCCCATCTGTCTAGAGCCCTCGAATCCTGTCCTAAGGGGTAGGATTTTTGGCTGTAGTAGCCTTAATACCTTTAGGTCCCTGGGAAATGGTCTCTGGATCCGCAATGGGATTCTTATAGAGAAATTTGTGAGAGTCAGGTACCCTATTGTACACCTGTTAGGCTTTCTATGAGCTGGAGGTAAAGTATCAGGAGTAAGACTGGATTCAATATCCAGAACAGGGGGTATAGCTAGAGGCCTGTGCTGAGGCAAGTCTAAAAATTTTCTGAGTCTCTTTTTGGACTGTGGTTAGTCCTGGCATTCCCAGCGGAAGTGCTCTCTTAAGGTATGCAAGGTTTCACCAAAAGAAAAGCCCTCTGGAGGGGAGGCAGAGGGAATGGAATCCTCTGCATCCGAATCCTCATAGGTAGATAATGGTATGTCCTGGTAATCAGAGGGATCAGAGTCATCAGACTCATGGTCTGTTGAATCAGAAGGGAATCAATTATTTGTCTTTTAGATGGGGAAGGCTGGCTTCCCCTGATTAGAGTTATAAGGTCTTCAGCTATTCTAAGTATTTGTTTCTGTGGCATGGGAGCTTGAGCATGCACTTTGGTTGTCTGTTTTCTAGGCGTAGTGCGAACACTGGTCCTGAGAAACTCGGTTGATTTAGTCTGAAACAAAGTAGTAGGTTTAATGCGAACATCAGAAGGTCGGAATACACCCTCAGAAGCCGGTGTCTGCACACCGGCTCTGGACCCATCCGAGGTAGAGTCATCCGCAGGTTCCATGATCAAAAAAGCATCTTGCGGCATACCAGAATCCGAATGGGTCTCAGCAGAGACCTGTGAATCTGTAGAAGTGAGTATCGGGGCTGCGAAAGCACCTCACTGAGTACCTGTGGACTGGCGACTAGCTTAACAGAAGCGTCGTCGGCAGTTTTGGACCTATGCGGTCTGCCTCTATCTTTATCCTTAAGTTTTTTCAGAAGATCGGTAGTCGGATGGCTTACTGAAACCATTTCGGAGTACGGAGAATGAGAGTGAAAGAATTTAGCAACAAAGATAGCCTGACAACGAATAGTTCTGGCGTTAAGGCACAAAACTGACAGCGAGGAATGTCATGGTCTGGGCCTAAACACGTGATGCAGTAAGAATGAAAATCTCTGTGAGGTATTTGCTTTCCACAGGCAAGACGATTGTTAACTTTTTCTAACATCGGTTAGAGCAAGAAAAAAGAATCCCCAATGGGGTACTTAGCTTTAGAAGACTTCAGATCTGAAACTCAAGAAACGAAAATTTCAGGTAGCGGCCAACCAGCATTGCAAACTGTTCTGCTCCAGGCTCCTGCGCGGCAAGAAAAGATGATGTAATTGTATCGGCTGCATGTTTTATACCCCTGACGACCTGACGTCATGGAACAGGCGACAGCATCAGACACAGAAATCCCAAGACTCTGGTATTCCGGCTGACTGAGGGCTACCTGCAGGCAGATAAAGTACAGTTGTGTACACTTACCATAAATGTAGATGTTCGAGTGTATTCACTGTTGCAGTCATCACATTTGGGTAATCTGCTGGCAGGTTGCCCTCAGTCGGCCTGAATAACAAAGTCTTTGGTCCTGCGATGGTTGCAGTCTCCTCTTCCATGATGTCAGGGGTATAAAACATGCAGCCAACGCCATTTTAACCCCAGATGTCAGGTGCACACCAAATGGGGAGCAAAAATATATATATATACAAAGTACAGTTGTGTACCTACCATAAATGTAGATGTTCGAGTGTATTCACTGTTGCAGTCATTACTCTTGGGTTATCCTGCTGGCAGGCTACCCGCAGCCAGCCAGAATTCCAAAGTCTAGGTCCGGCGTCGGTTGCTGTCGCCTCTTCCCTGACGTCAGTGCGCTAGGGGTACAAAAGATGCAGCTGACGCCATTTTCTTCAGTTTTTCTTGCCCCAGATGTCAGGTGCCCCAAATAGGTAGGCTGAAAAATATATTAATAAGAAATGCATACACAATAATAACATTTCCTTCATCTACAAGCAAATACACCAAAAAGGTTGTATAGGATTGAGACGTGCAGATAAGTCCAAGCAAGGAGAAGGGGAATGGTGGGTGGGTAACCTGGACTGCAACAGTGAATACACTCGAACATCTACATTTATGGTAGGTACACAACTGTACTATGTTCATCGTGTTTCACTGTTGCTGTCATTACTCTTGCATTGAATCCCAAAGCTGAGGATGGGTGGCTGGGCTAAATACGATTAGGAGAGGCTATGAAGCCCTGCAGAACTGCAGTGGCGAAGCCTGCCCTGGACTTAGAGTAGAGAGGCAAGTGGTAGTGCTTTGTAAAGGTGTGCACTGAACTCCAAGTTGCAGCCTCTAAGATTTCTTTGGTTGGTACTCCTCTGTGGAAGGCTACTGAAGTGGCTGCTGCTCTGGTGGAATGAGGCCTAATGCCCTTAGGCACTGATTTGCCATGTTGAGAATAGCAGAAACGGATGCAATGGCTTATCCATTTAGAAATATTCTGTTTTGAGATAGCCTTTCCTTGTGATCCTGCAGCATATGACACTAAAAGTTGCTCAGTCTTTCTGAAAGCTTTAGTTCTGTCCAAGTAGAAGCGTAACTGCCTGTGTATGTCCAAAGAATGCAGAATTTTCTCACCCTTGTTCTGTGGATTTGGGTAAAAGGTAGGCAAGTGAATGGTTTGATTGAGGGCCACACTGGACACCACCTTAGGCATAAATGTAGGGTTTGTCCTCAGAGAAACCCTGTCTGGATGAAAAATGATGAAAGGTTCCACAGCCATGAGTGCTTGTAACTCCTAAGCTCGCCTTGCAGAGGTTATGGCTATGAGCACAGCTGTTTTCCAGGATAAGAATTTAATATCCGCTGTTGATGCTGGTTCGAAAGGAGGCAGTGTGAGTTTTTCCAAAACAAAATTGAGGTCCCAGGCCGGAATTGGTGCTCTCCTTGGAGGCCTAATGTTTTTGGCCCCTCTGAGGTACTGCCTTATTAAAGGATGAGAAAACATAGGTGGTTCAGTATTGCAATGTGCAGAAATGGCAGAGGCATGAATCTTAATTGATGAGAAAGAAAGGCCTTTGTTCAGCATCTCAGTCAGGTATTGTAAAATCTGAGGAATGTTTGGTACAGACCTGTCAATGCCTTGTTCCTGGTTCCAAGCAGAGAATCTCTTCCATTCTTCCATTTTTCTGCATAAGATTTTCTGGTACTGGGTCTCCTGGCCTCCAAGATAGCATCCATAACAGCTTTTGAAAGAGGAGTGTTCTGAATGGCTACATTATCCGCCATGCTGCCAGATTTAAGGTCCTGAGATGGCTGTGCAGGACCTGATTGTTTTGTTGGGTCAGCAACTGAGAAGTTTGAGGCAATATCCATGCTGGACCTTGAGACAAGCTGTTTAGGATTGGGTACCAGTGCTGGCGTGGCCAGTCTGGTGCAATCAGAATCATTTTTGGCTTCTCTTGTCTGACCTTTAGGAGTACTCTGGGAAGGAGAGGTAGTGGGGGAAAAGCATATACTGTTAGATTTTTCCAGCTGAATGATAGGGCGTCCACTTTCCATGCTTGCTTGTGGTAAATCCTTGTGCAAAATCTCTGCAATTGACAGTTGTGAGGGGAGGCAAATAGATCTATGTCTGGGCATCCCCATTTCCTTATTATCATCCTGAAGACTTGTGGATCCAGTTTCCATTCGTGGGGATCTATGAGGTTTCTGCTTAGTTCGTCTGCCAGAGTATTTGTTTTTCCTGGCAGGAATTGTGCTTGCAGGTGAACTTGAAAGGCCAATGCTGTGTCCCATAAGGTCATTGCTTGTCTGCAGAGGGGGTAGGAATGAGTACCTTCCTGCTTCTTTATGTACCACATGACCGTAGTGTTGTCTGTCTTTATCAGTAATTGCCCTGGATGAAGCAGGTCCTTGAAAGCTGTCAGGGCATTTTGAACAGCTAGCATCTCTTTTTGATTGAGGTGAAGATGCATCTGGTTTGCAGGCCATGGGCCCTGAATACATTTTCCTGACATATGAGCCCCCCAGGCATAATCTGATGCATCCGTTGTCAGTGTCTGTCTGGCTGTGGGTAAACTGAATGGCAGACCCTTGTTGTGGTGACAGGCTTCTGCCCACCATCGAAACTCCTGTTGTAGGCAGGGAATGAGTGCAATTACTGTCTCCAGGCTGTGGCAATGCTGAGTCCAAACACTTTTCAGATACCATTGTAGTTTCCTCATATGCAGTCTGGCATATGGAATTAGTAGAATGCAGGATGCCATGAAACCAAAGGCCTGCAGGATTTTCCTTGCAGATAAGTGGGTTTTTGTTGCCAATTTCTTGAAGTAAGTAGTCAGTTGTTTTTGCTTGTCTGGCGTGAGATAAGCTATCAGGGCAGTTGTATTTAAGCTTGCACCCAGGAATATTATCTCTTGAGAGGGCACTAGTTTTGATTTATTTTTGTTTAATGTGTTCCCTAGGCCAATTAGTGATGTTTTTACAAACGCCAGATGCTTTAAAAGAGTGTCTTTGTTCTCTGCTTGAATTAGGCAGTCATCCATGTAGGGGTATATTTGAATTCCTTTTTGTCTGCAAAATGCAATTACTGGTGCCAGGCATTTTGTAAAGACCCTGGGTGCAGTAGATAAGCCAAAGGGCAGTGCAGGGAATTGGTAATGCATTGAGCCAGCTATGAATCTGAGGTATCTTCTGCAAGATTGTCTGATTAGGACATGCAGGTATGCCTCTTTTAGGTCCAAGGTAACTAGCCAAGCCCTCTTGCCCAGCATGGGCAGTAGCTGCTGAAGAGTCAACATCTTGAATTTTGGAACTTCCAGAAACGTACTTAGTATAGACAGGTCCAGAATTGGTCTCCAGGTTTTGTCCTTCCTGGGTACTAGGAAAAGTCTGGAGTAAAATCCTTGCCCCTGCTCTTGTTGTGGTACTTGCTGAATGGCCCTCATGTCCATGAGGGCTGTAATTTGTTTTTGTGCCTCTGCCCATTGATTGTGAGGCAGGTTGGCATGCCCTTTGACCTTGGTAGAGTGTAAAAATGGAACCTGTAGCCTCGGGACACTATGTTCCGAACCAATTTGTCTTGGGTAACCATTTGCCAATTTGATGAAAAAAGTGCTAGTTTTCCCCCTAAGGGGGCTGTTAAAAGAAAACTGCTTGGAACTGGTAGAGGAAAGTCATTGGGACTGTTTCCTGTAAGGCTGTGATTTGTCTTCTCCGCTTTTGGAGGTAGGAGCACCCCATTGTTTAGGCCTGTATGAGCCTTGGGGCTGAAATCTGCCTCTGGGACACCTGTGTCTGCCTCTTTTTGGCCTGTCTGACACTGGAAAGGACCAATTCTTTGTAGGCCAGTTCCTGCTAAATCTTGGAGGCTCTACCTGTAAGAAATCCTTGACTGTTTGCATAGATTTAGCTTTGTCCTCCATTTTCTTCAGCACCTCTTCTGCTTTAGTACCAAACAAAGTATCATGCTGTAATGGTACATCTAATAATTTTGCTTTAACATGATCAGGCAGATTTTGTTCCTTTAACCAAGCATGCCTTCTAATAATAGAACCTGTAACAGCGGCCCTGCAAGAGGCCTCCAGTGAATCATAACCACACTGCAAAGTATGCTTTCCCACTTGTTCAGTTGCATGCAATAAATCCTGCAATTCCTTGTTCTCTGAACATTCAGTATTTGTCAACATTTTCTGTTTAAGTAGTGACATTAAATACTGCTGATATTTAAGCATATGAAATTGACAATTTAAAGCCCTTACAGCCAGGGTGGCAGAAGTGTATACTTTTTTCCTCCATCTGTCTAGAGCCCTAGAATCCCTATCAGAGGGGACAGGGTTTTTTACAGTGGAAGCCTTAACCGCCTTGGGATCCTGAGATATAGTTTCTGGGTCAGCAGCGGGGTTTTTATATAGGAATTTATGAGAATCCGGGACCCTGTAGTATCTGTCTGGCTTAGCAGGTGCAGGGGGTAAAGAGTCAGGGGACAGTCCGGACTCTGAAAATACATCATCTACAATGTCTAGAACAGGTGGAATGGCAAGGGGTCTGTGCTGAGGAAAAAGCAGGAAGTCTCTGTGTATTTTCTTAGACTCAGAATAATCTTGGCTCTCCCAGTGGAAATGCTCCCTCATAGTATGCAGTGTTTCCCCAAAAGAATAGTCCTCAGGAGGAGAGGCTGAAGGAATGGATTCTTCAGCATCAGAATCCTCATAGGGAAGCATGGAGTAATCCTGCTCAGAAGAGGACTCAGAGGAAACAGATACCTGATCAGAAGAATCATACTCTGTCTCTTGCCTAGGCCTCTTATCAGGAGGGGGATGGGAGCCCCTGATCAAAGTAATTAGGTCTTCGGCCATTTTGAGCATCTGTTTTTTAGGCATGGAAGTCTGAATAGGAGAATGCTGTACTTGTTTCTTTGTATTTAGAGCTGCTTTAGTCTTTGTCTTTGAAGCTGAGGATGGCTTAACATATAGTTGTGTAGGTCTGAAGACACCCTCAGAAGCCGATGCCTGCTCAGCGGCTCCGGATCCATCTGAGGGATTGATTTCCGAGTGTCCAATACCTTGAGTTTCCAGAGGCCCAGTTGGCTCCACGTAGGAGTAGGTAGTAGCCTGTGGCTCTGAGGTAGCAGGCGCCAGGAGCTGCGAAAGCACCTCACTGAGAACCGGCGAACCTGCGACTGACCTAGAAGAGGCTTCGTCGTCGGTTTTGGACCATGGATGCCTATCCTTGTCCTTGCGTTTTTTTTGTAAACTCCAGTTGTCGGCTGTTCCGCCGGCATTATATAATTAAATCTTCGGCCAAAGTAATGAAATGCAAAATCGAACTGACGCTTGATAGTGCGTTGGTTGAATCTAGCACAAAACCGACAGCTAGCAACGTTGTGATCAGGGCCTAGGCAAGGAATACAGTAAGAGTGAAACTCCTTATGAGGTATTTGCTTCCCACAAGAAATACAACTGTTAACTTTTTCTGACATCGATCTGGAGCAAGAAAAAAGTTTCCCCAATGGGGTACTTAGCTTTAATGAAGACTTTGGTTCTGAAATTCAGATTTGAAAATCTCAGGAGTCGGCCGACCGGCGCTTGGCAACTGCTTTTGCTTCAGGCACCGCACGGCAAGAAAGACTGAAGAAAATGGCGTCGGCTGCATCTTTTATACCCCTGGTGTACTGATGTCAGGGAAGAGGCAAAGTACAGTTTTGTATCTACCATAAATGTAGATGTTCGAGTGCTAATACAGCTGCAGTAATCACAGATGGGTTTTCAGCCGTCAGGCGGTCCCTCGGTCGGCCGAATTCCAAAGTCTTGGTCCGGCGTCGGTTGTCGTTGCTTACTCTTCTGACGTCAGGAAGGCCAGAGTATATAAGACACAGCCGACGCCATGTTCTTCAGTCTTTCTTGCCCCAGATGTCAGGTGCCCCCAAAAGGAAGGCAATACATAAGTAAAGCTTATCCACATATGCAAGCAATGCAATGTAATGCAAAATCAGTGTAAGCAAGCAAATAAAACATAACAGGATAACCCAGTCAGGAGGTGTGAAGAGGTTGTTAGGCCCCATGCCCTAACCAAGAGGGGAAGGAGGGAGGGAAACCTGTACTGCAGCTGTATTAGCACTCGAACATCTACATTTATGGTAGGTACAAAACTGTACTATGTTCATCGTGCATACAGCTGCAGTAATCACAGATGGGTAGAGTCCCAAAGCTATGCATAGGGTGGTAGGTACTATGAGGAACTGGGTTGAGCCAGAATGCCCTGCAAGACAGCAGTGGCGAAGCCTGCTCTTGTTCTGGAGTATGAGGGCAGGTGGTAGTGTTTTGTGAAGGTATGTACAGAACTCCAAGTGGCTGCCTCCAAAATATCCTTAGTAGGCACACCTCTGAGGAAGGCTGTAGAGGTGGCTGTGGCCCTGGTGGAGTGAGATCTGATACCAGTAGGGACAGATTTCCCATGATAGGAGTAACAAAATCGTATGCAGTGGCCAATCCACTTGGAAATGGTCTGCTTGGTAACTGGTTTCCCTTGAGCCCCTACGGCATAGGACACAAAAAGTTGTTCTGATTTCCTGAAGGACTTTGTTCTGTCCAAATAGTAACGTAGCTGCCTATGGATGTCTAAAGAGTGAAGCAGCCTTTCCCCTTTGTTTTGAGGGTTAGGATAAAAGGTAGGTAGGTGTATGGCTTGGTTTAAGGCTACCCTGGATACCACTTTTGGCATAAAAGATGGATTAGTACGAAGGAAACCCTATCCTGATGGAAGATGAGGAAGGGCTGCACCGCCATGAGGGCCTGTAGTTCAGAAACCCTACGAGCTGAAGTGATGGCCAGAAGGAAAGCTGTTTTCCAGGACAAATATTGCAGATCTGTTGAGGCAGCAGGTTCAAAGGGAGGCAATGTTAATTTTTCTAGTATGTAATTAAGGTCCCAGGCTGGTATTGGTTGCTTCCTTGGAGGTCTTATATTCTTAGCCCCTCTGAGGAACTGCCGTAAGAGAGGGTGAGAAAATAAAGGAGGATCCGTGTTGAATTCTGCAGAAATGGCTGAGGCGTGTATTTTAATGGAAGAAAATGAAAGTCCACTGTTCAGCAGTTCAGCTAGGTACTGTAAAACCTGAGGCAAGTTCAGTTTTCTAGGATCCTGTCTTCTTTTCTCATTCCAGCAGCAAAACCGCTTCCATTTTGCGGCATAAGCTTTTCTTGTAGATGGTCTTCTGGCCTCCAAAATGACATCCTGCACCTCCTTGGAGAGTAGAGTCTGATGTGGTGTTAAGGAATTTTCCACGCAGCGAGGTTGAGTGTTTTCAGCTGACTGTGAAGGGTTTTGTAGCTGTTCTGCGTCAGCAGAAGAGGTATTAGAGGTAGGGACCAGGGAGGAGTATGTGTTAGGCTCCTCAGGAGTGGATACCAGTGTTGCCTTGGCCAGTCTGGAGCAATCAGTATCATCCTCGGTTTGTCTGTTCTTGCTTTCAAAAGCACCTTGGGCAGAAGAGGCAGAGGTGGAAATGCATAAACTGTCCATGTTACCCAACTGAATGAAAGGGCGTCCACTTTCCAGGCCTTTGGATGGAAGGTCCTTGAACAAAACTTTTTCAATTGATGGTTCCTGTGGGAGGCAAAAAGATCTATGTCTGGCCTCCCCCACGCTTGGATTATCTCCGTAAACACCTGTGGATGCAGCTTCCATTCGTGTGGATCTGTCATATTCCTGCTCAGAGTGTCTGCCAGTGTGTTTTCCAGTCCTGGTAAGTACTGTGCTTGAAGTTCGATTTGTCTTTCCAGAGCCAAGTTCCAGAGACATGGCTAGTCTGCACAAGGGGTATGAGTGTGTTCCTCCTTGTTTGTTTATGTACCACATTACTGTGGTGTTGTCTGTTCTTATCAGTAATTGTCCTGGATGCAGGAAGTCCTGGAAAGCTGTAATTGCATTTATTACTGCTAGCATTTCTTTTTGATTGATGTGAAGGTGCTTTTCCATTTGGGACCATCTGCCCTGAATGCACCTGTCCTTCATGTGCGCCCCCCCAGGCGTAATCTGAGGCGTCTGTGGTTATGACTTGTTTTGCTTGAGGCTTACAGAATGGAAGGCCTGTGTTTACTTGACATGCTTGGGCCCACCATAGAAATTCCTTTTGCAGACATGGAATTATTGGTATAATTGCTTCCAAGTTGTGACTGTGTTGAGACCATAGATTTTTTAGGTACCATTGAAGTTTCCTCATATGCAGCTTTGCACATGGGATTAGAAGAATGCAAGATGCCATGAATCCCAGAGCCTGCAGGATTTTCCTTGCAGTAAGCCTGGTACTTTTGCTAGTGTTTTGAAGTACTGAGATAATTGCCCTTGTTTTTCTGACGTAAGGTATGCCATCTGGGTGTTTGTGTCCAAGCTGGCACCCAGGAAGGTTATTTTCTGAGATGGTGTCAGCCTTGATTTCTCCTTGTTGATGGTGTATCCCAGAGAAAGCAGTAACCGTGTCACATATGCCAGATGTTCCAGTAGTATTTGTTTGCTGTCTGCTTGGATCAGGCAGTCGTCCAGATAAGGGTAAATTTGTATCCCTTGAAGTCTGCAATAGGCAATCACTGATGCCAGGCACTTTGTGAATACTCTGGGCGCAGTAGATAAGCCAAAGGGCAACGCAGAGAATTGATAGTGGATTGAACCTGCAAGAAATCTGAGGTATCTTCTGCAGCTTTGTCTGATTGGGACATGCAGGTATGCCTCCTTGAGGTCCAATGTTACCAGCCAAAGCTCCTTGCCCAGCATGGGAAGAAGTTGCTGTAATGTGAGCATCTTGAATTTTGGTACGAGTAGAAATGTGTTTAGGATGGATAAGTCCAGAATGGGTCTCCAGTCGGTTCCTTTTCTTGGTACAAGGAAGAGTCTTGAATAAAAACCTTGACCTTGTTGGTGCGTAGGTACCTTTTGTATAGCTCTCATGTTTAGGAGCTTTGAAATTTGCAGTTGTGCCTCTACCCTTTGATTTTGTGGTAGGTTTGGCATGCCTCTCATTTTTGGAAGAGTGTGAAATTGAAATTTGTAGCCTCTGTTTATAATGTCCAGAATCCATTTGTCTGTTGTGACAATATGCCAATTGTTTGCAAATAATGCTAGTTTCCCTCCCAAAGGTGCTGCCAGCTGAGACTTGCTTGGCATAGCAATGAGGGAGTCATTGGGTTTGCTTCCTGTATTGTTGTGCACTGTCTTCACCACCTCTTGGTGCTGGAGATTGCCATTGTCTGCCTCTATATGATCCTTGTGACTGCCCTCTGCCCCTTGTGCGTCTGTATCTACCTCTTTGGGGCTTGTCAGTGGCTGGAAAAGACCAGTTTTTTGAAGGCCAATTCCTGCTAAATCGTGGTGGCTGGACCTGTAAGAAAGCTTTGACAGTTTGCATAGATTTGGCTTTTTCTTCCATTTTTCGTAGTATAGCCTCAGCATTAGTACCAAAAGTACATCCTTTTGTAAAGGAGCATCAAGAAGTTTAGCTTTCACATGATCAGGCAAATTTTGTTCCCTAAGCCAGGCATGTCTGCGAATGACTGATCCTGTAGCAGCCGCTCTACTGGAGGCCTCTAGGGCATCATAACCACATTGTAAGGTGTGTTTACCCACTTGTTCCGCACTATGCATCATATCCTGTAACTCTTTTAAATCTGGTTGTTCAGGTTGAGACATTTTGTTTTTTAATTGTGATAACAGGAACTGTTGATATTTAATCATATGAAACTGGCAGTTTAAGGCCCTCATGGCTAGGGTGGCCGAGGTATATACCTTCTTACCCCACCTTACTAGAGATCTGGATTCCCTCTCTGCAGGAAGTGGATTCTTGGCAGTGGAGGCCTTTAATCCCTTAGGGCCTTGTGAAATGGTTTCAGGGTCAGCATTATGGCTTTTGTAAAGAAATTGGTGAGAACTGGGTACTCTGTAATATCTATCAGGCTTTACTGGTGCAGGAGGCAGAGAATCAGGATTAAGACAAGCCTCCGAATAGACATCATCCAGTACCTCCAAAACAGGGGGTATAGCCAGAGGTCTGTGCTGAGGTAACCAAAGAAATTCCCTAAGTCTTTTCTTGGAATCTGAGAAGTCTTGGCCTTCCCAATGGAAGTGTTCCCTCAAGGTGTGCAAGGTTTCCCCAAAAGAAAAATCCTCAGGGGGGGATACAGAAGGAATGGACTGTTCTGCATCCGAATCCTCAAAAGGGGAGTAAGAGTGTTCCTCTGCATCAGAATGCTCTGATAAAATGGACCCCTGATCAGAAGAGGGGGATTCTTCCTCCACTCTGGGTCTCTTGTCAGGAGGGGGCTGAGAACCTCTGATGAGAGTTATTAGATCCTCAGCCATTTTAAGCATCTGTTTCCTAGGCATGGGTCCAGGAGATGGGCCTTGAGCAGCAGGCCTAGTGTGATGCCTGGCTGCTTTGGATTTAGTAAAGGCCTTAACAGAAAAAGAAGATGAAGGCCTAAATACACCATGGGTGGAGGTGGATCTGTCCACATTAGTAGGCTCGACATAAGCCGGGGCTTCGGTTGTAGTCTGGGAAAGGGCCGATGACCCAGCGGTCTCGGGTACAGAAGACACCGCCAAAGGAGTGTCGTCGGTAGTCAGGGACTGCAAAGGCGGCTTGCTGAGAACCGGACCACGTGTAGCCTGTTTCGACGTGGTGTCGGTGGAGACCGCGGGCCTCGCGTGTCGGTCCTTTTCCTTGCGTTTTTTGGATAAAACGGTAGTCGGAGTGTCCGACGACATTTTATAGTCAAAAGCTCTACCAAAAAAGTGTTGGGCGAACTCCGCCCGACGCTTGATAGTGCGTTTATTGAAGGTAGCGCAAAAGCGACAGCCCGAGACGTTGTGGTCTGGGCCCAAACAAGGTATGCAAAGGGAATGGAAATCCTTATGCGGTATTTGCTTCCCACAAGAAATACAATTATTAACTTTATCTGACATCGGTCTGAGGCAAGAAAAGTTTCCCCAACGGGGTACTTAGCTTTAATGAAGACTTCGGTTCCAAATATATTCGTAAATCAGGAGCTGGCCGACCGGCACTTGCGAACTGCTTCTGCTTCGGGCACCGCGCGGCAAAAAAGACTGGAGAACATGGCGTCGGCTGTGTCTTGTATACTCTGGCCTTCCTGACGTCAGAAGAGTAAGTGACGACAACCGACGCCGGACCAAGACTTTGGAATTCGGCCGACCGAGGGACCGCCTGACGGCTGAAAACCCATCTGTGATTACTGCAGCTGTATGCACGATGAACATCAGCAACCGACGCCGTACCTAGACTTTGGAATTCTGGCCGACTGCGGGTAGCCTGCCAGCAGGATAACCCAAGAGTAATGACTGCAACAGTGAAACATGATGAACATCTGTAAATATATAAATGCATTTTAGAAACATAAAATTTACCTTCAACTAAAAGCAAATACACCACAAAGGCTTTTGAGTATAGTGAAGGAAAGAAAAGGTATAGAAAGTGGGCTGGTGGGTGGGTAATCCGGACTGCAACAGTGAATACACTCCAACATCTACATTTATGGTAAGTGTACACAACTTTAGTATGTTCTTCGTGTTTCACTGTTGCAATCATTACATTTGTGTAGAATCCCAAAGCTATGGATGGGAAGATGGAACCGAGCAGCTATAAGGCCCTGCAAGACTGCAGTGGCAAAGCCTGCCTTGGATTTAGAAAAGAGAGGTAAATGATAATGCTTTGTGAATGTATGAAGTGAGCTCCAAGTAGCAGCTTCTAGAATGTCTCTGGTAGGGACCCCTCTAAGAAAGCTGCTGAAGTAGAGGTAGCCCTGGTGGAATGGGATCTGATCCCCTTGGGCACAGGTTTACCATGGTGCAAGTAGCAGAAACGAATGCAATGGCTTATCCATTTAGAAATAGTCTGCTCTGATATAGCCTTCCCCTCTGAACCTGCAGCAAATTCCACCAGTAGTTGCTGAGACTTTCTTAAAGATCTTGTCCTGTTAAAAGTAGAATCTTAGTTGTCTGTGTACATCCAATGAATGCAGAATCCACTCCCCCTTGTTCTGCGTATTTGGGAAGAAAGTTGGCAGGTGAATGGTCTGGTTAAGAGCCACACTGGATACCACCTTAGGCATAAAAGAAGGATTGGTCCTGAGGGCCTCCCTGTCCGGGTAAAAAATAATGAAAGGCTCCACTGCCATGAGAGCCTGTAGTTCTGAAACCCTTCTAGATGAAGTGACTGCCAAAAGAAAAGCTGTCCTCCAAGAAAGAAATTTTATATCCGCAGTAGCTGCTGGTTCAAAAGGAGGTAGGGTGAGTTTTTCCAGCGCAAAATTGAGGTCCCATGCAGGAGTTGGCACTCTCCTAGAAGGCCTTACATTTTTGGCCCCTCTGAGGTACTGTTTTAGCAGGGGATGAGAAAAGAGGGGAGGCTCTGTGTTGTAATGAGCTGAGATGACAGAGGCATGGATTTTTATTGAAGAAAAAGATAGGCTCTTGTCAAGCATCTCAGTTAGGTATTGTAAAATCCGAGGAATATTGGGCTTTGCTGTGTGTGTTCCTTGTGCTTGGTTCCAAGCACAGAATCTCTTCCATTTATCAGCATAAGATTTTCTAGTACTAGGCCTTCTGGCTTCCAAAATGACATCCATCACAGGTTTACTGAGAGATGTGGTTGGTACAATTAGTTGATTAGCCATGCTGCAAGATTCAGAGTTTGGAGCGGAGTGTGCAGAACTTGATAGTTCTGCTGAGACAATAGGTGAGGTGTTTGAGGCAAGTACCACGGAGGAAGGTGTGAAATTATTCCTTCGAAGCAGGTACCAGTGTTGGCAAGGCCAGTCCGGAGCAATTTGAATCATTTTTGGTTTTTCCTGTCTGACTTTTAGTAAGACCTTGGAGAGTAGAGACAGAGGGGGAAATGCATAGACTGATAGGTTTTTCCAGCTGAAGGATAGAGCATCCACTTTCCATGCTTTTTTGTGATGCGTTCTTGTGCAAAATTTGTCCAACTGATAGTGTTGGGGAGAGGCAAATAGATCTATGTCTGGGCTTCCCCATTTTTGCATTAACATGCTGAAGATTTGTGGATCCAGTTTCCATTTGTGTGGGTCCATAAGATTTCTGCTTAGGTCATCTGCCAGAGTATTTTGCTTTCCTGGCAGGAACTGAGCTTAAATGTAAGTCAAGGCTGTGTTCAACAAGGCCATGGCTAGTCTGCAAAGGGGGTAGGAGTGGGTACCCCCCAGCTTGTTTATGTACCACATAACTGTGGTGTTGTCTGTCTTTATCAGTAGTTCTCCTGGATGAAGCAAGTCCCTGAAGGCTGTCAGAGCATTCTAAACAGCTAGCATTTCTTTCCGGTTGATATGTAGATGCATTTGGTTTGCGCTCCATTTGCCCTGAATGCATCTCCCTGCCAGGTGGGCCCCCCAAACATAGTCTGATGCGTCTGTAATCAGGGTTTGGGTGGCAGGGGATAGAATAAATGAAAGTCCCTTGTTTTAGTGACATGTCTCTGCCCATCAAAGAAACTCCTGTTGCAGGCAGGGAATGAGAGGAATCATTGTTTCCAGGCTTTAACAATGTTGACTCCATAAACGTTTTAGGTACCAGTGAAGTTTCCTCATATGCAGTCTCACATATGGAATTAGTAGAATGCAGGATGCCATGAACCCCAAAGCCTGCAGAATTTGTCTTGCAGATAGCTGGGTTTTTGTTGCCATTTGTTTGAAGTAGGTTGTCAATTGCATTTATTTGTCTGGCATGAGGTAAGCCATCTGGGCAGTTGTATTCAAGCTTGCACCCAGGAATGTAGTTATTTGAGAGGGTACCAGTTGCAACTTCTTTTCATTTACGGTGTAACCTAGGTATGCTAGAAGCCTTTTTACAAATGCCAGATGTTGAAGAAGAGTGTCCTTGTCCTCTGCCTGAATGAGACAATCGTCCAGATAAGGATAAATTTGAATGTTTCTTTGTCTGCAGAATGCAATTACTGGTGCCAGGCACTTTGTAAAGACCCTGGGCGCAGTAGATAATCCAAAGGGCAGTGCAGAGAATTGGTAATGCAAAAAGCCTGCTTTGAAACTGAGGTATCTTCTGCAAGATTCCCTTATTGGGATATGCAGGTATGCCTCTTAAGTCTAGAGTTACCAACCAGGCATTCTTGCCTAGCATAGGCAGTAGTTGTTGTAAAGTCAGCATTTTGAATTTTGGAATATCCAGGAACGTGTTCAGCATTGATAAGTCCAGAATTGGACGCCATGATTTGTCTTTTCTGGGTACCAGGAAAAGTCTTGAAAAAAAAGCCTTGTCCTTTTTCCTTTTCTGGTACTGGTTGAATAGCCCCCATATCCATGATGGACATGACTTGTTTCTGGGCCTCTGCCCACTGGTTTGGTGGCAGATCTGGCCATCTGTTTGGAATTGGTAATGTGTGGAAATGAAATCTGTACCCCTGGGATACTATGTTTAATACCCACTTGTCCTGGGTAATTAAATGCCAATTTTGAGCATGAAGTGCTAGCTTTCCCCCCAAGGCGGCTGCCAAAAGATAAGTGCTTGGAGATGGTAGAGGAAAGTCATTGAGACTGCTTACTGTAGGGTTGTGCCTTGCTACCTCCAGATTTGGAGGTGGAGGCACCCCCATTGCTTTGACCTGTAAGATCCCTGTGATTGATATCTGGAGCCTTTGGAGTGCCTGGGTTTGCCCTGAGTGGCTCTGTTGGACACAGGAAAGGACCAATTCTTAGTAGGCCAGTGCCTACTGAACCTGGGTGGCTGCACCTGCAAGAAATCTTTTACAGTTTGCATATATTTAGCTTTGTCTTCCATTTTCTTTAAAACCTCTTCTGCCTTATTACCAAATAGACTATCATGCTGTAAAAGGGAATCCAACAATTTAGCTTTAACATGATCAGGCAGATTTTGCTCCTTGAGCCAGGCATGCTTTCTTATCACAGATCCAGTTACGGCGGCCCTGCCAAGAGGCCTCCAAGGAATCAAAACCACATTGCAAAGTATGCTTTCCAACCTGTTCTGCTGAATGCAATAAATCCTGTAACTCTATTTTCCACACAATCAGACATCAACATAATTTTCTGTTTCAGTAAGCCCATAACATGCTGTTGATATTTAAGCATATGAAACTGGCAGTTTAAAGCCCTGATTGCCAAGGTTGCAGACGTATAAACCTTCTTACCCCATCTATCCAGCTCCCCGGAATCTCTATCAGAAGGGGTAGGATTTTTGGCTGTAGAAGCCTTAACACCATTGGGACCCTGAGAAATAGTCTCAGGATCAGCAGCAGGACTTTTGAAAAGAAATTTGTGGGAGTCAGGAACCCTGTGATATCTGTCTGGCTTACTAGGAGCCGGAGGCACGCAATCAGGAGCCATGCTTGATTCCGAGAACACATCAAATGTCTAATACAGGAAATATTGCCAAAGACCTGTGCTGAGGAAGAAGAAGAAAATCCCCAAGCCTCTTTTTTGATTCTGAGAAGTCCTGACTCTCCCAGTGAAAATGTTCCCTTAAAGTATGCAAAGTCTCTCCAAAAGAGTAATCCTCAGGAGGAGATGCAGATGGGATGGATTCCTCTGCATCAGAGTCCTCATAAGGTGGAACAGAAAATTCCTGATCAGAAGAGGAATCAGAGGAAATGGAAACCTGATCTGAAGATTCATAATCAGTGCCTTGCTAGGCCTCTTAGCAGGGGGGGGAGGTTGGGAACCCCTGATCAAGGTTATTAAATCCTCAGCCATTTTGATCATTTGCTTTTTAGGCATAGGGACCTGAGCACTTGGCTCATGCGTCAGTTTTTTAGACACAGAAGTTGGTTTTGACCTTCTTTTTGATGATGGCATCAGTTTAATATAAAAATGTTGAGGCCTGAAATCACCCTCAGAAGCCAGTGCCTGCTCAGTGGCTCTGGATCCATCCAAGGGAGAGACATCCACGGGTTCAATACTTGCAGAATCTTGCGGCATACCGGACTCCGAATGGGTCTCGGTAGAGGCCTGTGACTTAAAAGTAGCGGGTATCAGGGACTGCGAAAGCGCCTCATTGAGTACCGGTGATCCAGCGACTGGCTTAGGAGAAGCTTCATCATCAGTTTTGGACCTTGACAGTCTCTGTCTGTCTTTTTCCTTGCGTTTTTTGTGAACTCTGGTAATCGGATTGCTAACCAATGACATTTCAGGGTAGTTAAATCTTGAACCAAAATATTTAGAAGCAAAAATATACAGATGCTTAATAGTGCGTTGGTTAAATTTAGCGCAAAATCGACAGTCAGGCACATTGTGATCAGGGCCTAGGCAAGGAATACAGTACAAATGAAAGTCCTTATGAGGTATTTGCTTCCCACAAGTAATGCAATTATTAACTTTTACTGACATCGGTAAGGAGCAAGATAAAGTTTCCCCAACGGGGTACTTAGCTTTAGTTTTAAGACTTTGGTTCTGAAACTCGAAAACGAAAATTTCAGGAGTCGGCCGACCGGCACTTGCGAACTGCTTCTGCTTCGGGCACCGCGTGGCAAGAAAGACAGATTAAAATGTCGTCGGCTGC
This sequence comes from Protopterus annectens, assembly GCF_019279795.1. Taxonomy (NCBI): domain Eukaryota; kingdom Metazoa; phylum Chordata; order Ceratodontiformes; family Protopteridae; genus Protopterus; species Protopterus annectens. The sequence goes on from NC_056745.1 coordinate 1,122,889,858, forward strand.
ATGTTTTATACCTCTGATGACCTGACGTTATGGAAGAGGAGACAGCAACTGATGCAGTGTATTTGCTTTTGGTTGGAGGTATATTTTTGTGTTTTAAATTTTATTTTGCTCCCCATTCGGGGGCCACCTGACATCTGGGGCAAGAAAAACTGAGGTAATGATGTCGGCTGCATGTTTTATACCCCTGACAAACTGACATCATGGAAGAAGGGACAGCAACCGATGCAGGACCCAAGACTTTATTTAGGCTGACTGAGGGCAACCTGCCAGCAGATTACCCAAATGTAATGACTGCAACAGTGAAACACGGAGAACATCCCTAGTGTGATGAATGCAACAGTGAAACACGAAGAACATCCTTGGCCCTACATTTTAGAGCTTTCGTACAGAATTTTGCACTGTCGTGGCAATTAGAGATGTCACAATAAGATCCCCAGCAGAACAGACAAAACAAGTGAAAATCTTTAAATGGGATTTCTTCACACATTTCTGGCAACTGTAGACTTTTTTTAAATTAATAGAGAAATTTCCCTAATGGGGTATTTATCTGACTGGAAATAGAGGTTCTCTGTAAAAATGAGCCCCCCGATGGACTGTGAACATTTCAAACATGTGAAGTACATTTGAGTGCATGGCTAGAAAGAACTGAAGATGCCTCTGTTGGAAGTCCTTCTTATACCCAGAGGTTCAGAAGTTGGGTCAGACATCTGTTGGCTAGGGATGACACAAAGACCTTAGAAACTGGTCCAGTTCTGGGCTTCTGCATAGCAGATTTGCCATGCACTTTTTCATTTAGAGTCTAAAATTTAGTTTAGTGAAAGCATGCAATTTTTTTTTTTCTTTTTACATCTGGGAGAGAAATAAAGATAAGGACTGATAGCAATCAATGTAAGTGGGTAAACAGACTCTAAAGCATTTCAGCATGGTTAACCCTAACTTTAGAATAGGTAATGCCTATGGGTTCTGCCATCAGTCTGGCGCAACCGCTTATATATGGAGTAAACTTCCATTTTGGAAAGTGTACATAATTTTGTGTGCTTATTGCATGTTAAAAGGGGTCAGGTTTTAAAAATGCATTTAGTTTTTTGTTTCTTTGGTGTTAATACTGAAGTAAAAAGCTTGGGAAAATGTGACAGAGATGAAAAGAAGCGATGAAATACAAGGTCAGCCTGCCGAACATTTGTGCATGCATGTAAGGTACATGTTAGAAACAAAGAACTGTTATTTATAGTATGTAAAGGTAATAGGTTTTTATAAAAATGGATGCTTTGTCAATATTAACATGGAATGTAAATGTCCTTATAGGTATAGATAAAAATCAAACTGCACTGAATTACATTAAGTATTTCTGGTATTACAGGAGACTCACTTGGATAGAAAAAAGCATGTGAATTTGACAAGAAAATGGAGTTCAGGCAGGACATTCAACAAATCATCAAGAGATGAAAGAAAGGTGGGAGGTAATAATACTGATTACAAGGAAGGTTCCAGCTGTGGTAAAAGAATATGGAAAAGACTACAGTAAATGTGTGGCAGTGTTTATTGTTAATGGAGAATTATTATATTGGCATGTATTTATATTGTACCTAAAACTATTATGGTGCTTACGATGATTTGGGGGCAAATAAGCTTTCGGCAGGGACTATGGGGATGTGAATTTATTAGTACATGAATTCTGTCTTGAGTTTCTCTTATACCCCAAGACACAAAAACTGGCTTTGATTGCCTAGAAATTATACTTCATAACAGCATGTGTATTTAATTGAATGCTTTGAGACTCATCCAATTGTTATATCAAATCAAATACCACTAAAGTCCAAAACAAAAACACAGAGTAATGATGTAGAAATTAGACACTGGCACTTTCCTTACTTATCCGTTTGCACTTTCCCTACTTATCCGTTTAAAGAAAAATTATAGTGAGTATGATACAAGACACAATATGGAAGACAGAAGGATATATAGTGCGTGTGATAAAATGAAAATGGAGTTTAAAAACATGGCAGAAATATAAAAGACTTACATGAAAGATGTAATATGATTCATTTAAAAGGGTTGACAAAGTTTAATATATTGCAGAAAGGGAATCTTACAGAAAAAGAAGAGAAGCAATTTAAAGAGTGCTAAATGGAAAATAAGGGAATATTTAGATAATATGCAGGAGTTTAGATGGATTGCTGTTAACTACTTTTTTTTTTTTTTTACAACTACAGAGCCACAAACTGTCTGCACAACAAATTAGGTAACAAATTAGAGTTGTGCCCAAACTTAGGAAACTTATGACATGAAAAATAACCCAAGAGCCTACAGAGCTATTAGAGATGTTTCAGAATTTTATGAAAATCTGCATAAAGCAGAGGAATGAGGAAACCAAGAAAATTCTCAAATGCAAGTATCTATGGAGTTGGATGCGGTGGTGGTGCCGCGGTAGCGTTGTCGCCTTACAGTTAGATGTTGCCCAGTTCGATTCTCAGTTAGAGCGTCTTCTGTGTGGCGACATGCGTGAATGGGCCTTCCTTCGTTGAAGGTTGTGCGTTAGGCCCGGCAAGCCAGCACGTAATAATCTACTGCCAATCATTAGCGGACCGGAGTTCCGCTGTGGCAACCCCTAACCGGGAAAAGCCGAAAGACACAAACAAACTGTATAAACTGTACACAGTTGCATGCATTCTTCATTTTTTACAATTACAGTCTTTGGTATATTCTAACAACGCATTAGTGTACTATCTTATAATACCATTATCTTCTGCATGCCATGTATTCTGCCTACATATAATTTGTTTACAGCTTGTATTCTTGCTTTTGAAAGTCTATTCTTGCTCTTTGAGCACAAATTGTGGCTAAAATGGATCAAAAGACCAGCCAACCTACCAGGTAAATAAATAGCAAAGTAAATAAATAAAACAAAGAAAAATCAGGTAAAAGTATAGAAAAGGCTAATTAAATATACAAGTCAATAATTTACTGCACAGGGGATAACTAATGGAAATGTTAAACAAATAGTTGGCAAAAGGATAACTAAATGCATCAAAAGAGTGTTGTCCCTACCACTTTCTGGGGTACACTGAGACCTAAATGCAAAGAACTCACTAACATCATGCAGCAGCTACAAATAATGCACAAGCAGATTACCAAGATAATCAGCACTGCAGTGTGCTGCACGGAAACCCACTCTATGTCATTAGCATGCTAAATGACATCCTCCCTGAATTTAGACTCAAGACTGGACGAATGAACAGATAAGGGCTCCAAGCCCGAATGTTGTAGTGAAGTAGACTTTTACCATACAAGTCCAAAACTGGGCCACTACAGAAGACTTGTTCACAGATGTTTGATAAGAGGGTCACTTTACTAAGCTGTGGGCTTGTGTAAGAGGCGTCTGCCTTCCTGTGGGCTGCAATGAGTGGTGGCAGGATGCATTTAGGCTTCCAAAATGGCATTTCTGAGTACTAGTTCCATGGGAGGGATGACCCACTGACTCCTCAGACTTCAATCTAAATATGCAGTAAGATGTTACTGTGAGGAAAGGAGAGAAAGTACAGTTGTGTACACTTACCATAAATGTAGATGTTCAGTGTATTCACTGTTGCTGTCATTACACTTGGGTTATCCTGCTGGCAGGCTACCCTCAGTCGGCCTGAATTCCAAAGTCTAGGTCCGGCGTCGGTTGCTGTTGCCACTTCCCTGACGTCAGTGCGCCAGGGGTATAAAAGATGCAGCCAACACCATTTTCTTCAGTTTTTCTTGCCCCAGATGTCAGGTGCCCCCAAAAGGGTAGGCTAAAAATATGCCAATAAAAAGGAGCAGCTATGAGGCCCTGCAGAACTGCAGTGGCAAAGCCTGCCCTGGATTTAGAGTAGAGTGGTAAATGATAGTGCTTTGTAAAGGTGTGCACTGAACTCCAGGTAGCAGCCTCTAAAATGTCTTTGGTTGGTACTCCCCTGAGGAAGGCTGCTGAAGTGGCTGCTGCTCTGGTTGAATGTGGCCTAATGCCCTTAAGCACTGGTTTGCCATGTTGTGAGTAGTAGAAACGAATGCAGTGGCCGATCCACTTTGAAATAGTCTGCTTTGAGATAGCCTTTCCTTGTGATCCTGCAGCATATGCCACTAGTAGCTGCTCTGTCTTTCTGAAAGCTTTGGTTCTGTTCAAGTAAAAGCGTATCTGTCTGTGTATGTCCAAAGAATGCAGAATTCTCTCTCCCTTACTCTGTGGGTTTGGATAAAAAGTAGGCAGATGAATAGTTTGGTTAAGGGCCACACTGGACACTACCTTAGGCATAAATGTTGGGTTTGTCCTCAGAGAAACCCTGTCTGGATAAAAAATGATAAAAGGTTCCACAGCCATGCGTGCCTGTAGCTCTGAGACTCGTCTTGCAGAGGTTATTGCTAGGAGCAGAGCTGTTTTCCAAGATAAAAACTTTATGCCAGCTGTAGCGGCTGGCTCAAAAGGAGGCAGGGTGAGTTTTTCCAAGACATAATTGAGGTCCCATGCAGGTATTGGTGATCTCCTTGGAGGCCTTAAATTTTTGGCTCCTCTGAAGTACTGCCTTAACAAAGGATGCGAAAAGATTGGTGGCTCTGTATTGTAATGAGCTGAAATGGCAGAGGCATGAATTTTAATTGATGACAAGGATAGGCCTTTGTCCAGCATCTCAGTTGAGTATTGTAAAATCTGAGGAATATTTGGTACAGCTGTGTCAATTCATTGTGCCTGGTTCCAGGCACAGAATCTCTTCCATTTTCCAGCATAAGATTTTTTGGTACTAGGCCTTCTGGCCTCCAAAATGATATCCACCACAGCTTTAGTGAGAGGTGCGTTTTGTATGACTACATTATCCGCCATGCTGCCAGATTAAAGGTCTTGAGTTGGCTGTGCAGGATCTGATTATTTTGCTGGGACAGTAGATGAGGTATTTGAGGAAAGGTCCAAGCCGGGCAATGAGACAAGTTCCTTAGGATTGGATACCAGTACTGGCAGGGCCAGTCTGGGGCAATCAGTATCATCTTTGGCTTCTCTTGTCTGACCTTTAGGAGTACCTTGTAGAGGAGAGGCAGTGGAGGAAAGGCATATACTGCTAAGTTTTTCCAGCTGAAAGATAGGGCGTCCACTTTCCATGCTTGTCTGTGGTAAGTCCTTGTGCAGAATCTTTTTAGTTGGTAGCTGTGAGGAGAGGCAAATAGATGTATATCCGGGCATCCCCATTTCCTTGTTATCATGCTGAAGACTTGTGGATCCAAGTTCCACTCGTGGGGATCCATGAGGTTTCTGCTTAGTTCGTCTGCCAGAGTATTTATCTTTCCTGGCAGGAATTGTGCCTGCAGATGTACTTGGAAAGTCAATGCTGTGTCCCACAAAGTCATGGCTAGTCTGCAAAGGGGGTAAGAATGAGTGCCTCCCTGCTTGTTTATATACCACATGACTGTGGTGTTGTCTGTCTTTATCAGTAGTTGTCCTGGATGAAGTAGGTCCTTGAAGGCTGTCAGGGCATTCTGAACAGCTAGCATCTCTTTTTGATTGACATGCAGATGCATTTGGTTTGTGGACCATGTGCCTTGAATACAGCTTCCTGCCATGTGGGCCCCCCAGGCATAATCTGATGCATCCGTTGTTAATGTCTGCCTGGTTGGGGGTAACGTGAATGGCTGTCCCTTGTTCGGGTGACAAGCCTTCGTCCACCATCGAAACTTCTCTTGCAGGCAGGGAATGAGGGTAATTATTGTTTCCAGGCTGTGGCAATATTGAGCCCAAACACTTTTTAGGTAGCATTGAAGTTTCCTCATATGCAGTCTTGCATATGGAATTAGTAGAATGCAGGATGCATGAAGCCCAAAGCCTGCAGAATTTTTCTTGCAGATAACTGGGCCTTTGTTGCCAACAGTTTGAAATATGTAGTCAGTTGCCTTTGTCTGGTGTGAGATAAGCCATCTGGGCAGTTGTATTTAAGCTTGCACCCAGGAATATTATCTCTTGAGAGGGTACTAGTTTTGATTTCTTTTCGTTGACTGTGTACCCTAGGCCTGTTAGAAATCTCTTTACAAACGCCAGATGCTGTAGTAGAATGTCCTTGTTCTCTGCTTGAGTGAGGCAGTCATCCAAGTAAGGATATATTTGTATTCCTCTTTGCCTGCAGAATGCAATTACTGGTGCCAGGCACTTTGTGAAGACCCTGGGCGCAGTAGATAAGCCAAAGGGCAGTGCAGAGAATTGGTAGTGCATTGAGCCAGCTTTGAATCTGAGGTATCTTCTGCATGTTTGTCTGATTGGGACATGCAGGCATGCCTCTTTTAGGTCTAAAGTCACAAGCCAAGCCTTCTTGCCCAGCATGGGCAGAAGCTGCTGTAGAGTCAACATTTTGAATTTTGGTATATCCAGATATGTGTTTAGAATAGATAGGTCCAGTATTGGTCTCCAGGCCTTGTCCTTTCTTGGTACCAAGAACAGTCTTGAATAAAATCCTTGTCCCTGCTCTTGCTCTGGTACTTGTTGAATGGCCCTCATGTCCATGAGGGATGAGACTTGTTTTTGTGCCTCTGCCCATTGATGTTTTGGCAGGTCTGGCCAACCGTTTGTCCTTGGCAGGGTATGGAAGTGAAACTTGTAGCCTTGTGACACTATGTCTAGGACCCATTTGTCCTGGGTTATGTGCCAATTTTGAGAAAAAAGTGCTAGTTTTCCCCCTAAAGCTGCTGCCAGAAGATAAGTGCTTGGTGCAGGCAGGGGGAAGTCAATGGGACTGTTTCCTTTATGGCTGTGATTTGTCTTCTCCACTTTTGGAAGTAGAAGCACCCCATTGTTTAGATCTGTATGAACCTTGGGGCTGGGATCTGCCTCTTGGGCATCTGTATCTGCCCCTTTGTGGTCTGCCTGACACTGGAAAGGACCAATTCTTTGTAGGCCAGTGTCTGCTAAATCTTGGAGGCTGTACCTGTAAGAAATCCTTAACAGTTTGCATAGATTTAGCTTTGTCCTCCATTTTCTTTAAAACCTCCTCTGCTTTAACACCAAACAAGGTATCATGCTGTAATGGAGCATCTAATAATTTTGCTTTGACATGGTCAGGCAGATTTTGTTCCTTTAATAAAGCATGACTCCTGATAACAGAACCCATAACAGCGGCCCTACAGGAGGCCTCCAAAGAATCAAAACCACATTGCAAAGTATGCTTTCCAACTTGCTCAGCTGCATGCAATAAATCCTACATTTCTTTGTTTTCTGCAAATTCAGAATTTATCAACATTTTCTGTTTAAGCAGTGACATAATATATTGCTGATATTTGAGCATATGAAACTGACTATTTAAAGCCCTTATAGCCAAGGTAGCAGAGGTGTAAATCTTCTTCCCCCATATGTCCAATGCCCTAGAATCCCTGTCAGAGGGGGTAGGGTTTTTTTGCAGTGGATGCCTTGACCCCTTTGGGACCCTGAGAGATAGTTTCTGGATCAGCAGCAGGGTTTTTGAAAAGAAATTTATGAGAGTCAGGAACCCTGTAGTACCTGTCCGGCTTAACAGGAACTGGAGGTAAGGAGTCAGGGGTCAGACTGGACTCTGAAAATACATCATCTACAATGTCTAACACAGGTGGAATAGCTAGGGGCCTGTGTTGTGGGACTAATAGGAAGTCTCTGAGCCTTTTCTTAGATTCTGAATAATCTTGGCTTTCCCAGTGGAAATGTTCCCTCATGGTATGCAAGGTTTCCCCAAAAGAGTAATCCTCAGGAGGAGAGGCTGAAGGGATAGATTCTTCAGCATCAGAATCCTCATAGGGAGGAAGAGAGTATTCCTGATCAGAAGAGGAATCGGATGAAATAGAAACCTGATCTGAAGATTCATATTCTGTCTCTTGCCTAGGCCTCTTATCAGGAGGGGGATGGGAATCCCTGATCAAAGTAATTAAGTCTTCTGCCATTTTGAGCATCTGTTTTTTGGGCATGGAGGCCTGACCATGAGGCTGTTGTACTTGTTTCTTTGTCTTTAAAGGTGCTTTAGTCTTTGCCTTTGTAGTTGGGAGTCGCTTTAATGTATATTTGAGTAGGTCTGAAAACGCCCTCAGAAGCCGATGCCTGCTAAGCGGCTCCGGACCCATCTGAGGGAATAGTCTCCGAAGGTCCAATACCTTGAGCTTCCAGCAGCCTAGGAGACTCCACGTGGGAGTCTGTAGTGGCCTGCAGGTCCAAAGTAGCAGGCGTCAGTAGCTGCAAAAGCGCCTCACTGAGAACTGGCGAACAGGCGACTGGCTTAGAGGAAGCCTCATCGTCGGTTTTACACCTCGGATGCCTGTCCTTTTCTTTGAGTTTCTTGTGAATTCCGGTAGTCGGATGGCTATCCGACGGCATCGTGTAATTAAATCTTCTGCCAAAATAGTGAAATGCAAAATCGTACCGACGCTTAATAGTGCACTGGTTAAATCTAGCACAAAACCGACAACTAGCAACGTCATGGTCAGGGCCTAGGCAAGGAATACAGCAAGAATTAAAGTCTTTATGATGTATTTGTTTCCCACAAGAAATACAATTATTAACTTTTTCTGACATTGGTCTGGAACAAGAAAGAGGTTTTCCCCAATGGGGTACTTAGCTTTTAATGAAGACTTCGGATCTGAAATATGAACATGAAAATCTCAGGAGCTGGCCGACTGGCACTTGCGAACTGCTTCTGCGTCGGGCACTGCATGGCAAGAAAGACTGGAGAAAATGGCGTCGGCTGCATCTTTTATACCCCTGGCGCACTGACGTCAGGGATGAGGTGACAGCAACCGACGCCGGTCCTAGACTTTGGAATTCAGTCCGACTGAGGGTAGCCTACCAGCAGGATAACCCAAGTGTAATGACTGCAACAGTGAAACATGAAGAACATCTGCAATGCCAAGGCTATGATGAATCTCATGAGCATCAAGGTATTATCAAAGGAAGGGTTGCAGTCAAGGGTGGGGAAGTCTGATGGAGGGGATGACTCACTATCCTTGTACACCTACAACTTATCTAAAAGCTCTCCCAAACACCTTAATTCAATTTTCAAACTCCATAATGCAACTTCATTACACTGGACAGCAACCTCACAGAGATCAGAGTGGAAGCCACATTGTGAGCTGCTTTAGCTGTACAATGCTTCTCTTACCATGAAAGTCAAAGTCTACCACATGGTAAGAAAAAGTTCTCAAATGTTGCAACACAGAAATTGACTACTAGTATGTACAGCAGAGGAAGCTAATATGGCGTTATCCACTCTCTGCATATTCTTCGTTATGCTTTGGATTTCCTCATTTGCTTCAACTGTCTACTTTATTTTCTGCCTGCCACTTCCACATTCCCCCTTAAACGGAAATTACTTAAAATGTAATTAACTTCCTACTTTACTGACTGCATACAAGTTGCTATGCTTTAGAACATCAAGCTTCTATATAATGAATCTGTATTTACGTGTGTGTACGTGCGTGTGTGTGTGTGTGTGTGTGTGTGTGTGTGTGTGAGTGTGTGTGTGTATATGTGTGTGTGTGTATATATGTGTGTGTGTGTGTTTATGTGTGTGTGTATATATATATATATATATATTTTTTTTTTTTTTTTTTTTACATACACACACAACTGTAAAAACAGTCTTGTACTCATCATATAGTCAATTAAATTAAGAATGTGCCAAGTAACCTGCTTTTTAGTAAAAAAAAAAACATCAACCCAGTGTACATCTTGTGTTAATCTGGGCAAGTAAAATAGCAAAGATGACAGGCAGACATACATGAGACTAAACTCCAGTAATCTGGTTAACTCCTGCAAGACTGTTCTCCAAGACCTGACCTACCTAGATATTTACATTTCTTTAACAAAGTGTTCCGTTTACCCCCATCTCATTCCTGATGAAGTGTGCGCCCTACATATTTCTGCTCTTCTGTTCTAGCATCACTCTTATAACTTACCCTGCTACCACATTACTCCCTACACCTCAATATGCTCCTATGCCACCATTCGATTCTTTTAAACTTCAGCAGTTCTGTTCATCACAACAGTTATCTTGCCCTGTTCCTGTTACAAACTAACTGCTGTCACATACGTTTACTTTATTAAACTGACCAAATGGCACCTCACTGACCAAATGGCACAAAATGAGAAGTTATGTACCTACCATAACGTTCCATGTTAGTTGTCTTCTCTCGCCTTCTTTCTTGCTGGATGGGTTCGGAGCTGAACCTCGGCTCCGACTCGGCCTATACTAAAGCTCGAGAGCTAATTTTACCGGCTCGAGGCAACCCTATATCCCATGATGCTAGGCGGTAACTACCCAGATCTCGTTTGGTAGCTGAGAAACAATAGCCAATTCAGTCTCCCCTCTGAGGTGGAGGAGGAGAAAGGAGAACTCCCCAAATATCACTACCTAAAGCTGTATCTACCCCAGGAGCTTGGAATAGTGCAAGATAAGGTCCCTTAGAAGAAGGGGAAAACCTTTTGGTCTGTCCAGGCAAGGGAGATGGTGGGCGGGACGCAAGAAAGAAGGCGAGAGAAGACAACTAACATGGAACGTTATGGTAGGTACATAACTTCTCAATGTTAAGTTGTCAATCTCGCGTTCATTCTTGCTGGATGGGACCGCGTCCCTAGCACCTTCATCCTGTGTGGCTCATTGGAACAGACTCTTGAGAACGGTGGAACCAAAATTTGCCCTGTTTCTGGAGGCCATGTCCAATTTGTAATGTGTAACAAAGGTATGAGGAGAGGCCCATGTGGCTGCCGCACAGATAGTGTCTATTGGCACTCTAGCTTGAAAGGCTGCTGATGCAGCTAATGCTCTGGTTGAATGGGCTCTTGGCCTAGTAGTCAATTCTTTACCTCTGAGTTGATAAATATAGGTAATCACAGAAGACAGCCACCTAGACAGGGTTACCTGGGATACCGGAAGGCCCTTTCTACTTTCTGCATAAGATAAAAAGAGTTGATCAGATTTCCTGATTTGTTTAGTTCTGTCCAGATAGTAGCGGAGTTGACGATGCACGTCCAGGCAATGCAGTTTTTGCTACACCCTGTTTGAATAATTAGGGAAGAAAACTGGAAGATCAATAGATTGATTTAAATTTGCCTGAGAAGCCACCTTGGGTAAAAAAGACGGGTTAGTTCTTAGAGAAACTCTTTCTTTATGGAACACTAAATAAGGAGGACGAATGCAGAGGGCATGAAGTTCAGATACTCTCCTAGCAGATGTAATGGCGACTAGGAAGAGTGTCTTCCAGGAAAGTAACTTCAATGAACAGGAGGCCGCAGGTTCAAAGGGAGGGAGAATCAAGGATGCTAAAACTAAGTTTAAATCCCACTGTGGTGGGGGGTCCTTGATCGGAGGCTTGAGTAAAAAGATACCTCTGAGGAATGTCTTGCAAAGCTTATGGGACATGATACTGGAGTCCGACAAGCCTATGTGAAAATTTGAAATGGCCGCTAACTGAACTTTTACTGTGGAGGAAGAAGATCCTGAATGAAAAATTTCAGCTAGGAAATCCAAGACCGAGTGTATTGGAGCAGTGAAGGGATCTATATTCCTAGCCTTTGCCCAAAAGGAAAAAAGTTGCCATTTACTAGCATAGATCCTTCTGGTGGAAGACTTAAGGGAAGCTACAATAATATCCCGGACAGAATTTGAAATCATTGGAAGCCTGGCTAGGGACGGAAGTGGAGCAACCAAGCTGTGAGGTTGAGAGACTGGAGGGATTGGTGCAGCTGCCCTGACTGATGGGCCAAAAGATCTGGCACTGGATCCAGATGCCAAGGCTGCTCCAAAAGATAACAATGCAGGAAAGGGAACCATATCTGTCGAGGCCAATAAAGGGCAATGAGGATCATCTTGGCTCTCAAGGTGGTAGCTTTCTGAATTATCTGTGTGATTAATGGAAAGGGGGGAAAAGCGTATAGAAGTCCCCGAGGCCAATCGTGGACTAGAGCGTCTCTGGGGGGATGGCCTGGAAGGGGGAAGAGAGTGAAGAAGTCGAGGCACTTGCTGTTTTGTGGTGTTGCAAAAAGATCGCAGCAAGGAAACCCCCACTTCCGAAAAATTTTGTCCGTCACTGATTGCTTGAGAGACCACTCGTGGGGCATGAGAATAGCTCTGCTCAGCCTGTCCGCTATGACGTTGGACTTCCCGGGGATGTGCGTTGCTATCAGAAACTGCTGAGAAGAGATCGCCCATTGCCAGAGTCTGAGTGCTTCTTGACACAGGGGATAGGACTTGGCTCCGCCCTGCTTGTTGATATACCATACTACGGACATATTGTCCGTTTGATTTGCAATAGTCCCCAGAGGAAGAGAGTCTTGGAGGGCTTGCAACGTCAAAAGCACTGCTCTCATCTCCAGGACGTTTATGTGCAAGTGGCATTCGAAAGGTTGCCATGTGCCATGGACTGTCCTGCTCTGAAAATGCCCCCCCCCCCACCCAATCAGGGAGGCATCCGATGTGACTGTGGCGACCGGGGGGGAGGAGTAAATGGTCTGCCTTGATGGATTTGAGGGGAGACCATCCACCAAGACAGATGTTTTCTGCAAGATAGAGTTATTAAGATCTTGTGTGTCATAGGGAGCTGTTGGAAGGACCACTTGGAGAAAAGCATCCACTGAAGAAGCCGCATGTAAAAGTGGGCAAGGGGAAGAAGCGTGATGGCTGCCGCCATGAGACCTAATACTTTCAGAACATACCCGGCCTGAATTTTGTTGCTCTGAAGGAGGACGTGAACATGATTTTGAATATCTAAGACCCTCTGCTCTGTTAACTTTGCTGAGAGCTGAACGGTGTCCAAGGTGGCGCCTATGAAGGTAATAGACTGACAAGGCAACAAGGCAGACTTTTCGAAATTTAGAGAGATACCTAGCTCTTTGCAAATGTGAATGGTGTAATCTCTGGCTAGAAGTAGTTGACGCCTGGTGGTGGCAGTGAGGAGCCAGTCGTCTAGATATGGAAACACCTGGAATCCTTGACGTCTCAGGTGAGCCGTAACCACTGCCATACATTTGGTGAACACTCGGGGGGCTGTAGTGAGACCAAAGGGCAGGGCTCTGAACTGGTAGTGACTGGCCCCCAGCCGGAAGCGGAGAAACCTTCTGGAGCGCCTGTGCATTTTGATGTGATAGTACGCATCCTGAAGGTCCACTGAGCACATCCAATTGTCCTTGCCCAGACGGGGTAGAATGGACTGTAGCGTGACCATCCGAAACCTCGTTCTTTTTACAAACTTGTTTAGTTTGCTGAGATCCAATATTGGCCTCCAGTCCCCTGTTTTTTTTGGTACCCAAAAGAACTTTGAGTAGACTCCGGATCCTAGTTGGTCTGCTGGGACTGGCTGGATGGCTCTCTTTTTTAGCAGCTTTGATATTTCTAGTGCTGCTTGTTCCCTTAGACTGGGTGGAATGTCTGGAAGAGACCCCATTTGAATCGTTGGGGTTTGGATAAAGGGGATTTTGTAACCCTCGGATATAAATCGACTGCACCCATTTGTCTTGAGTGAGGGAGAGCCAGGCTTGTGGGTACAGCGATAATCTTCCACCGATTGCCTCCGAAGGTGGACAGTCGGGCAGCACCTCAGGGATGCTGGAAGGGTTTGTCAGAGAGGGTTTCTCTGCTACCCTGATTCTGCGGACCCCCTCTGCCTCTTGGACGGCATCTGTTGTTGTTATTCCCCCCTCTGCCTCTAGGGGTGAGCTGACCTCTTGCGTCAGGCGTGACTCCTTGTGATTTGTGGAACCACATTTTTCCACCCTTTTGACCCTTAGGATATGGTCTAGATGGGGTTGAAAAACGGACTCCTACGGCAGAAAGAGTCTTGCCATCTTGTTCGCATCTGGTCAAAGTATCTTTCACTTGAGGTACAAACAACGCTGAACCATCAAAGGGGGAATTAGTGAAAGAAGTTGCAAAGCCGCATCCAGGCGTGATGCCTTAAAGCCACACCTGTGCCTGCAGCCCTACTCGCTCCATCGGCTGCATAGGAAATAAGCCGCATGGAGGAATTGACAGTGGAATTCAGGGTTCCTAGCTGTGAGTTAATTTTGTCCTGAGACCCAGCAGCTGATGGATCCTGTAGGACCTCACCCAGTTCTTTGAGAATGTCTCTTTGAAGACGGGTGAAGTGGCATAAGTAATTCAGCGACCGCATGGCAAAGGTCGCTGACGAGAACATCCGCTTGCCGTACCTATCCATTGTCCTAGATTCCTTGTTAGGCGGATGGATAGGCACTGAAGGATCAGCCAGTTCCTCCTTGGTGGCTGCCGCCACCACCATGGCATCAACTGGGACACCTTTAGATAAAAATTGCTTATCTGAAGGGGCTGCTATAAATTTGGAAGGCCTCCGTGGGGTGGATTCCATCGAATCAGGGGCCTTCCGCGCCACCACTTCCAATAAGGGGGTCGAAGGGCGGAGACACCCAGGAGGTGGAGGGTCGAGAACCAAAAGCCTCCAGGTAAACCGACTCGTCCTCAGAAGGATTAAGGGAAGACCAGTTCCCCCTCTGTTTAAGGATTTCAAGGATGTCGGAGAAGGAGACATCCTCAGAGGGGGACCTTGGGGATCCTTCCGACTCATCCAAGTCGGTATCAGATGTGACGGACTCAGGGGAGTCCGCATGCTTCCTCTTACTCACCTGACGGATCAGGAGAAACCTCGGAAGAGGAGGATATTCCCAATGGGGAAACCTGAGGCGTTGGATCTCTACGGTCGGGGACGAGAGAGTGGGAAGAGACCTCAGCAGGCACTACAGTGGGAGGAGCTGATGGAGCTGACCGTAGAGCAGGCACTGGGGCCAGTACGCTCCTCATGACCTCGAAGGCGCCCCTATTAGGCAGTCTAGAGAGCTCCTGCTCTGAAGAACTAGGAACCCCAGCCGGCACCGACAGGGACGGCTCCGAAGCCGATGTCGGGGCCGAACTCACCAGCGCCGACGCTCCGAGAGGGAGAATGGGGTCGGACAAGGGTCCGATGCCACTCACCCCCTCGGAGCTGGCGAGAGAGTCCAAGCGCCCGGATCCCTCCAAGGATGGCACCATGGACGAGATCTGAGCAGACGACGGAGCTGAAGGGGGAGGTATCGGCTCCGACGTCACAACGGTCATGGCTCCGAGGAGCTCCGGCTCCGAACACTGGGGCAGAGTCGAAGGAGGAATAGTAGGTTGTATGGACGTAGCCGCTGTCTGATGAGACGGGCTGTGAAGCATTTGGGCCAGTGCTTGAGACTTTAACAGTCTGCTAACCACCCTCTCAAGGTCATGGTCGGAAAGCCTGGAAGACCGAGAGGAATGGCTCCGATGGCTCCGCTCCGAGAGTAAAGGTGACCTCGGAGCCAAAGGGATAGATTCCAGAGATGGAGATCTGGACCTCTTGCGTGTGGAGGGCATTGAGGTTGATGGAGCCGATGGAGCCGTAGACACGTCGGCTCCAGCCGGAGCCGACTGTGAAGATTGAGTCTTAGAGGCATCGGCTCCGGCCGGAGCCGATGCAGGAAGCTGCGATACAGAGATATCGGCTCCAACCGGAGCCAATCATGTCGCAGAAGGTGAGCCACCATCTGAAGGCTTTAAGCACAGAGCCAACGGTTTGGGTGGCTTCGAAGGCTTCCCCGGCATGGACTTAGCCGGGGAACCTTCGGGCTTTAATAAGCCCGAGAATCAACTTATTCCTGCGCTCCTGCAGGACTCTTGAGCTGAATGTATGGCACACGGAGCAAGAGTCCTGCAGGTGCAGGGGTCCCAGGCAATAAACACAAGAAGTGTGACCGTCTGTCAGCGACATCTTCTTACAGCACGAGTCACACTTCTTGAAGCCTGAGACCTTTGTCTCTTTCGACATATTGCTGTCGAAAAGAACAAACAAAGTTCTAAAGTTAGAAACACACACAAACACTCAAACAGACAGGGATACAGGGATACTAACGGGACACACACACACTAAGAATCCCTGTGAGGGAAGTTAAGAAAACGGAAGGGCCTAAGGCCTAACCTAGGGTGGGGAGTATAACTGGGATAAGGGATAAAAATAGGAACTAAAAATTTGAAATAACACAGAAAATAGCCTATTTAGAGAAAATAATGGGAAAACTAAGTAGAAAAACTAGAATTTTTCTGAATTTTAATCACTAACCTGTGAGCCGGTAAAAAGAGCACCTCGCTAGCGAAAGCGGCAAACGAGATCTGGGTAGTTACCGCCCAGCATCATGGGATATAGGGTTGCCTCGAGCCGGTAAAATTAGCTCTCGAGCTTTAGTATAGGCCGAGTCGGAGCCAAGGTTCGACTCCGAACACATCTAGCAAGAACGAAGGCGAGACTGACAACTTAACATCAGTAACTTACGCTGAAAGCTGTTCAAAAGTATCCAAATTTTTGTTGATAAGATTTGCACTTTTACCCCATCAGAAACATAATATCAACATCAATAAGTTTGAAAATGCAGCTTCTTGCGGTTTCCTGCAAAAGAAAAACCTAGACAGACAAGTGAGAACAGACAACCACCAAAATGCAAATAATGTACATCATATGTCTCCAACTCAAAGTACAAAAAATCTGGACAAAGACTAAAATAATGGGGGAACAAGGGCCCAAAAACAGGAACAAATTTTAAATATTGCTTGTGCAGTGTCAGTGGTGCAAAAAGTAGCATGCATGCCTTTATTGCAGAAGGCAGTGGGTTCTATTCCAGCATCAGGCAGTTTTGTCTGCTGGCACTTGCAGTGCAGCATAAGAGGGGAGGGGATGCTGCAGTCCTAAGTGCGAGTCCTTCAGATGAGATGTTAAACTGAGGTTCTGTTTGCTTGAGTTGGCGGTAGCTAAGGTGAATGTAAAAGATGCCATGGCACCTATCGAAAAAGAGTAGAGTGAAGTTCTCCTATGCCCTGGCCAAATTTCCCCTCACAGTATAAATCCCATCTTGGGTCTCCCCTGAAAAAAGCTTAACAGTCTAGTGGGCCTAAAATGGTCAACAAATAAATAAATAAATAAAATTATTTGCTAAAATAACTGGTTTTGCATTAGTATTAATTTTCTGAAGGGTATAAAGTCTGACACCCAAAAGTATGTCATTATTTAGTGACATGAAACCTTGAGAATTTGCCAGAAAAAAAATTTATGAGGAACACATCAAAAATCTGAAGCAAAATCTGGACAGTTGAGAGGTATGACATATGTAAAAGTTTACCTGAGTTGCATTCCAATGTTTAAGTTGTGCAAAAAGTTTCCTCCAAAAGCCATACAATCCTGTGAAGTAAGGACACCATGAATCCACCCTAGGAGAGGACACACAAAAGTCAGAGTACAGGTTAAGGCAGGAGTATTAGTTAATTACTTTGCTTTAATTGTTTACAAGAGACAAGAAAAAAGTACAGTTGTGTACACTTACCATAAATGTAGATGTTCGAGTGTATTCACTGTTGCAGTCATTACATTTGGGTAATCTGCTGGCAGGTTGCCCTCAGTCGGCCTGAATTCCAAAGTCTTGGGTCCTGCGTCAGTTGCTGTCTCCTCTTCCATGACGTCAGGTCGTCAGGGGTATAAAACATGCAGCCGACGCCATTTTCTTTAGTTTTTCTTGCCCCAGATGTCAGGTGCCCCCAAAAAGGTAGCAAAAAAAAAATATATGTAAACTATATATACATGCAACGATATAAACTTTACCTTCATCTACTAGCATATACACCACATAGGTTGTAGTAGATAGTGAAGGAAAGAGAAACTCCAGAATAAAAATGGGGATGGCGGGTGGGTAACCTGGACTGCAACAGTGAATACACTCGAACATCTACATTTATGGTAAGTGTACACAACTGTACTATGTTCATGTTTCACTGTTGCAGTCATTACATTTGGGTAGAATCCCAAAGCAATGGATGGGAGGCTGAAGCTAAACAACATTAGGGGCGGCTATAAGGCCCTGCAGAACTGCAGTGGCAAAGCCTGCCCTGGACTTAGAGTAGAGAGGCAAATGATAATGCTTTGTAAAAGTGTGAACAGTAACTCCAAGTAGCAGCCTCTAGAATGTCTTTGGTTGGTATTCCTCTGAGAAAGGCTGCTGATGTAGCTGCAGCTCTGGTGGAATGAGACCTAATGCCCTTGGGCACAGGTTTGCCATGGTGTAAGTAGCAGAAACGAATGCAGTGGCTTACCCACTTTGAAATAGTCTGCTTTGAAATAGCCTTTCCTTCTGATCCTGCAGCATATGTCACTAGTAACTGCTCAGTTTTTCTTAGAGCTTTAGTCCTGCTCAAGTACAATCTTAGCTGTCTGTGTACGTCCAATGAATGCAGAATCCTCTCCCCCTTGTTCTGCAGATTTGGATAAAAGGTTGGCAGATGAATAGTTTGGTTAAGAGCCACACTGGAAACCACCTTAGGCATAAATGAAGGATTGGTCTGAGAGGTGTTGTTTGTATAACTACATGATCAGCCATGCTGCCAGGTTCAGTGTTTGGAGCTGATTGTGCAGGATCTGATTGTTTTGCTGGGACAGTAATTGAGGTCTTTGAGGTAAGGTCCAAGCTGGGTATTGAGACAAGTTCCTTAGGATTGGGTACCAGTATTGGCGAGGCCAGTCCGGGGCAATTAGTATCATCTTTGGTTTGCCTTGTCTGACTTTTAATAGGATCTTGGGAAGAAGAGGCAGAAGAGGAAAGGCATAAACTGATAGGTTTTTCCAACTGAAGGATAGGGCGTCCACTTTCCATGCTAGTCTGTGATAAGTCCTTGTGCAGAATTTTTTCAATTGATAATTTTGAGAAGAGGCAAATAGATCTATGTCCGGGCTCCCCCATTTCTTTGTTATCATGCTGAAGACTTGTGGATCTAGTTTCCACTTGTGAGGGTCCATAAGGTTTCTGCTTAAATTGTCTGCCAGAGTATTTTGTTTTCCTGGCAGGAAATGAGCTTGTAGATGTACTTGGTAAGCCAAAGCTGTGTCCCACAGTGCCATGGCTAGTCTGCAAAGGGGGGAGGAATGCATGCCCCCTGCTTGTTTATATACCACATAACCGTGGTGCTGTCCGTCTTTATCAGTAGTTGTCCTGGATGAAGTAAGTCCTTGAAGGCTGTCAGGACATTTTGAACAGCTAACATCTCTTTTTGGTTGATATGCAGATGCATTTGTTTTGGGGTCCATATGCCCTGAATGCATTTTCCCGCCAGGTGGGCCCCCCATGTATAATCTGATGTGTCTGTTAAGGTTTGGCTGGCAGGGGGTAGAGTGAAGGGCCGTCCCATGTTTTGGTGTCATGCCTTTGCCCACCACTGAAACTCCTGTTGTAGGCAGGGAATGAGAGGAATCATTGTTTCCAGACTGTGACAATGTTGACTCCATAAACTTTTTAGGTACCACTGAAGTTTCCTCATATGCAGTCTTGCATATGGAATCCATAGAATGCAGGATGCCATGAACCCCAAAGCCTGCAGAGTTTGTCTTGCAGATAACTAGGTTTTTGTTGCCATCAGTTTGAAGTAAGTAGTCAGTTGCCTTTGTTTGTCTGGCGTGAGGAAAGCCATCTGGGCAGTTGTATTCAAGCTTGCATCCAGGAATGTTATATTTTGAGAGGGTACCAGTTGTGATTTCTTTTCATTTATTGTGTACCCTAGGCATGTTAGAAGCCTTTTCACAAACGCCAGGTGCTGAAGAAGAATGTCATTGTTCTCTGCTTGGTAAAAAGTAAAAAATGCACCAAGATAACAATGCATCCATGGATGAAGCAACTTCAGCTGTGAAAGCGCTTACCACTTTGTACTTTGCTGTGATTAAACGTTTTGCTGCGTGTTATCTTGGTGCATTTTTTACTTTTTACCTTTCATTTGGATTTATTTCTGCACAAAGGTTTTACCCAACACGGTTTCTTTGGTTTTTTGTTCTCTGCTTGAATGACACAGTCGTCCAAGTAAGGATATATTTGTATACTTCTTTGTCTGCAAAAAGCAATTACTAGTGCCAGGCACTTGGAAAAGACCCTGGGCACAGTAGATAAGCCAAAGGGCAGTGCAGAGAATTGGTAATGCATTAAGCCAGCCTTGAAACGGAGGTATCTTCTGCACGATTCCCTTACTGGGACATGCAGGTATGCCTCTTTTAGGTCTAATGTCACCAGCCAAGCATTCTTGCCCAGCATGGGCAGAAGCTACTGCAAAGTTAGCATTTTGAATTTTGGGATGTCCAGGAATGTGTTCAAAATTGTTAAATCCAGTATTGGCCTCCAGGCCTTGTCCTTTCTGGGTACAAAGAACAATCGAGTAAAAACCTTGTCCTTTTTCCTGTTCTGGTACTGGCTGAATAGCCCCCATATCCATGAGGGACGTAACCTGTTTCTGTGCCTCTGCCCATTGATTGTTTGGCAGATCCGGCCAACCGTTTGCCATTGGCAGAGTATGGAAATGGAATCTGTATCCCTGTGATACTATGTTTAGCACCCACTTGTCCTGGGTTATTAACTGCCAATTTTGAGCAAAAAGTGCTAATTTTCCCCCTGAGGGTGCTGCCAAAAGGTAAGTGCTTGGTGATGGCAGAGGGAAGTCATTGGGACTGTTTTCTGTAAGGATGCGCTTTATCTCCTCCAGATTTGGAGGTAGTAGCACCCCATTGCTTTGACCTGTAAGAATCTTGTGCCTGGTATCTATAACCTTTAGGGCATCTGGATTTGCCCCTTTGAGCTCTGTCGGACACAGGAAATGACCAATGTTTTGTAGGCCAGTGTCTACTGAATCTTGGTGGCTGCACTTGTAAGAAGTCTTTTACAGCTTGCATAGACTTATCTTTGTCTTCCATTTTCTTTAAAACCTCTTCTGCCTTAATACCAAACAGAGTATCATGCTGTAAAGGTGCATCCAGTAATTTAGCTTTAACATGATCACGCAAATTTTGCTCTTTTAGCTAGGCATGCCTCCTAATCACAGATCCAGTAACTGTGGCCCTGCAGGCGGCTTCTAAGGAATCAAAACCACATTGCAAAGTATGCTTTCCAACTTGTTCAGCTGCATGCAACAATTCCTGCAATTCTTTACTTTCTGCACATTCAGAAATCAACATAATTTTCTGTTTCAGCAATCCCATAACATGTTGTTGATACTTGAGCATATGAAACTGGCAGTTTAGGGCCCTAGTTGCTAAGGTTGCAGATGTATAAACCTTCTTTCCCCATCTATCCAGTGCCCTTGAATCGCTGTCAGAGGGGGTAGGATTTTTTTGCTGTTGAGGACTTAACTCCCTTTGGACCCTGTGAAATAGTTTCAGGGTCAGCAGCAGGGTTTCTAAATAAAAATTTGTGTGAGTCAGGGACCCTGTAATATCTGTCAGGCTTGCTGGGAGCCGGAGGTAAGGAGTCAAAAGTCAAGCTTGACTCCGAAAACACATCATCCACAATGTCTAAAACAGGGGGTATGGCTAAAGGCCTGTGCTGAGGGAGAAGAAGGAAATCCCTGAGACTCTTTTTTGATTCTGAAAAATCTTGACTCTCCCAGTGAAAATGCTCCCTCAAAAGTATGCAAGGTTTCTCCAAAAGAATAATCCTCAGGAGGTGATGCAGATGGGATTGATTCCTCTGCATCAGAATCCTCATAGGGAGGAATAGATAATTCCTGATCAGAAGAGGAATCAGAAGAAACAGAAACCTGATCTGAAGATTCATAATCAGTGTCTTGCCTAGGCCTCTTATCAGGAGGGGGTTGAGAACCCCTGATCAAGGTAATTAGGTTTTCAGCCATTTTGATCATCTGTTTTTTAGGCATAGCGGCCTGTGCACATGGTTCATGCGTTGTTATTTTAGCTTTAGAAGTTGCTTTTGTCTTTGGTTTTGCAGCTGTCATCGGTTTTATATAAAAATGTTGAGGCCTGAATACACCCTCAGAAGCCAGTGCCTGCTCAACGGCTCCGGACCCATCCGAGAGAGAGACAACCGTGGGTACAATACTTTGAGTATCTGCCGGACTCCACATGGGTCTTGGTAGGGGCCTGCGACTCAAAAGTGGCAGGTATCAGGGACTGCGAAAGCGCCTCACTGAGTAATGGCAAACTGGCGACTGGCTTAGGAGAAGCTTTGTTGTCAGTTTTGGACTTCGACGGTCTGTCTCTGTCCTTTTCTTTGTGTTTTTTGTGTACTCCGGTAGTAGGATTGCAATCTGACAACATTTCAGGGTAGTTAAATCTGTTTCCAAAATATTTTGAGGCAAAAATATACCGACGCTTAATAGTGCGTTGGTTAAATCTAGCACAAAACCGACAGCCAGGCACGTTGTGATCAGGGCCTAGGCAAGGAATACAGTATAAATGGAAATCCTTATGAGGTATTTGCTTCCCACAAGTAATACAATTATTAACTTTTTCTGACATCGGTATGGAGCAAGAAAAAAGTTTCTCCCACACGGTACTTATCTTTAGTGAAGACTTCGGTTCTGAAACTCGAACTCGAAAATTTCAGGAGTCAGCCGACCGGCACTTGCGAACTGCTTCTGCTTCGGGTACCGCGCGGCAAGAAAAGACCAAAGAAAATGGCGTTGGCTGCTTGCTTTATACCCCTGACGACCTGACGTCATGGAAGAGGAGACAGCAACCGACGCAGGACCCAAGACTATTGAATTCAGGCCGACTGAGGGCAACCGCCCAGCAGATTACCCAAATGTAATGACTGCAACAGTGAAACACGAAGAACATCAAGAAATGTACAGCAAGTACTAAATCAGCAGACATGTTTGGTTTAGTGTACAGTACTAAATTGCCACATGGATTACATTACTCTGATCTAAAAAGCCATTGTTATCACAATGAAAAAAGTATAGTTCTGTGCACTTACCATAAATGTAGATGCTCGAGTGTATTCACTGTTGCAGTCATCACATTTGGGTCATCCCTGCTAGGGTAGCCCTCAGTCGGCCCGAATACCAGAGGCTTAGTATTTCTGCTTCGGTTGCTGTCACTTCAGGACTGATGTCAGGTCATCAGTAGTATAAAGTAAGGCAGCCAACGCCATTACATCAGTTTTTCTTGCCCTGTCAGGAGCCCCCAAGTGGGAGCTAGGAGATGGTGGAAGAACCCCACCAGTAGAAAGTAAATACCAAAAAGTTCCTTGTAAGGAGAGAGAGAGAAAAGGGGGATGGAGGGAGGGAAACCAGGACTGCAACAGTGAATACATTTGAACATCTACATTTATGGTAAGTGTACACAATTGTACTATGTTCTTCATGTTTCACTGTTGCAGTCATCACATTTGGGTTGATTCCCTAAACTGAAGAAAAGGGTGGAGGCAGTCAAGAAGACTGAGGGCTAGCTAGGATGCCCTGCAAGACTGCAGTGGCAAAGCCTGTCCTGGATATGGAGAAGATAGGCAGATGATAAATGCTTGGTGAAGGTATGAACAGATGTCCATGCTGCAGCCTCCAGGATGTCCCTGGTGGGGACTCCTCTGAGGAAAGCTGCAGAGGTGGAGGTTGCTCCGGTATAGAGTGTGTTCTTACCCCCTTAGGGGAGGTTTCCCATGTTGCTTGTAGCAGAAAGGGATGCAGTGTGCTATCCATTTGGAAATGGTTTGTTTGGATATGGCTTTGCCCTCTGCTCCTGCAGCAAAGCCGACTAACAACTGATCAGTCTTTCTAAATGATTTAGTCCTGTCTAGACAGAATCTGAGCTGTCTGTGCACATCTAGAGAACGCAGTATCCTTTCTCCCTTGTTTTGTGGGTTAGGGAAAAAGGTGGGCAAATGAATGGATTGGTTGAGACCCACACTGGACACCACTTTTGGCATAAAGGAGGGATTAGTCCTGAGGGAGACTGTCAGCATGGAAAATGATGAAGGGCTCTACAGCCATAAGTGCTTGTAGCTCGGATACTCTTCTTGCTGAAGTGAGGGCCAGAAGCAAGGCTGTCTTCCATGAGAGAAAGTTTAACTCTGCTGAAGCTGCTGGTTCAAAGGGGGGGCAGGGTGAGCTTTTCCAAAACAAAGTTTAGGTCCCAAGCTGGGGTAGGGTGCTCTTCTGGGTAGCCTCAAGTTGCCAGCCCCTCTTAGGAACTGTTTGATGAGAGGGCGCGAGAAGAGATGTTGCTCAGTGCTGAAATGAGCAGAGACAGCAGAGGCATGAATTTTAATAGGGGAAAAGGATAGACCACTGTGTAGTAGGTCAGCTAGGTAATCCAGGATGAAAGGTAGGGAGGGCTGTGCCATATTGGCTCCCTTAACATAGATCCCGGTGCAGAACCTTTTCCATTTGTCAGCATAAGACTTTCTAGTGCTAGGGTGTCTGGCCTCACGTATAACATCTAGAACCCGTTTACTGAGATTGGCAGCTTGTACAGTGGTCAGGGAATAAGCCATGCTGCCAAATTGAGGGTCTGCAACTGGGGATGCGTGAATTCTCCTTCCCTCTGGGTCAGGAGTGTTGGGATCTGAGAGAGATGCCATGGTGGCAGAGGTGGTAGGCTGCGCAGCAGTGGGTACCAGTGCTGGCATGGCCAGTCTGGGGCAATTAGGATTATCCTCAGTTTTCCTCTCTTATTTTGAGCAGTACCCTGGTAATGAGAGGTAGTGGGGGAAATGCATAGACGGAGAGGTTGACCCACTGGAAGGAGACAGCATCCACTTTCCAGGCCCTGCAGTGAGGCTCCCTGGTGCAGAACTTGGTGAGCTGATGGTTGGAGTGGGAAGCAAAGAGGTCAACTTTCGGGGTGCCCCATTTCTGAGTTATAAGGGTGAAGGCTCTTTGGTCTAGCTTCCACTCATGTGGGTCCGGAAGATTTCTGCTTAAGTTGTCTGCCAGAGAGTTTAGAGAGCCTGGCAGGAATTGTGCTAGCAGGTGTAGTTGCATGGCTGAGGCTGTGTACCAAAGGGTCATGGCGAGCCTGCACAGAGGGTAGGAGTGAGTCCCTTCTTGCTTGCTGATATACCACATCACAGTGGTAAGTACATAGGTACATAGTACATAGGTTAGTACTAGGCTAACTGCCCTTGAGAGCCATTTTAAGCCTAGCCAATTATCCCTTGTGAGACTCAAACCCTGACCCTTGTGTTTGTAAGGCAAACATGTTAACCATTGTCTGTTTTGATCAGCAGAGCCCCTGGGGAGAGAAGGGTTCTGAAAGCTGTCAATGTGTGCTGGACAGCTGTCATCTCTTTTTGGTTGATGTGCAGATGTATTTGATGTGGGCTCCATTGGCCTTGTATGCACCTGCTGTCCAGGTGTGCACCCCAGGCATAGTCTGATAAGTCTGTGTTGAGGGTCTGGGCTGCGTGGGGTTGTGAGATGGTAGTCTCTTGTTGTGGTAGCATGCTGCTGCTGCCCACCAAAGAATATCTTTCCTTAGACAAGGTATCATTGGCATAACAGGTTCCAGGTCGAGAGAGTTGACACCAAAGGCTTTTTATGTACCACTGAAGTTTCCTCATATGCAGTCTTGCATATGGAATGAGTAGAATGCAGGAAGCCATGAACCCCAGAGCTTGCAGGATTTTCCTTGCAGATAATTGGGGTCTGGTGGCTAGTTGAGAGAAACAGGCTGTCAGGTAAGTTTGCTTTTCTGGTGTAAGGAATGTCATCTGGGATGCTGTGTCCAGGCTTGCTACCAAGAATATAATTTTTTGCGTGGGTACTAGTTTGGATTTCTTTTCGTTGATAGTGTACCCTAGGGAAGCCAGTAGATCCTTTACAATGGCCAGGTGCTTGAGCAGCTTTTCCTGACTGTCGGCCTGAATTAGGCAGTCGTCTAAGTATAGGTAAATTTGATTTTTTCTTTGCCTGCAAAAAGCAATGGCGGTAGCCAGACATTTTGTGAAAACTCTGAGAGCAGTAGATAAGCCAAAGGGAAGTGCAGAGAACAGAAAGTGCAGTGATCCTGCCCTGCAACAGATATTTCTTGCATGATTCCCTGACTGGGATGTGTAGGTAAGCCTCTTTTGGGTCTAGGGTGGGTAGCCAAGCATCCTTGGAGAGCACAGGGAGTAGTTGCTGGAGGGTGAGCATTTTGAATTTTGGTATCACCAGGAAGGTGTTTAGAATGGATGGATCGAGGATGGGGTACCAGTAGCCCTCTTTTCTGGGTACCAGGAAGAGCCTAGAGTAGAAATCTTGGCCTGTTTCTGCAGGAACGTGCTCTATTGCTCTCATAGAGATCAGGGAAAGGACCTGCTTTTTGGCCTCTGCTCACTGGTTTGGGGGAAGATCTGGGAACCCTTTTGGGGTTGGTAGAGTGTGGAAAGAAAATTTGTATCCCTGGGACACTATATTGAGAACACAGTGGTCGTTGGTAACAGTGGCCCAGGTGCTTGCATGGAAGGAGAATTTTCCTCCCAGGGGCAAGTGCAGGTGGGCAGAGAGAGGGGGTGGAAGTGTAAAGTCATTGTGAGTTCTTACCATGATGGGCTCGCTTTGCACTTCCTGGTTTAGAAGTGGAGGAACTCCATTGCTTTGATCTCTGCATTCCCTGTGGCTGTTGTCTAAGGGGGGGGGGGTCTGCTTCCCCAGGGTCAAGGCTGAACTGACCTGGAGGGGGCAGGAAAGGACCAGTCCTTGGAGGGGCAATGCCTACTGAACCTGGGTGGCTGGACCTGCTGGAAATCCTTAACTGTCTGCATTGATTTAGCTTTTTCATACATCTTTTTTAAGACCTCCTCTGCCTGGGTGCCAAATAAGTTGTCTTTGTGCAAGGGTGCATCCAATAGTTTAGATTTGACATGGTCTGGCAAGGGCTGTTCCTTAAGCCAAGTATGCCTTCTAAGGACAGAACCGGTGACTGTTGCCCTGCAAGATGCTTCTAGGGCATCAAAACCACAGTGTAAGGTGTGCTTAGTTACTTGATTTGCAGAATGCATTAACTCTTGCAACTCTATTTTCTGCACAAGCAGGAAACGATGATATTTTTTGTTTGAGGAGTTCCATGGTATGCTGCTGAAATTTTAGCATATGGAACTGACAATTTAGTGCTCTAATAGCAAGAGTGGCAGAGGTGTATACTTTTTTACCCCATCTGTCTAATGCCCAGGGATCCTTATCTGTGGGTGTGAGATTCTTAGCAGAAGTTGCTTTAATTCCTTTAGGACCTTGGGGAGATAACCTCAGGGTCAGCAGTAGGATTTTTGAAAAGAAATTTGTGAGAGTAAGGGACTCTAATACCGGTCAGGTTTCCTGGGAGAAGGAGGGAGGGTGTCAGGAGTCAAATTAGACTCCATGAAAATATCATCCACAAATTCCAGGACAGGAGGAATGGCCAAGGATCTGTGCTGTGAAAGATCTAAGAATTCCAAGTCTATTTTTACACTTTGGGTGGTCCTGACATTCCCATTGGAAATGCTCCCTTAAAGTATGAAGGGTTTCCCCAAAGGAAAAAATCATTAGGTGGAGAGGCTGAAGGAATGGATTTCTCTGCATAAGAATCCTCATGCAGAGAGTGGTTGCATGTCTTCATATTCAGAGGCATCAAGAGTCATCGGAATCCTGTTCAGATAAAACTACTGACTTTAGAAGACTTCGACTTCAATTCGGAAAACAAAAACTCAGGCAGCGGCTGACCAGCACTCATGCAAAACTGCTTCTGCTTCAGGCTCCTTGGCAAGAAAGACTGATGTAATGACGTCGGCTGCCTTACTTTATACTACTGACAACCTGACGTCAGTCCTGAAGCGACAGCAACCGACACAGAAATACTAAGCCTCTGGTATTCGGGCCGACAGAGGGCTACCGTGGCAGGGATAACCCAAATGTGATGACTGCAACAGTGAAACACGAAGAACATCTGAAGACTGCTCCAGCCATATGCCTACCATAAAGAGCATTACTCTCTGTACATTCACTACATAGAAATGCATACAGTCTAAGTGTACACACCATTAACAGCAGACATTAAAAACTAAGCTCAAGCAAAGATCAATGCTGCAGACAAACAGCAAAACATTAATGAGTTAAGATGTATTCCAATACCTATATCTGATCATAGTACAGTGCAACTATCTACAAATCTAGGCATGCTGTATTATCCTAACTATCAATGGGGAATGTACCAGCTGTGACTAAGATTTAACACAAGGTGGAACAATTCAAGCACTGATTACCACAAACTGGACTAAAGAACATGATGCTTTTCCCTAAATCATGCATAGATATCTGGACCCAATCAATTATAGACCCATTTCTCTTATAAATACAGAAATTAGACTCCAAGCTAAAATACTAGGAAATAGACTAGAACAACTTATGATAAATACCTTATGATTGTTACATATGAATGTTCAAAAATAAGACATGGAGACCTATAAATGACCTTAATCTGCATCATTAGCACAACAATGGAACTCTAATTTGGCAGTTATATTAACTGGCTTCCATAAAAAAACACTTGACCCTATCAAATGGGACTTCCTATGTGATCTTCTGAAAGAATATGGCTCCCTAATAACATTTATAAGAAAATGTAACAGACACCAAAAAATGTATGTCCATGCTTGATTATTAATACAAGGCAACTGTTAGGAATGTCCGTTATCACCATTCCTAGTCATCCAAACTATTAGTGCCCTCAACACAGATTTGCATAATACTTTTATAAATAATGCTGGAGAGAATAAAATCTATAATCACATCATGGCTTGCTGATGATGGTGTCATTTTGATTAGTAACCCAAGATAGATATTCTTTCCAATACTCAACAGGACTAAGATGTTCTATTAAATGTCAGTGTTCTTTGTTAACCGAAAAAATCCAATATCTTCCCAGTAACATGTAGTACAAAAACACATCCTGAAGAATGGTCATGTTGACCACTTAATTGTCCAGCAATATACATACAAGAACATGCATGACAATAGAAATCAGCAAACTAAAATGCTTAAACCTGAAACCACTAATGCAGCACTTATCACAACAGATGGGGTTCATGGAAGCACCAAAACCTTCCTTTTCTGTCCAGAATCTAAGTAATCAAAATGATTAATACTAAAAATACTCTATCGTAAAACATCTTCTGTAGCTAGTATGGTGTAAAAAGAAGTTATGTACTCACCATAACGTTCCATCTCTGTTGTCCATTTTCATTCTTCTTCAACAAGTAGGTTCGGATTTGATCCTCAGATCCAACTCAGTCACTTTTTACAGCTTGTGGACTATGGAAAACTCTCGAGCTCCTTCCTTACCCATAATGCCGTAGTCCCCCACCACACACCTCAGATCAGGTTTGCTAACCTTTTTGCTTATTAGAAAATTAGAAAAAAAGTTATGTACTCACCATAACATTCCATCTGAGTACTTCTACTTCATTTGTCTTCAACTTGTGGGATACCGGATCTGAGCCGGCAATTTCACTAGCATCTGCTCAGAGCTCCAAGCTCCTCCCTTTACCCATAATACCCCTCCACTACCTTCCAACCCCCAAATCGAGTTTGCTGACCCTTATACTGATAACCTGCCCTGAAAAGTACTTTATGACCTACAACTGCAGCCCGCAGGCTGTCCATATGATAAGGTCAGGGGGAAGGAGGGAGGGACGGTTAAAGACAAAAGGAGAACAACTCGGATGGAACGTTATGGTGAGTACATAACTTCTTTATCTTAAGTAGTTTACTTCATTTGGTCTTCAACCTGTGGGACAGAGTCCCCAGCTAGTGAACTCTTGGGTGGCCCTTATGGAAGGATATTCCAGAGCACTGTGGAACCAAAGGATGCTCTCCTTCTAGAAGTCAAATCCAATTTGTAGTGAGAAATAAAGGTATGAGATGAGAACCAAGTAGCCGCAGAGCAAATATCATCCAATGAGACTCTAGACCAAAAGGCTGCAGAAGTAGTTATAGTTATAGCTTTCACCTGACCTGGAGGAGACATACCTTTGTCCTTATAGACCTGAAGAATGCATGAATAATCCACCTAGCAATACTGACCTTGGAGATAGGTTTACCTAAAAAGGGCTTAGAGAAGGACACAAACAGCCGATCGGATTTATGGAAGTTTTTGGTCCTGTGTAAATAAAATCGTTAACGGTCTATGAACATCCAACAAGTGGAGTTAGTATTCCATTTTGTTAGCAAAGTTAGGAAAGAAGACAGGTAAATTAATGGTTTGACTGATATTAACTTGTGATACTACCTTAGGAAGAAAGGATGGACTGGTCCAAAGGGAAACCATATCTTTATGGAAAATCATATATGGAACTTTGACCGACAAAGCTTGCAGTTCTGAAACCCTTCTAGCAGAAGTGATAGTCACCAGGAATGCTATTTTCCAAGATAAAAACTTTAGATCTGTGGTTGCAGCAGGTTCAAAAGGACCAAAGCTTGAAGAACCACAGTAAGGTCCCATGGTGGAACAGGATCCTTGACCGGGGGGGGGGGGGGGGGGCGTAACAGGTCCCTTTGATAAAGGCTTTACAAAGTCTGGAGGAGGCCAGTGAGGCAGAATTCTCACCCACATGAAAATAAATGAGAAATTGCAGCCAACTGAACTTTGATAATAGAAGAACTAGCTCCCTGTTGAAAAATACTGGCTAGGAAATCAGGAATGGCAGAAATAGGAGCCGTGAAAGGGTCTAAACTCCTTTGAGAAGCCCAAAAGGAAAAACGTTTCTGTTTGCTGCAGTAAATCTTCCGGGTTGAAGACTTATGAGCAGCCACCAGAATAGACCTAACTGAAGAGGATAATCCAGGAGTTCTAGCGATCATGGGAAAGTACAGTTGTGTACACTTACCATAAATGTAGATGCTGGAGTGTGTATTCACTGTTGCAGTCATTATATTTGGGTAATCCTGCTGGCAGGTTGCCTTCAGTCGGCCTGAATTCCAAAGTCTTGGGTTCTGCGTCGGCTGTCGTCGCCCCTTCCCTGACGTCAGGTCATCAGAGGTATAAAAGAAGCAGCCAATGACATTTTCTTTAGTTTTTCTTGCCCCAGATGTCACGTGCCCCCTAAAAGGGTAGCCAAAATTTATATCTATATATAAAAATACATGCAACAATATAAACTTTACCTTCATCCACAAGTAAATACACCACATAGGTTGTTTAAATCAGAGAAGGAAAGATAAGTTCCATCAGAAGAAAAGAGGGGATGGCGGGTGGGTAACCTGGACTGCAACAGTGAATACACTTGAACATCTACATTTATGGTAAGTGTACACAACTGTACTATGTTCTTCGTATTTCACTGTTGCAGTCATTACATTTGGGTAGATTTCCAAAGCTGTGGTTGGGAGGCTGGAGCTAAACAGCATTAGGAGCGGCTATGAGACCCTGCAGAACTGCAGTGGCAAAGCCTGCCCTGGATTTAGAGTAGAGTGGCAGATGATAGTGCTTTGTAAAGGTGTGCACTGAACTCCAAGCTGCTGCCTCTAAAATGTCCTTGGTTGGTACTCCCCTGAGAAAGGCTGCTGAAGTGGCTGCAGCTCTGGTGGAATGTGGCCTAATGCCCTTAGGCACTGGCTTGCCATGGTATAAGTAGCAGAAATGAATGCAGTGGCCTATCCACTTTGAAATAGTCTGCTTTGAGATGGCGTTTCCTTGTGATCCTGCAGCATATGCCACTAGTAATTGCTCTGTCTTTCTGAAAACTTTGGTTCTGTCCAAGTAGAATCTAAGCTGTCTGTATGTCCAAAGAATGCATAATTCTTTCCCCCTTGTTCTGTGGATTTGGATAAAAAGTTGGCAGATGAATGGTTTGGTTAAGAGCCACACTGGACACCACTTTAGGCATAAATGTTGGGTTTGTCCTCAGGGAGACCATGTCCGGATAAAAAATGATAAAAGGTTCCACAGCCATGAGTGCCTGTAGCTCTGAAACAGGTCTTGCAGAAGTTATTGCTAGGAGAAGAGCTGTTTTCCAAGATAAAAACTTTATCTCAGCAGTAGCAGCTGGCTCAAAAAGAGGCAGGGTGAGTTTTTCCTAGACATAGTTGAGGTCCCATTGCAGGCATTGGTGATCTCCTTGGAGGCCTTAAATTTTTGGCTCCTCTGAGGTACTGTTTTAATAAGGGATGAGAAAAGATTGGTGGCGCTGCATTGTAATGAGCCGAAATGGCAGAGGCATGAATTTTAATAGATTAGAAAGATAGGCCTTTGTCCAGCATCTTAGTTAAGTATTGTAAAATCTGAGGAATATTTGGCACAGCTGTATCTGATCTGTTCCTTGTGCCTGGTACCAAGCACAGTATCTCTTCCATTTGCCAGCATAAGATTTTCTAGCACTAGGCCTTCTGGCTTCCAAAATGACATCCATCACAGCTTTGCTGAGAGGTGTGTTTTGTATGACTACATTATCTGCCATGCTGCCAGGTTTAAAGTCCTGAGCTGGCTGTGCAGGATCTGATTGTTTTGCTGGGACAGTAGATGTGTTACTTGAGGTAAGGTCCAAGTTGGGCATTGAGACAAGCTCCTTAATATTGGGTACCAGTGCTGGCGGAGCCAGTCTGGTGCAATCAGTATCATCTTTGGCTTCTCCTGTCTGACCTTTAGGAGTACCTGGGGGAGGAGAGGCAGAGGGGGAAAGGCATATACTGATAGGTTTTTCCAGCTGAAGGACAGGGTGTCCACTTTCCATGCTTGTCTGTGATAAATCCTTGCGCAGAATCTCTGTAGTTGGTAGTTGGTAGTTGTGAGAGGAGGCAAATAGATCTATGTCCGGGCATCCCCATTTCCTTGTTATCATGCTGAAGACTTGTGGATCCAGCTGCCACTCGTGAGGATCCATGAGGTTTTTGCTTAGATTGTCTGCCAGAGTATTTTTCCTTCCTGGCAGGAATTGTGCCTGCAGATGTACTTGGTAAGTCAATGCTGTGTCCCACAAAGTCATGGCTAGTCTGCAAAGGGGGTAAGATTGTGTGCCCCCCTGCTTGTTTATATACCACATGACCGTGGTGTTGTCTGTCTTTATCAGTAGTTGTCCTGGATGAAGTAGGTCCTTGAAGGCTGTCAGGGCATTTTGAACAGCTAGCATCTCTTTTTGATTGATATGTAGATGCATTTGGTTTGAGGTCCATGTTCCCTGAATGCATCCTTCCTGCCATGTGGGCCCCCCAGGCATAATCTGATGCATCCGTTGTAAATGTCTGCCTGGCTGGGAGTAATGTGAACGGTTGTCCCCTGTTTTGGTGACAAGCCTTTGCCCACCATTGAAACTCCTGTTGCAGGAAGAGAATGAGAGTAATTATAGTTTCCAGGCTGTGGCAATGTTGAGTCCAAACACTTTTTAGGTACCACTGAAGTTTCCTCATATGCAGTCTTGCATATGGAATTAGTAGGATGCAGGATGCCATGAAGCCCAAAGCCTGCAGAATTTTTCTTGCAGAAAACTGGGTCTTTGTTGCTAACACTTTGAAATAGGTAGTCAGTTGCCTTAGTTTGTCTGCCGTGAGATAAGCCATCGGGGCAGTTGTATTTAAGCTTGCACCCAAGAATATTATCTCTTGAGAGGGTACTAGTTTTGATTTCTTTTCGTTGACTGTGTACCCTAGGCATGTTAGAAGTTTTTTCACAAATGCCAGATGCTGTAGAAGGATGTCTTTGTCCTCTGCTTGAATTAAGACAGTCGTCCAAGTAAGGATATATTTGTATTCCTCTTTGTCCGCAGAATGCAATTACTGGTGCCAGGCACTTTGTAAAGACCCTGGGCGCAGTAGATAAGCCAAAGGGCAGTGCAGAGAATTGGTAATGCATTGAGCCAGCCTTGAATCTGAGGTATCTTCTGCATATTTGTCTGATTGGGACATGCAGGTATGCCTCTTTTAGGTCTAAAGTTACAAGCCAAGCGTTCTTGCCCAGCATGGGCAGAAGCTGCTGCAAAGTCAACATTTTGAATATTGGTATATCCACGAATGTGTTCAGAATCGATAGGTCCAGTATTGGCCTCCAGGCCTTGTCCTTTCTGGGTACCAAGAACAGTCTTGAGTAAAATCCTTGCCCCCGCTCTTGCTCTGGCACTTGTTGAATGGCCCTCATGTCCATGAGGGATGAGACTTGTTTTTGTGCCTCTGTCCATTGATTTTATGGCAGACCTGGCCAGCCGTTTGACTTTGGCAGGGTATGGAAATGGAACTTGTAGCCTTGTGACACGATATTTAGAACCCACTTGCCCTGGGTTATAATGTGCCAATTTTGAGAAAAAAGTGTTAATTTTCCCCCTAAGGGTGCTGCCAGGAAATAAGTGCTTGGTGCAGGTAGGGGGAAGTCACTGGGACCGTTTCCTGTAAGGTTGTGATTTGTCTTCTCCACTTTTGGAGGTAGAAGCACCCCATTGCTTTGACCTGTATGAACCTTGCACCTGGGATCTGCCTCTAGGGTGTCTGGGTCTGCCCCTTTGAGGTCTGTCTGACACAGGAAAGGACCAGTTCTTTGTTGGCCAGTGTCTACTAAACCTAGATGGCTGTACTTGTAAGAAATCTTTGACCGTTTGCATAGATTTAGCTTTGTCCTCCATTTTCTTTAACACCTCTTCTGCATTCATTGCAAAGTATGCTTTCCAACTTGTTCAGCTGCATGCAATATATCCTGCATTTCCTTGTTTTCTGCACATTCAGAGTTTAACAACATTTTCTGTTTAAGCAATGCCATGACGTGCTGCTGATATCTGAGCATATGAAACTGACAGTTTAAAGCCCATATAGAAAAAGGTAGCAGATGTGTAAACCTTTTTTCCCCATCTATCCAGTGCCCTAGAATCCCTGTCAGAAGGGGTAGGGTTTTTTGCAGCAGAAGCCTTAACTCCCTTGGGACCCTGAGAAATTGTTTCTGCGTCTGCAGCAGGGTTTTTAAAAAGGAATTTATGTGAGTCAGGTACCCTGTAATATCAGTCAGGCTTAACAGGAGCTGGAGGTAAGGAGTCAGGGGTAAGGATAGACTCCGAAAACACATCATCTACAATGTCTAACAGAGGAGGGATGGCTAGTGGCTTTTGCTGAGGTAGTAACAGGAAATCCCTGAGCCTCTTTTTAGATTCTGAAAAATCTTGGCTCTCCCAGTGGAAATGCTCCCTCATGGTATGTAAGGTTTCCCCAAAAGAATAGTCCTCAGGAGGAGAAGCTGAAGGTATGGATTCTTCAGCATCAGAATCCTCATGGGGAGAAAAAAATATTCCTGATGAGAAGAAATGGAAACCTGATCTGAAGATCCATAGTCAGTCTCTTGCCTAGGCCTCTTATCAGGAGGGGGATGGGAACCCCTGATCAAGGTAATCAAGTCTTCGGCCATTTTGAGCATCTGTTTTTTGGGCATGGAGGCCTGTCCACGTGGCTCTTGAGTTTGCTTCTTTGCCTTTGAAGGTGCTTTAGTCTTTGCCTTTGAAGTCGGTTTAATGTATAGATGTTTGGGTCTGAATACACCCTCAGAAACCGGTGCCTGCTCAGCGGCTCCGGACCCATCTGAACAATGCATTGAGTTTCCAGTGGCATGGCCGACTCCATGTGGGAGTCGGTAGCGGCCTGCGACTCTAAAGTAGCAGTTGTCAGGGGATGCGAAAGCGCCTCACTGAGAACCGGCGACTGGCTTAGGAGAAGCTTCGTCATCGGTTTTGGGCCTCGGCTGTCTTTCTTTTTCTTTTTCTTTGCGTTTTTTGTGAACTCCGGTAGTCAGATGGCTTTCCAACGACATTTCTGGATAATTAAACCTGCATCCAAAGTAGTTTAAAGCAAAATCATACAGATGCTTAATAGTGTGTTGGTTAAATCTAGCACAAAACAGACAACCCAGAAAGTTATGATCAGGGACTAGGCAAGAAATACAGTAAGAATGAAAGTCCTTATGAGGTATTTGCTTCCCACAAGAAATACAATTATTAACTTTTTCTGACATCGGTTCTGGAGCAAGAAAAAGTTTCCCCAACGGGGTACTTAGCTTTATAGAAGACTTCGGATCTGAAGTTCGAACTCTAAAATCTCAGGAGTCGGCCGACTGGCACTTGCGAACTGCTTCTGCTTGAGGTACCGCGTGGCAAGAAAGACTAAAGAAAATGGCATCGGCGGCTTCTTTTATACCCCTGATGACCTGACGTCAGGGAAGGGGCGACAACAGCCGATGCAGGACCCAAGACTTTGGAATTCAGGCCGACTGAGGGCAATCTGCCAGCAGGGTTACCCAAATGTAATGACTGCAACAGTGAAACATGAAGAACATCTTGGAGCAGCCAAGCCGTGAGCTTCTAACTGTCCAGGTTCAGATGAGGAACCCCCAATGGGTGTGAAAATCAGATCCTGAATGGGATCCAAGATCCAGGGTGGAGCCAGAAGATGAGACCAAAGGAAGAGAAACCATACCCGGCGATGCCAAAAGTGGAGCCAGAAGATGAGACCAAAGGAAGAGAAACCATACCCGGCGATGCCAAAACACGGCAATGAGGATCACTTTGCTCCCCAGTCAATGAGCTTTCTGTAGAAAGCTCAGAATAAGAGGTACTGGAGGGTAAGCATATATAGAAAACCAGGAGGCCAAGCATGGACTACAGCATCGCTGGGGACTCCCCTGTCACGGGGTTCAGAGTGAAAAACTCATTGCACTTCGTGTTGGAAGGAGATGCGAAGAGATCACAGCAAGGCTGATGTCACTCCAGGAAGATCTGCTCCGCTACTGAAAGATTCTGAGACCACTCGTAAGGCATCAGAATAGTCCGACTTAACCTGTCCGCTAGAATGTTGGACTGTCCCGGAATGTGCGTTGCTATGAGAAAGCAACCAGTGGAGATCGCCCATTCCCACACTCTCATGGCCTTGCGACCAAGGGGGTAAGATCTGGTCCCTCCCTTTTTTGTTGATGTACCAGACCACTGACATGTCTGATTGAACTGCAATGGTTCCTAGAGGAAGAAAGGCATGAATGGCCTGCAATGCCAAAAGGGCCGTCATCATCTCTAGAACATTTATGTGCAAGCTGGTCTCTACAGGGGACCACAGGCCTTGGACTGTCCTGCCCGAACAATTCCCCCCCCACCCAAGTTGGGAGGCATCCATGGTCACTGTGGCTTGGACAGGGGCTGAAACAAAGGGTCGTCCCTCCAAGATCTCCAGAGAGCACATCCACCATGAAAGGGACGACTGACAGACTCGACTGAGTTGTATTGGATACAATAATGGAAGTTCCGACAGGGACCACTGTACAGCTAGTGCCCTCTGTAGAATTCTCATATGTAACCGAGTGCATGGAAGACGTGTTATGGTCGCTGCCATTGAACCCAAGGCCCTCAACAATGATTCTGCTGATGGAAGATGAGAACAGTAGATCAGAGACATGCATCTTCAGGTTTTGTACTCTCTCCGAGGTCAGGAAGACTTTGCGCTGTAAGGTGTCTATCCTTGCCCCAATGTAGTCTATCACCTGGACAGGATTTAAAATGATTTGGATTCATTGATTGTGATCCCCAAATGCAGAGCAAGCTTTAAGAAATAATCCCTGGTTTGAGAAAGTAGATGCCTGGTGGGAGCAGTGAGGAGCCAAACGTCCAGGTACAAGAAAGTGAGCCGCTACTACCGCCATCACTTTGGTGAACACCCTGGGGGCTGTGGTGAGACCAAAGGGGAGGGCTCGAAACTGGTAATGACTGACTCCCAGCCGGAAGCGGAGGAACCTCCTGGAGCTGCTGTGCATCTTTATGTGATAGTAGGCATCCTGGAGGTCTAAAGTACAGTTTTGTACCTACCATAAATGTAGATGTTCGAGTGTTCACCCTGCTGCAGTTATCACACTTGGGTTATCCTGTCGTCAGGCGGTCCCGCAGTCGGCCGGATATCCAAAGTCTTGGTCCGACGTCAGTTGCTGTCACCTCATCCCTGACGTCAGTGTGCCAGGGGTACATATATTGCAACTGACGCCATTTTCTTCAGTTTTTCTTGCCCCAGATGTCAGGTGCCCCCAAAAAGGTGATCCAAATTAGTACCAAAAAGTGAGAACACTGTACAGACACAAAAAACCTTCAGCTATAAGCAAATACATCAGTAAGGCATAGCAAAGATTTAGCCAGTAGATCAGAGGGGTTGGAGGGAGGGTAACCTGGACTGCAGCAGGGTGAACACTCGAACATCTACATTTATGGTAGGTACAAAACTGTACTATGTTCATCGTGTTACCCTGCTGCAGTCATCACACTTAGGTTGAGTCCCAAAGCTAAGGTAGGGTGGAGGCATTATAGAGGGTTAGAGGAGGCAATGAGGCCCTGCAGAACTGCAATGGCGAAGCCTGCCCTGGACTTAGAATAAAGAGGTAAGTGATCGTGTTTGGTGAAGGTGTGTACAGAACTCCAAGTTGCAGCTTCTAAAATTTCCTTGGTAGGAACCCCCCTGAGAAAGGCTGTAGAGGTAGCTGTTGCCCTGGTAGAGTGGGATCTAATGGTAGGAGGAACTGGTTTCCCATGATGGGTATAGCAGAATCGTATGCAATGGCCTATCCATTTAGAAATGGTTTGCTTGGAAATGGCCCTCCCTTGAGAAGCTGTAGCATAGGAAACAAAGAGCTGGTCAGTTTTACTGAAAGCCTTAGTTTTATCCAAGTAATATTGAAGCTGCCTGTGACTGTCCAAGGAATGTAGGAGTCTCTCACCTTTGTTCTGTGGATTGGGGAAGAAAGTGGGTAGATGGATGGTTTGACTTAAAGCTACACTGGAAACCACCTTAGGCATGAAGGAAGGATTAGTTCGTAGAGAAACTCTGTCTTGATGAAAAAAGAGGAAAGGTTCCACTGCCATAAGTGCCTGTAATTCTGAAACTCTCCTAGCAGAAGTTATTGCCAGGAGCAGGGCAGTCTTCCAAGATAGGAACTGAAGGTCTGCAGAAAAAGCTGGTTCAAATGGTGGTAGCGTTAGTTTTTCCAAAACAAAGTTGAGGTCCCATGTTGGTGTAGGAGCTCTTCTAGGTGGTCTAATGTTTTTTGCCCCTCTGAAGAACTGCCTTAGGAGTGGGTTTGAAAATAAAGGTGGATTTGTGTCGTAGTGAGCTGAAATAGCTGAAGCATGGATTTTAATTGAGGAGAAGGAAAGTCCTTTATGCAACATCTGCAGAATGTGAGGCATATGAGGCTGAGTTGTGTCTTGGCCTTTAGCTTGGTTCCAAGCAGAAAACCTTTTCCATTTGTCCGAGTAAGCCTTCCTGGTGCTTGGCCTCCTGGCTTCTTGAATAACATCCAGTACTGCTTGTGAAAGAGGGGCTGGATGGCTGCTTAATTGATTTGCCATGCAGCCAGGTTTAAGGTTATGATCTGGCTGTGCAGAATCTGCTTGTCTTGCTGTGTGAGCAAATGAGGTACTTGAGGCAATATCCATGGTGGGCTGTAAGCCATATTCTTCAATAGCGGGTACCAGTGCTGGCGTGGCCAGTCTGGGGCTATGAAAATCATTCGAGGTTTCTCCTTTTTGACCTTCAAAAGAACCTTTGTGAGAAGAGGTAATGGAGGAAAGGCATATGCTGTCAGATTTTTCCAACTGAAGGAGAGAGCATCCACTTTCCAAGCTTGATGGTGGAATGTCCTTGTACAAAATTTTGTCAGCTGGTAGTTTTGAGGACTGGCAAACAGGTCTATATTTGGTAGGCCCCATCTTTGAGTTATCATTGCAAATATTTGTGGATCTAGCTTCCACTCGTGGGGATCTTTGATGTTTCTGCTTAAATCGTCTGCCAATGTGTTTTTCTGTCCTGGCAGGAAGTGAGCTTGTAACTGGACTTGGTAGGTCAGAGCTGCGTTCCATAAGATTATTGCTTGCCTGCAAAGAGGGTAGGAATGTGTGCCCCCTTGTTTATGTACCACATTACTGTGGTGTTGTCCGTCTTTATTGCCAGTTGTCCAGGCTGTAGTAGATCCTTGAAGGCTGTCAGAGCTTTCTGTACAGCTAGCATCTCTTTTTGGTTTATGTGCAGTTTTCTTTGTTCTGCAGTCCATAGGCCTTGAATGCATTGCCCTGCCATGTGTGTCCCCCAGGCATAGTCTGAATCATCTGTTGTGATAGTTTGCCTGGGTGGGGGGCAAGGTAAAAGGCTGACCCTTTTTGAGGTGACATGCCTGTACCCACCATAGAAATTCCTGTTGAAGGCAGGGAATGAGAGATATCACTGTGTCCAAGCTGTGGCTGTGTTGAGACCATACGCTTTTTAGGTACCATTGTAATTTCCTCATATGCAGTTTTGCAAATGGTATTATCAGAATGCAAGATGCCATGAAACCCAAAGCCTGCAGAATTTTTCTTGCAGTTTATTGGGTCTTTGTTGCCATTGTCTTGAAATATTGAGCCAGTTGTAATTGCTTGTCTGGTGTAAGATAAGCCTTCTGGGCCGTTGTGTCCAAGCTGGCACCCAGGAATGTCATTTTTTATGAGGGTACTAGTTTTGACTTCTTTTCGTTTACTGTGTACCCCAGACAATTTAGTAGATGCTTCACAAAAGCCAGATGTATGAGAATGTCTTTTCTTTCTGCTTGGATGAGGCAGTCGTCCAGGTATGGATATATTTGAATTCCTCTTTGTCTGCAGTATGCAATTACTGGTGCCAGGCATTTTGTGAATACTCTGGGCGCAGTAGATAAGCCAAAGGGCAGTGCAGAGAATTGATAATGGGTCGAACCTGCAATGAAACGGAGGTATCTTCTGCAACTTTGTCTGATAGGGACATGCAGGTATGCCTCCTTGAGGTCCAACGTTACCAGCCATGCTTCCTTGCCCAACATGGAAAGTAGCTGCTGTAGTGTTAGCATCTTGAATTTGGGGACTTGTAAGTAAGTGTTTAGAATTGAAAGGTCCAGAATTGGTCTCCAAGCATTTTCTTTCCTGGGTACTAGGAAGAGTCTCGAGTAAAATCCTTGGCCTTGCTCTTGAGTTGGTACCCTTTGAATGGCTCTCATGTCCATGAGAGCTGTAATTTGTTTTTGAGCCTCTGCCCTTTGATTTGGTGGCAGGTTTGGCATTCCTCTTTTTAATGGCAAGGTGTGAAAGTGGAATCTGTATCCTCTTAAAATTATGTCTAGGACCCATTTGTCCTTTGTGACCATGTGCCAGTTGTCTACAAATAGTGCTAGTTTCCCCCCCCAGGGGGGCTGACAAAAGAGCCTTGTTTGGCCAGCTGAGGTGCAAGTCATTGAGTTTGCCTTCTGGTGGGTTGAGACCTGTCTTCTCCTCCTTTCTGGGTTGGAGTGCCCCATTGGTGAGGTTTATACTGAGCTTGTGGTTGTCCTCTGCCCCTTGGGCGCCTGTATTTACCCCTCTGAGGCCTGTCAGTGGCTGGAAAGGACCAATTTTTGGTTGGCCAGTTTCTGCTGAAGCGAGGGGATTGTACATGTAGGAAATCTTTGACTGTCTGCATTGATTTTGCCTTATCTTCCATTTTCTTTAAAACTTCTTCTGCTTGAACACCAAAAAGAACATCCTGCTGCAAGGGAGCATCTAGTAGTTTTGCTTTAACATGTTCAGGCAGACTTTGTTCCTTTAACCAGGCATGCCTACATATAACAGATCCAGTGACAGCTGCTCTGCAGGAGGCCTCCAAAGAATCAAACCCACATTGTAAGGTATGTTTGCCCACCTGCTCAG
Source organism: Protopterus annectens (assembly GCF_019279795.1). Classification (NCBI taxonomy): domain Eukaryota; kingdom Metazoa; phylum Chordata; order Ceratodontiformes; family Protopteridae; genus Protopterus; species Protopterus annectens. Next base: position 1,122,931,280 of record NC_056745.1, read on the forward strand.
TGGCGTGCAACAAATCCTGTACTTCTTTCAATTCAGATTGTTGAGGGAGGGTTGTTATCTTTTGTTTTAACTGAGAGATCAGAAATTGCTGATACTTAAGCATATGAAATTGACAGTTTAGAGCTCTCATAGCTAAAGTGGCTGAGGTGTAAACCTTTTTCCCCCATCTGTCTAGTGCTCTTGAATCCCTTTCAGAAGGTACTGGATTTTTAGCCATGGAAGCCATAGCCCCTTTGGGACCCCTGGGAGATAGTCTCTGGGTCAGCTACTGGGCTTTTGTAAAGAAATTTATGGGAATCAGGTACTCTGTAGTATCTGTCAGGCTTGGCCGGGGCAGGAGGCAGAGAGAGTCAGGGTTGAAACTGGACTCTAAATAGACATCATCCACAATGTCCAAAACAGGAGGGATGGCTAGAGGTCTGTGTTGGGGGAGTAAAAGAAAGTCTCAGAGCCTTTTCTTGGAATCAGAGTAATCCTGACCTTCCCAGTGAAAATGTTCCCTCATAGTGTGTAAAGTTTCCCCAAAAGAGTAATCTTCTGGAGGGGAAGCTGAGGGAATAGAGTCCTCAGCACCAGAATCTTCATAAGGAGAGAAGGAATAGTCTTGGTCTTCAGAGGAATCCGAAGAAATAGACAGTTGTTCAGAGGAAGCAGATTCTTCCTCTTGTCTAGGCCTTTTGTCAGGAGGAGGCTGGGAACCCCTGATAAGAGAAATCAGATCTTCAGCCATCTTGAGCATCTGTTTCTTAGGCATAGGGCCTTGAACAGGAGACTGAAGTGAAGCCTTTTTCGATTTGGAAGGAGTCTTCGATTTGGAAAATGTTTTGACTGCAAGAGTCGTCGGTCTGAAAATGCCTTCAGAAGGCGATGGTGTTTCAGAAGTACAGACGTCCTTGGAAGGTAAATCGTCGGTAGGGCCTGAAGTAAAAGGCTGCGTCGGCCTAGTACATTCCGTCAAAATATCCGTAGCGGTCTCGGGTTCCTGAACTGCGGTAGTCAGAGGCTGCGTCGGAGCCTCACTGATAACCGGAGAACTGGAGACCGGATCAACCGAGGCCTCGGAATCGGGCTTAGGCCTGGGCTGTCGATCCTTATCCCTGTGCTTTTTGTGCACGCCAGTAGTCGGTAGCTCCGACGCCATGTTATAATTAAATTTTCTGACAAAAAAGTGTCGTGTGAAATCAAATAGTCTTTTAATAGTACGTTTATTAAATCTAGCACAAAAACGACAAGAAGTGACGTCGTGATCAGGGCCTAGGCAGGGTATGCAATAAGAATGAAAATCCTTATGAGGTATTTGCTTCCCACAAGAAATACAATTGTTAACTTTTTCTGACATCGGTCTGAGGCAAGAAAAGTTTCCCCAACGGGGTACTTAGCTTTATAGAAAACTACAGTCTGAAATTCGAAAATCTCAGGAGTTGGCCGACCGACACTTGCGAACTGCTTCTGCTTCGGGCACCGCGCGGCAAGAAAGACTGAAGAAAATGGCGTCGGTTGCAATATATGTACCCCTGGCGCACTGACATCAGGGATGAGGCGACAGCAACTGACGTCGGACCAAGCCTTTGGAAATCTGGCCAACTGCGGGACCGCCTGACGACAGGATAACCCAAGTGTGATGACTGTAGCAGGATAACACGATGAACATCGAGCACATCCAGTCACTCTCTTGCAGGTACGGCATGACGAACTGTAGTGTGACCATCCGGAATTTTTCTTTGGCAACTGACAGGTTCAGGGTAGATAGGTCCAGAATGGGCCTCAAGTCCCCCATTTTCTTTGGCACCAAAAAGTAAGTACAGTTGTGTACACTTACCATAAATGTAGATGTTCGAGTGTATTCACTGTTGCAGTCATTACATTTGGGTTATCTGCTTGCAGAAGCCCACAGTCGGCCTGATTAAAGTCTTGGATCCCACGTCGGTTGCGGTCTCTTCTTCCGTGACGTCAGGTCATCAGGGGAATAAAACATACAGCCGACGGCATTACATCAGTTTTTCCTGCCCCAGATGTCAGGTGCCCCCCTAATGGGAAGCAATTAAATCTATAAATATACAAGGCTATACCTCAAACAAAAAAGCAAATGCACCAAAAAGCTTTTAAGCATTGAAAAGGAGAGAAGAGGTATAGCCAAAAAAAGTCAGGGGGGCTGGAGGGAGGGTAACCAGGACTTCAACAGTGAATACACTCGAATATCTACATTTATGGTAAGTGTACACAACTGTACTATGTTCTTCGTGTTTCACTGTTGCAGTCATTGCATTTGGGTAGATTCTCAAAGCCAAGGATGGGAAGAGGAATTCAAATAGCATTAGGACCAGCTATAAGGCCCTGCAAAACTGCATTGGCAAAGCCAGCTCTGGATTTAGAGAAAACTGGCAGATGGTAATGCTTGGTGAAAAGTAGCAGCTTCTAGGATGTCCCTGGTAGGGACGCCTCTGAGAAAGGCTGCAGAGGTAGATGCAGCCCTGGCTGAGTGGGGTCTGATCCCCTGTGGGATAGGTTTTCCATGGTGCTTGTAGCAGAAATGAATGCAATGGCCTATCCATTTGGAAATGGCTTGCTTTGAAATAGCCTTCCCCTCTGCCCCTGCAACAAATGCCACCAGCAGTTGTTCAAATTTCCTTTCAGGTTTAGTCCTGTACAAGTAGAATCTAAGTTATCTGTGCACATCTAATGAGTGCAGTATCCGTTCCCCTTTGTTTTGCGGATTAGGAAAGAAGGCTGGCAAATGAATGGACTGATTAAGGGCCACAGTGGATACCACCTTGAGCATGAAGGAGGGACTGGTCTTGAGGGACCACTGCCATAAGGGCCTGTAATTCAGATACCCTTCTTGCTGAAGTAATTGCTAAAAGGATAGCTGTTTTCCAAGAAAGGAATTTTAAGTCTGCAGTAGCAGCTGGCTCGAAAGAGGGAAGAGTGAGTTTCTCCAATACAAAATTAATATCCCAGGCTGGAGTTGGAGCTCTCCTGGGTGGTCTTAAGTTTTCGGCCTCTCTGAGGAGCTGCTTGAGCAGTGGATGAGAGAAGAGGGGGAGGTTCTGTGTTATAATAAGCTGAAATGGCCGAGTCGTGAATTTTGATGGAGGAGAAGGACAGGCCCTTGTGAAGCATCTCAGTTAAGTATTGTAAAATCCGAGCTAAATTGGGTACTGCTGTGCTCATCCCTTGGTTCCAGGCACAGAATCTTTTCCATTTTTCAGCATAAGATTTTCTAGTACTAGGCCTCCTTGCCTCTAAAATTATATCCCATCACTGGTTTACTGAGGGACGGTAAAGGAGAGATGAGGTAATTAGCCAGGCTGCTAGGTTCAGTGTTTGAAGCTGGGGGTGCAGAATCTGGTTATCCTGCTGAGACAATATGGTAGGAGTCTGAGGCAGGTGCCATGGGGCCAACAGTGACACACTGCGCAAGAGGGGCTACCAGTGTTGGCATGGCCAGACTGGCGCAATCAAAACCGTCCTTGGTTTGTCTAGTTTGATCTTTAGTAGTACTTTGGTGAGCAGAGGCAGAGGAGGAAAGGCATAAACTGATAGATTTTTCCAGCTGAAGGACAGAGCATCCACTTTCCAAGCTTGTTTGTGGGGAGTCCTTATTTATTTTATTTATTTTACATTTGTTTACCGGGATAGTCCAACTGGATACACATCCATTTTCAGCAGAGGCCCAGGGAGAAAAGCTCCACATAGACAAACTTATAGATTACATAGAAGTTAGCAAACAATTATAAAAACAGTGATTACATACAATGGGTTAGTAGTGTTCCCTAGTAGGGACTCACAATTCTCATGGACAGACAATTAAAAGTAAGAGACATCAGACTGGAACATGTCCTTGTGCAAAATTTGTCCAATTGATAGTTCTGGGGGGAGGCAAACAGGTCTATATCTGGGCTCCCCAATTTGCTTGTCAACATGTTGAAAATCCTTGGTTCCAGTTTCCACTCATGTGAGTCCATGAGGTTTCTGCTTAGTTCGTCTGCCAGTGTATTTAGTTTTCCTGGCAGGAATTGAGCTTGTAGATGCACTTGGTAGCTCAGGGCTGTGTTCTGCAATGTCATGGCTAATCTGCAGAGGGGGTAAGAATGTGTACCCCCCTGCTTGTTTATGTACCACATAACAGTGGTGCTATCCGTCTTTACCATTAATTGTCCTGGAAGAATGTGGTCCTTGAAGGCTTTCAGAGCATTCTGTACAGCTAACATTTCTTTTTGATTGATATGCAGGTGCATTTGACTTGGGTTCCATTTGCCCTGAATGCACTTCCCTGCCAGGTGAGGCCCCCGTGAATAGTCTGATGAGTCTGTTATTAGGGTTTGGGCGGCAGGGGGTAGTGTGAATGGTAATCCCTTGTTTTGGTGGCAGGCCTCTGCCCACCACAGGAACTCTAGGTGTAGGCAAAGTATGACAGGAATCATTGCTTCTAGAACCTGAGAATGTTGACACCATAGGCTTTTTAGATACCATTGTAGTTTCCTCATATGCAGTCTTGCATATTGAATTAGAAGAATGCAGGAGGCCATGAACCCCAAGGCTTGTAGAATTTGCCTTGCAAGATAGCAGGGTTTTTGTGGCCACTTGTTTGAAGTAGGTTGTCAAATGAATTTGCTCCTCTGGCGTACGAAAAGCCATCTGGGAAGTTGTATTCAAGCTTGCTCCCAGGAATATAATTTGTTGACAGGGTACCAGGTGTGATTTCTTTTCATTTATAGTGTATCCCAGACAAGTTAGCACCTTTTGTACAAATGCCTGATGATTCAAAAGTATGTTCTGTCTTTCTGCCTGAATTAGACAATCATCCAGGTATGGGTATATTTGAATATTTCTTTGCCTACAAAATGCAAAGACTGGAGCTAGGCACTTTGTGAATACCCTTTGCGCAGTAGATAAGCCAAAGGGCAGTGCAGAGAACTGATCGTGCGTGTAGCCTGCTTTGAAGCATAGGTATCTTCTGCAAGATTCCCTGACTGGGATGTGCAGGTATGCTTCTTTAAATCTAGTGTTGCAAACCAGGCATCTTTGCCTAGCATAGGGAGCAACTGGTGAAAGTCAGCATCTTGAATTTTGGAATCACTAAAAAGGTGTTTAGAGTAGACAGGTCCAGGATAGGGCACCATGAATTGTCTTTACTAGGTACCAAGAAAAGTCTCTAGTAGAAACCTTGGCCTTTTCCTCCTTTGGTACCAACTGAATAGCCCCCATGCTTGAGAGAGAAAGTACTTGCTTTTGGGCCTCTGCTCACTGATTTGGGGTTAGATATGGCCACCCGCTTGGTGTTAGTAACGTGTGGAAGTGAAATCTGTATCCCTGGGACACTATATTTAAAACCCATTTGTCCTGGGTAATGAGTTCCCAGTTCTTTGCATGAAGAGCAATCTTTCCCCCCAAAGGGGCAGTCAGTTGAGAAGTGCTTGGTAGTTTTAAAAAGAAGTCATTGAGACAGTTTACCATAGGGGGAGTTTAACTACCCCCAGATTTGGAAGAGGAGGCCCCCCACTGCTTAGTCCTGTGCGTACCCTGGGACTGAAGCCTGGGAGCTCTGCTGGATCTGGGTTTGGACTGAAGGTCTGGAAGAGGCAGGAAAGGACCAATTCTTGGAAGGCCAATGCCTACTAAACATTGGAGGTTGTACTTGTAAAAAAAATCCTTTAACAGTTTGCATAGATTTAGCTTTTTCCTCCATCTTTTTAAAAACTTCTTCGGCCTTGTTGCCAAACAGGCAGTCCTGGTTTAAGGGAGCATCCAGCAATTTCGCTTTAACATGATCTGGCAAGGATTGCTCCTTAAGCCAAGCATACCTTCTAAGTACAGACCCAGTTACAGCAGCCCTGCAAGATGTCTCTAGAGAATCAAAACCACATTGCAAAGTATGTTTTCCCAACATGTTCAGCTGAATGCAGTAAATCCTGTAAATCCTTATTTTCAGCACAATCAAGAATCAACATCATTTTCTGTTTAAGTAATCCAATAATATGCTGCTGATACTTCAACACATGAAAAGTACAGTTTTGTACCTACCATAAATGTAGATGTCCGAACTGGATAGCATCTGCAGTCATAACAACTGGGTTGTCCTGTCGTCAGGCAGCCCTTCGGTCGGCCGGATTCCAAAGTCCGGGTCCGGCTTCGGCTGATGTCGCACTTCACCCGACGTCATCTCTGCTGGTCTTCGGGTATAAAGGCATCAGCCGACGCCATTTTCCTCAGTCTTTCTTGCCGCGTGGTGCCCGAAGCAGAAGCTGTTCGCAAGTGCCGGTCGGTCAGATCCAGAGATTACTACTACCGAATACTACTTCGAAGACTTCTAAAAGCTAAGTACCCCGTTGGGGACTCTTTCTTGCCTCAGCCGATGTCAGAAAAAGTCAATAACTGTTTAACTTGTGGGAAACCAAAAGAAAGTCCTTTGGGGGGATGCAGAGGGAATAGAGTCCTCAGCATCAAAATCCTCACAGGCAGATAAGGGTAAATCCAGGTCACCAGAGGAAACAGAAAATTCAGAATCCTGGTCTGAAGTATCATAAGAAATCTCAGTCCTAGGTCTCTTAGAGGGGGAAGGTGGGCTTCCCCTGATTAGAGTAATAAGGTCTTCAGCCATTCTTATTTGTTTTTTAGGCATAGAGGCCTGGCCATGCGGTCTGGGCATCAGTTTTCTAGGCATGGTTAGAATTTTAGGCCTTGAAGAAGAAGATGGCGTCGGTTTAATACGCAAGTCAGTAGGCCTGAATACACCCTCAGAAGCTGGTGCCTGCACAGCAGCTCCGGACCCATCCAAGGGAGAGACATCCGCAGGTTCCACAGTTGAAGCATCTCGCAGCATACCAGACTCTGAATGGGTCTCAGTAGAGGCCTGCGAATTTGAAGTAGCAGGTATCAGGGGCTGCGAAAGTGCCTCACTGAGTACCGGCGAACTGGTGACTGGCTTAGGAGAAGCATCGTCGGCAGCTTTGGACCTTGGCGGCCTGTCTCTGTCTCTAGCTTGGCATTTTTTTGGAATGTCTGTTAGTCAGATGGCTTACCGAAGACATATCGGGATAATTGAACCACGCACCAAAATATTTAGAAGCGTAAATATACAGACGATGGATAGTTTGTGGTTTAAATAAGGCACAAGACCGACAGCGAGGTACGTTGCGGTCAGGGCCTAGGCAAGGAATACAGTATGAATGAAAATCTTTATGAGGTATTTGCTTTCCACAAGTAATGCAATTATTTACTCTTACTGACATCAGTTTAAAATAGTTTTCCCAACGGGGTATTTAGCTTTTAGTTGAAGACTTCGGTTCTGAAACTCAAAAATTAAAATTTCAGGAGTCGGCCAGCATTTGCGAACTGCTTCGGGCACCGCACAGCAAGAAAGACTGATGTAATGGCGTCGGCTGCATGTTTTATACCCCTGACGACCTGACGTCACTGAAGAAAGGACAGCAACCGAAGCATGACCCAAGACTTTGTTAATCAGGCGGACTTGACGGCTACTGCAAGCAGATAACCCAAATGTGATGACTGCAACAGTGAAACACAAAGAACATCCAAAATTCCTCAGACCCCCTACGCTTCTGGGCCGGCGTCCATTCTGTCCCCCTCTGCCTCTGGGGGAAGAAGAGCCCCGAGTGTCTCGGGAATACTGTGACTTCTGGAACCACATCTTTTTTTGCCCTCTCTGATTCCGGGAAAAGGATCTTTGTGGGTTCGAGAAGCGGATTCCGATGGCAGACAGTGTCTTCCCATTCTTCTCACTCTGGACTAAAGTCTCTTTGACGGTCTTACCAAAGAGAGTAGAGCTGTCATAAGGGGCATTGGCAAAGGACGCCTTGAAAGGTTTCTGATAACTGACATAGTCTGAGCCAGGAGTTGCACCTCATGGACACACCAGACCCAGCAGCCCTAGCCGCTCCTTCAGTAGCATGTGAGATGAGTTGCATGGACATGTTGGAGACTGCTTTCAAAGTGGCCATCCTCGTGGAGAACGAGTCCCTGTCCTCCTGCGACATGGACTTAGGGGGAGACTCAGCCAGCTCCTTGACCAGGTCATGCTGGAGTCTCGTGATGTGGGCCAGGTAATTCAGCGCCCTAATGGACAAGGTTGCTGATGCATAAACCCATTTCCCTAAGTGGTCCATCATCCACAACTCTCGATCAGGAGTATGAACCGAGGAACTCTCTTGGGCTAGTTTTTTCTTTGTGGCTGCTACCACCATAGCATCTACGGGGGAGCCCTTGTTCCATGCTGGTCTATCTGATGGTGGACTCAAGATCTTATCAGGATGTTTAGAGATTGGTTCCATGGTGTTCGGTTCCTTTCAGGCCCGCAAGGTGACCAGGTCCACCAGGGAACCTGCGGGAGGGGACACCCAAAAAGTAGATGGGCCCGTGCCAAAAGCCTGCAGGAACATGGACTCGTCAGAAGGCATCCAAGTCCGTGTCCTCAGTGAGGGACTCGGGGGGAGTCCAAGTGCCTCCTCTTACACGTATGCTTGCCAGGCACGTCTCCGGTGGGGCTCTCCAGGGATAACTTGCAAGCCATTTGTTCGTCAAGGGAAACCATCTGGGGCTCGAGCACGGGCTGTCCCTCTGGTAAAATGATGGGATTCGTAGACGGCTCTGAGGGGGTCAGGGCAGAATCTGAGGGGATAGTCAAGGGTCTCGATCTAGTGGAGAGAACCCTTTCTACTATGTCAAACACCGAGGGAGAACAAATCTCCTGGGAACCAATAAGGAGGCCGGTCTCCCCGAGTCTGATGTGAGAATCGGAGCCGGGCCCGAAGTGGACGGAGCTCTGAGGGAGGGAAGTTGGCCCGGCAATGCCGAAGCCGATGAAAAATGTTCCGCTCCCTGGGATCCAACCTGGTTGGATCCAACACGCTCCAGGCAGCTGTCGGCGCTGACCCCCTGACTAAGGCCATCCTCGGATCAGAGTACTCCGAACCCGGTGGACAGATCGGAGAAGGAGAAATCGGTATGAATAGGGGAAATGAGCTTCCCTCTCCAGAGGGAGAGGGGGCTGGCAAGACCCCCCCATCTGGATCAGAATACGAATGAACCTCCTCATCATTTTATCCATGTCAACATCCGTTAAGCTCCGCGTGGATCTCAACGAGGCCACGGACTCCGACCTGGAGGGTTGAGGAACTGAGGCCCTAGATGGAGAACGTATCTCCTCTGGCTCTGGGAAAAATCTCGGAGATCGAAGCCAAGGGGAGTCACGGATCCTAGGCTGACTTCTGGCGGGAGAAGGAAGGTCTGGGGACCTCTTACGTTTGTCTGGTCTGTGAGATTTTGGTGCTCTCTCCTTCTCTCTGCTCCTCTTCCACTCCTCTTCCACAAGCTTTGAAATGGGAGGTTGAGTCCCAGCCTGGGAGGGAGGAGAAGCAAGGGCAAGAGAGGAAGGAGAGGCGGCCTCAGCAGCTGCTGTGACCGAAGCTGGGGATGAGGCAACTTCCTCAGAAGAGGGAAGAAGGCCTTTCAGGGCCAACTGAGCCTTCCTGTCCTTGATAGCGCATGGGTTAAAACCCGTGCATATAGAGCAGTCAGTATTCAGATGGGCAATGCCCAAGCACATTACACAAAGAGTGTGGCCATCTGCAGGAGACAATTTATGGCCACACTCCGTGCAACTTTTAAACACAGGGTTATCAGCCATGCTTCTATTCAAGCCACTCAACTAGAGTAGAGAAGAAAAAATTTCCAGTTTTCCCACTCAGACCACTCCCCACACACTCAAGTCACACAGAGCACACTGAGGGGGGAGGGGAAGCGAAGTACACTAGCAAACTAATACTAAACTACAAAAAGGGTTCTATTACACGATGCACCAGCGAGGGGAGGAGAAGAGGGAACCTACACTAAACACTTATACTAATATTTCAGAGAAAAAAATGCTTAAAAGCAGAAAACCCACTCACTACTCGGAGCTCAGGAGATCACAATGCTTCAGCAAGCTGCGGCAAATGAGATCTGGGGGTTGGAAGGTAGTGGAGGAGCTTGGAGCTCGGAGAAGATGCTAGTGAAACTGCCAGCTTGGATCCGGTATACCACAGGTTGAAGACCAAATGAAGTAAACTATTTCAGATCAATCATAATACGAGAAACCAATACCTGGAGCTCAAAGGTAGGAACACTGGTTTCCTTAGTATTTTCCCATTCGTCCAGAAGTCACAAACAAAATGGTAGGTTGCTGGAGGGAGGGGAATTGAGGAAGAATGAAAATGGACATCACAGATGGAACATTACGGTGAGTACTTAACTTCTTTATCTGATGTCAATTTTCATTCATTCCTCAACAAGTGGGACAGAGTCCCCAGCTACCTGAATCCCAAGAGGACTCTAAGGAAGGATATTCCTGAGCACTGTTGAGCTGAAGGCGGCTCTTCTCCTAGAGACCAGATCCAATTTTTAATGAGTAATGAAGATGCAAGGATTAGTCCAAGTTGCAACCACGGAAGATCTGGATAAAAACACTGACGAAGTTGCCATGGACCTGGTTGAATGAGCTCATAAAGGTTTTGACAAAGACAAACCTAATTTGTTGTAGACAAAGGAAATGCAATCAATTAGCCATTTGGCTAAAGTTACTTTGGTAACTGGTTTGTCCAACTTTGATTCCGCAAAGGAGACACACAATTGATATGAATTTCTTAAATAGTTCACCATTCTATGCAAATAAAAGCATAACTGTCTGTGAACATCCAACAGATGTAACATGTATTCTCCTTTGTTCAAAAATTTGAAAAGGAAACAAAGACAGTAAGTGATGTTGGACTCTGACACCACTTTAAGGAAGGATAGGTTGGTTCATAATGATACCCTAGCTTTATGGAAAATTAAATAAGGGGCTTAGAAGATAGAAAGGAGTTCTGAGACTCTTCTAGCAGAGGTTACAGGCTACTAAACAGATAATTCTCCAGCTTAAAAATTTTAGTTCACAGTTTGCTGATGGTTCAAATGGAGATGGAGTTAAAGGCTGTAAAACTAAATTCAAATCCCATGGTGGAGCTGGATCTTTAAAAGTGGGTCTAAGAAGAAAGGTTCCCCTCATGAAGGCTTTACAAAGTTTTGATGAATCTAAGGTGGAATTGTCTGCTCCTATGTGAAGGTAAGAAACTGCAGCAAATTGTACTTTAACAGTTGAGGAGCTAGCACCTTCTTTAAAAATTGTAGCCAAAAGGTCAAGAACATTAGGTACTGGTGCTGAAAAAGGGTCAGTGTCTCTTTGTTGTGCCCAAAAAACACATCTTTTCCATTTGACTCTGTAAATTTTCTTATTAGAAGCTTTATGAGAAGATAAAAGAATATAACAAACAGGGAAAGAGAGCCTAGCTTGTCTAGCTATCAGTGGAAGTGTAGAAACCATGCAGACAACTTTAGGTCTAAAATGTCCCAGTGAATCAGGTCTGTTGGGTGAGACAGTTAGTCTAGAAATGGATCTAGAATCGAAGGTGGGCGAACTAGATGAGGCCAAAGTCAGGGGAACCAGATCTGACGAGGTCAATAAGGGGCAAGGAGGATGACTATGCTCTTCAATCGAGATGCTTTCCGGAGAAATGTGGGATTAGAGGAGTTGGAGGGTAAGTGTAGAGGAGACTGAGGGGCCAATCATGGAGAAGTACCTCTCTCAGTGATTTCCCCAGTCAGGGGAGCAGCTAAGAGATCACAACAAGGCTGGCCCCACTGACGGAATACCATTTCTGCAATTTTCATGTTGAGACACCACTTGTTGATGTACCAGCCTGCAATGCTAGGACAGCTCTCATTTCTAAAACATTGACAAGTATGTTGGCTTCTTTGGGGGACCAGGTGCCTTGGACTGTCTTTCCCAAGAAGTGCCCCCCCCCCCCCCCAGAAGAGGTGGAGAAGTACTAGTAAAGGTCTCCAGGCCCAATGGAGTAGGAGCCAGAGAAAGTACAGTTGTGTACACTTACCATAAATGTAGATGTTTGAGTGTATTCACAGTCGCAGTCATGACATTTGGGTTATCTGCTTGCAAGTAGCCCTCAGTCGTCCTGATTATCAAAGTCTTGGGTCCTGCATCGGTTGTGGTCACATCTTCCATGACGTCAGGTAGTCAGGGGTATAAAGCATGCAGCCAATGCCATTACATCAGTTTTTCTTGCCCCAGATGTCAGGTGCCCCCCTAATGGGAAGCAATTAAATCTAACCTTGTGTGTGTGTATATATATATATATATATATATATATATATATATATATATATATATATATATATATATATATATATATATATATATATATGTATATATATATATATATATATATATATATATATATATTTGCCTGATTGTGTCTTTTGGCTTTTCCCGGTTAGGGGTCGCCACAGTGGAACTCCGGTCCGCTAATGATTGGTAGTGGATTTTTACATACCGGGTTACCAGCCCTGACGCACAACCTTCAACGAAGGCACGCCCCATTCATGTATGCCTCCACACAGAAGACGCTCTAGCTGAGAATCGAACGGGACAACGTCTTGATATAATATATATATATATATATATATATATATATATATATATATATATATATATATATATATATATATATATATAGATATTATCTCCAACAAAAAAGCAAATGCACCAAAAAGCTTTTAAGCATGGTAAAGGAGAACAGAGGTATAGCCAAAAAAATTCAGGGGGCTGGAGGGAGGGTAACCAGGACTGCAACAGTGAATACACTCGAACATCTACATTTATGGTAAGTGTACACAACTGTGCTATGTTCTTCATGTTTCACTTTTGCAGTCATCACATTTGAGTAGATTCCCAAAGCTAAAGATGGGAGGAGGAATTTAGATAGCATTAGGACCAGCTATAAGGCGCTGCAAGACTGCAGTGGCAAAGCCAGCTCTGGATTTAGAGAAAATTGGCAAATGGTAATGCTTGGTGAAAGTATGTACAGAACTCCAGGTAGCAGCTTCTAGGATGTCCTTGGTAGGGACACCTCTGAGAAAGTCTGTAGAGGTAGATGCAACCCTGGTTGAATGTGGTCTAATCCCCTGTGGGATAGGTTTTCCATGGTGCTTACAGCAGAAATGAATGCAATGGCTTATCCATTTAGAAATGGTTTGCTTTGAAACAGCCTACCCCTCTGCCCCTGCAGAAAATGCCACCAGCAGTTGTTCAGATTTCCTTTCAGGTTTAGTCCTGTCCAAGTAAAATCTAAGTTGCCTGTGCACATCTAAGGAGTGCAGTATCCATCCCCCTTTGTTCTGTGGATTAGAAAATAAGGTTGGCAAATGGATGGACTGATTAAGAGCCACACTGGATACTACCTTGGGCATGAAGGAGGGATTGGTCCTGAGGGACACCCTGTCCGCATGAAAGATGATGAAAGGCTCCACTGCCATAAGGGCCTGTAATTCAGAAACCCTTCTTGCTGAAGTGATTGCTAAAAGGAAGGCTGTTTTACAAGAGAAGAATTTGACTCTGCACTTGTAGCTGGCTCAAAAGGAGGAAGAGTGAGTTTTTCCAATCCCAGGCTGGAGTTGGGGCTCTCCTGGTTGGTCTTAAGTTTTTGGCCCCTCTGAGGAAATGCTTGAACAGTGGATGAGAGAAGAGGGGTGGTTCTGTGTTGCAATGAGCTGAAATGGCTGAGGCATTAATTTTGATGGAGGAAAAAGAAAGGCCCTTGTGAAGCATCTCAGTTAAATATTGAAGAATCTGAGGTAAATTAGGCGCTGCTGTGCCCATGTCTTGAGTTTGGTTCCAGGCACAGAATCTCTTCCATTTTTCAGCATAAGAATTTCTAGTACTAGGCCTCCTTGCCTCCAAAATGACATCCAACACTTGTTTACTGAGGGATGGTAACAGAGAGATTAAGTAATTACCCAGGCTGCCAGGTTCAGGGTTTGAAGCTGAGGGTGCAGAATCTGGCTCTCCTGCTGTGACAGCAAGGTAGGTGTCTGAGGCAGGTGCCATGGAGCCAGCAGTGACACAATGTGCAAGCGGGGGTACCAGTGCTGGCTTGGCCAGTCTGGTGCAATCAGTATTGTCCTTGGTTTGTCCTGTTTAATCTTTAATAGTACTTTGGAGAGGAGAGGCAGAGGAGGAAAGGCATAAACTGATAGATTTATCCAGCTGAAGGACAGAGCATCCACTTTCCAAGCTAGTTTTTGGGGAGTCCTTGTGCAGAATTTGTCCAATTGGTAGTTCTGGGTGGAGGCAAACAGGTCTGTATCTGAGCTCCCCCATTTGTTTATCAACATGTTGAAAACCTTTGGTTCCAGTTTCCACTCGTGTGGGTCCATGAGATTTCTGTTTAGTTCGTCTGCCAATGTACTTAGTTTTCCTGGCAGGAACTGAGTCTGTAGATGCACTTGGTAGCTCAAGGCTGTGTTCCACAGAGCCATGGCTATTCTGCAGAGGGAGTATGAATGGGTACCCCCCCTGCTTGTTTATGTACCACATCACAGTGATGTTGTCCGTCTTTACCATTAATTGTCCTGGAAGAATGTGGTCCTTGAAGGCTGTCAGAGCATTCTGTACAGCTAACATTTCCTTTTGATTGATATGCAGGTGCATTTTGACTTGGGTTCCATTTGCCCTGAATGCACTTCCATGCATAGTCTGATGCGTCTGTTGTTAGGGTTTGGGCGGCAGGGAGTAGAGTGAATGGTAGTCCTTTGTTTTGGTGGCAGGCCTCCGCCCACCAAAGGAACTCAACTGTAGGCAAGGAATGACAGGAATCATTGCTTCTAGATCCTGAGAATGTTGACACCATAGGCTTTTTAGATACCATTGTAGTTTCCTCATATGCAGTCTTGCATATGGAATTAGTAGAATGCAGGAGGCCATAAACCCCAAGGCTTGTAGTATTTGCCTTGCAGATAGCAGGGTTTTTGTGGCCATTAGTTTGAAGTAAGCTGTCAAATGAATTTGTTTCTCTGGCGTGAGGAAAGACATCTGGGAAGTTGTGTTCAAGCTTGCTCCCAGGAATATAATTTGCTGACAGGGTGCAAGATGTGATTTCTTTTTCTTTATGGTATACCCCAGACAAGTTAGCACCTTTTGTACAAATGCCAGATGATTCAAAAGTATGTCCTAGCTTTCTGCCTGAATTAGACAATCACCCAGGTATGGGTATATTTGAATATTTCTTTGCCTGCAAAATGCAATGACTGGAGCTAGGCACTTTGAGAGTACCCTGGGAGCAGTAGATAAGCCAAAGGGCAGTGCAGAGAAAGTACAGTTGTGTACACCTACCATAAATGTAGATGTTCGAGTGTCTTCACTGTTGCAGTCTGCCGGCAGGAGCACCCTACAGTTATGACTGCAACAGTGAAACACGAAGAACATCAGATAGTGCATGTAAGCCTGCTTTGAAGCGTAGGTATCTTTTGCAAGACTCCCTGATTGGGATGTGCAGGTAGGCTTCCTTTAAATCCAGCGTTGCCAACCAGGCATCCTTGCCTAGCATAGGAAGCAACTGGTGAAGAGTTAGCATCTTGAATTTTAGAATCAGCAAAAAGATGTTTAGGATAGAAGGTCCAGGATAGGACGCCATGAGTTGTCTTTTCTGGGTACCAGGAAAATTCTTGAGTAGAAACCTTGTCCCTTTTCCTCTTCTGCTACAGTTTGAATAGCCTTTAAGCTTAGAGACAGAGTACTTGCTTTTGAGCCTCAGCCCACTGATTTGGGGATACATCTGGCCAACCGTTTGGGGTTGGTAACATGTAGAAGTAAAATCAGTATCCTTAGGAAACTATATTTAAAACACATTTGTCCTGGGTAATGAGTTCCCAGTTTTTTGCTTGCAGAGCAATCTTTCCCCCTAAAGGAGAAGTCAGTTGAGAAGTGCTTGGAAGTTTTAAAGTTAAGTCACTGAGACAGCTTACCATTGGGGGAGTCTTACTACTCCCTGATTTGGAAGTGGGAGCCCCCCCCCCACTGCTTCGTCCTGTGTGTACCCTGGGACTGAAGTCTGGGTTTGGAGTGAGAAGGCCTGGAAGAGGCAGGAAAGGACCAATTCTTAGAGGGCCAATGCCTACTAAATCTTGGAGGCTGTACTTGTAGGAAATCTTTAACAGTTTGCATAGATTTAGCTTTTTCCTCCATCATTTTAAGAACAACTTCTGCTTTGTTGTCAAACAGGCAGTCCTGATTTAAGGGAGCATCCAGTAATTTAGTTTTAACATGATCTGGCAAAGACTGCTCCTTTAGCCAAGTATGCCTTTTAAGTACAGACACGGTGAAAGCAGCCCTGCAAATTGCCTCTAGTGAATCAAAACCACTTTGCAAAGTATGTTTTTCAGCCTGTTCAGCAGAATGCATTAAATCCTGTAAATCCTTATTTTCAGCACAGTCAGGAATCAACATAATTTTCTGTTTAAGCAATCCAATGATATGCTTCTGATACATTAACATATGAAACTGGCAATTTAAGGCCTTGATGGCCACGGTTGCAGAGGTGTATACCTTATTACCCCCATCTATCCAGGGCCATGGAATCTCTATCAGAGGGGGTAGGATTTTTGGCAGTAGTAGCCTTAATGCCTTTGGGTCCCTGTGAAACGGTCTCAGGATCCGCAGTAGGATTTTAAAAAGGAACTTGTGAGAGTCAGGAACCCTGTAATATCTATCAGGTTTTCTGGGAGCAGGAGGTAAAGAGTCAGGGGCCAAGCTAGATTCCGAAAAGGCATCATCAACAATGTCTAGCACAGGAGGAATAGCTAAAGGCCTGTGTTGGGTAAGAAATCCCTAAGCCTCTTTTTAGAATCAGAGTAATCCTGGCTTTCCCAGCGAAAATGCTCCCTAAGAGTATGCAAGGTTTCACCAAAGGGGAGAAGCAGAGGGAATAGAGTCCTCTGCATCAGAATCCTCACAGGTACATAAAGTAAATCCAGGTCATCAGAGGAAACAGAACTTTCAGAATCCTGGTCAGAAGCATCATAAGAAAATTCAGTCCTAGGTCTCTTAGAGGGGGAAGGTTGGCTTCCCCTGATTAAAGTAACAAGGTCTTCAGCAATTCTTATAATTTGTTTTTTAGGCATAGAGGCTTGACCATGCGGTCTGGGCCTCGGTTTTCTAGGCATGGTTCGAGTTACAGGCCTTGAAGAAGAAGATGGCATTGGTTTAATAAGCAAGTCAGTAGGCCTGAATACACCCTCAGAAGCCAGTGCCACAGCGGGTCTGGACCCATCCAAGGTAGAGACATCCACAGGTTCCACAGTTGAAGCATCTCACGGCATACCAGACTCCGAATGGGTCTCAGCAGAGGCCTGCAAATCTGAAGTAGCGGGTATCAGCGGCTGCGAAAGCGCCTCACTGAGTACCGGCGAACTGGTGACTAGCTTAGTAGAAGCATCGTCGGCAGTTTTGGACCTAGGTGGGCCTGTCTCTGTCTTTATTTTTGCATTTTTTCGCAATGTTGGTAGTCGGGTGGCTTACCGAAGACATATCTGGATAATTGAAGTGAGTACCAAAATATTTAGAAGAAAAACATAACGACGACGAATAGTTCGTGGTTTAAATAAGGCACAAAACCGACAGTGAGGCACGTCATGGTCAGGGCCTAGGCAAGGAATACAGTACGAATGAAAATCTTTATGAGGTATTTGCTTTCCACAAGAAATACAATTACTGACTTTTACTGACATCGGTTTAGAGCAAGAAAAAGTTTCCCTAACGGGGTCCTTAGCTTTTGTAGAAGACTTCGGTTCTGAAACTCGAAAACGAAAATTTCAGGAGTTGGCCGACCGGCACTTGCAAACTGCTTCTGCTTCAGACACCGCACGGCAAGAAAGACTGATGTAATGGCGTCGGCTACATGCTTTATACCCCTGACTACCTGACGTCATGGAAGATGAGACAGCAACCAACGCAGGACCTAAGTCTTTGATAATCAGGCCAACTGAGGGCTACTGATAACTCTAATGTAATGACTGCAACAGTGAAACACGAAGAACATCTATATTTAAAACCCATTTGTCCTGGGTAATGAGTTCCCAGTTTTTTGCATGCAGGGTGATCTTTCCTCCTAAAGGAGCAGGCAGCTGAGCAGGGCTTGGGAGGTTTAAGGTTAAATCATTGTGACATTATTCCACACGGGGTGTGTCTTACTACTTCCAGCTTTGGAAGTGGGAGCCCCCCCACTACTTAGGCCTGTGAGTACCTTGAGACTATAGCCTAGGTGGTCTGCTGTTCCTGGGTTTGGACTGAGAAGGCCTGGAAGAGACAGGAAAGGACCAATTCTTAGAAGGCCAATTCCTACTAAATCTGGGAGGCTGTACTTGCAGGAAATCTTTAAGAGTTTGCATTGATTTAGCTTTTTCCTCCATCTTTTTAAGAGCTTCTTCTGCTTTGTTGCCAAACAGGCGGTCTTGGTTTAAGGATGCATCCAGTAATTTAGCTTTAACATGATCTGGCAAATTTTGCTCCTTAAGCCAAGCATGCCTTCTAAGAACCGACTCAGTGACAACAGCCCTGCAACACGCTTCTAAAGAGTCAAAACATTGCAATGTAGGTTTACCAACTTGTTCAGCAGAATGCATTAAATCCTGTAATTCTTTTTTTTCAGCACAGTCAGGAATCATCATTATCTGTTTAAGTAGTCCCATAATATGCTGCTGATACTTTAACATATGAAACAGGCAGTTTAAGCCCCTAATGGCTAAAGTAGCAGAAGTGTATACCTTCTTACTCCATCTGTCCAAGGCCCTGGAATCTCTTTCAGAGAGTGAAGGGTTTTTGGTAGTAGTAGCCTTAATGCCTTTAGGTCGTTGGGAAATGGTCTCTGGGTCCGCAGTAGAATTCTTGAAGAGGAACTTGTGAGAGTCAGGTACTCTAATACCAGTCAGGTTTCCTTCCTGGGAGCTGGAGGTAAAGTGTCTGGGGCCAGGCTAGATTCCAAGAAAGCATCATCTACAATGTCAAGGACAGGAGGAATAGCTAAAGGCCTGTGTTGAGGGAAGAGTAAGAATTCCCTAAGCCTCTTTATGGGGTCAGAGTAATCCTGGCTTTCCCAGCGGAAATGCTTCCCAAGAGTGTGCAAGGTTTCACAAAAAGAAAAATCTTCTGGAGGGGAAGCAGAGGGAATGGAATCTAATCCTCTGCATCAGAATCCTCATAGATAGATAAGGGCAAATCCTGGTAATCAGAAGAAACAGAAATTTCAGAATCCTGATCAGAAGAATCAGAAGGAAAATCAGTTCTAGGTCACTTAGAGGGTGAAGGCTGGCTTCCCCTAATTAATGTAATAAGGTCTTCAGCCATTCTAATCATTTGTTTTTTAGGCATATGGGCCTGACCATGCGATTTGGATGTTAGTTTTCTAGGCGTTGGTCGAGTTTTAGGCCTTGAAGAAGAAGATGGCTTTGGCTTGAAATGTAAATCAGTAGGTCTGAATACACCCTCAGAAGCCGGTGCCTGCACAGCGGCACCGGACCCATCCAAGGTAGAGACATCCGCAGGATCCATGGTTGAAGAAGCATCTCATGGCATACCGGACTCCAAATGGGTCTCAGAAGAAGCCTGCAAATCTGAAGTAGTGAGTATCAGGGGCTGCGAAAGCGCCTCACTGAGTACCGGCGAACTGGTGACTAGCTTAACGGAAGCGTAGTCGGTAGCTTTGGACCTATGCAGTCTGTCTTTATCTTTACGTTTTTTCAGAATGTCGGTAGTCGGATGGCTTACCGAAGCCATTTCTGGATAGTTAAACAGAGTACCAAAATAATTTGCTGCAAAAATAAACTGACAACGAATAGTTCAGGGGTTGAATAAGGCACAAAACCGAGAGGGAGGGACGTCGTGGTCTGGGCCTAAGCAAGAAATGCTGTACGAATGAAAACCTTTATGAGTATTTGCTTTCCACAGGTAATACAATTGTTAACTTTTACTGACATTGGTTTAAAGCAAGAAAAAGGATCGCAATGGGGCACTTAGCTTTTTTGAAGACTTCGGTTCTGAAACTCGAAAATGAAAATTTCAGGAGTCGGTGACCGGCACTTGCGAACTGCTTCTGCTTCGGGCACCGTGCGGCAAGAAAGACTGATCTAATGGCGTCGGCTGCATGTTTTATACCCCTGACGACCTGACGTCATGGAAGAAGAGAGCATCTGATGCAGGGATCCAAGACTTTGATATTCAGGCCGGCTGAGGGCTACCTGCAGGCAGATAACCCAAATGTAATGACTGCAACAGTGAAACACGAAGAACATCCAGCAACGGGGGACATTGTGGTGTGGGCTTAAGCAAGCGACGCAGCAAGAATGGAAGTCAGGGTGTGGGATTTGCTTTCTACAGGCAAGATAATTGTTAACTTTTTTGGACATCGGTTATTGCAAGAAAAAAGGATCCCCAATGGGGTACTTGGCTTTAGACGTTTTCAGCTGTAATTCAAACTCTGCTAGCGACCAACCGGCAGACTTGTGAAATGCTTCTGCTACGGGCTCCACGGCAAGAAAAACTGATGTAATAGCGTTGGCTGCCTTGCTATAACTTATAGCACTGACGACTAGATATCAGTCAGCAAGCGACAGCAGCCGACGCAGAAAAACATTTACTCTGGTATTTGAGACGGTCAGGGCTACCATAGCAGAGATAACCCACAGGTGATGACTGCAACAGTGAAACACGAAGAGCATCAACATGGTAAAGAAAAATACCCCCAGCAAAATATGGTTTGAGGGCAGATTTTGCCTAAAAATTCTGTACAATAAAAAAAAAAACAGTACTGGTTAGGCACAAGAATTTGGGCCAATAAGAAAATATTAATTGACAATAAAAGGAGCTACTGACTAAACTAATTTCAGAGAAATATTTATTATGTCAAGGATGTATGGCACACAACAACTAATTCATTTTATCCATTAAAGGTGCTACAGAAAGAAGATATGTGTGCACAAGAACTCCCGTGGTGCTAACAATTCTAACTCAGATCAGTTATTAGTGCAAACTGATGAATGCTGAGTAAAATCCATCTTTCTTGACTACCAAAATGTAAGTGCACACCAAAAGAAACTGGTAAGGATAATGCACCTAGAGTCAGGCAACTACATGACTGGGTTTGGTCAATGAATAAAACCCACTGGGAAGAGTATGGGATAAACTGCAGAACCTGCTAGGTTGTCATATACCTGACAAGAAATGGGAACACATACTTCTTATTTATGCCAACACTGAGTATTGCATACATGGCAATTCTCCCCAGAAAGTGATAACGGAAAAAGAAATAATGAAACAAAAGCAAGATGACATCGTCAACATGCCCCAGCTAACTACTTGCACATGATTTGGGATTTCCCAAAAATCATAGAATTATGGGTGTGGACAATAGACAAGGTTAAATGGTCTACCTTCCTATCACTTTCATATAATACGGAGGTTTGCCTCTGGCTATATTTAATCCCATCAGAGTACCCACCTAAATTTGACCATACTTAAGTGGATTACAGTAATGGTATCACTTAAGCACTCAATTATATTTAGAAGTTGGAAATCAATTTTACAGGACTCGAAGCACTGCTTTCTTAGCACATTCCACAACCTGAGTAAATGGTCTAGTGGGAATGTGGACATGGGTGTGTGGACTGGAAACCTCATTGTCATTACTTCAGCATCTCTGTACTGACAGACTGAAATAATTGATACTGAAAGTTAGGTTCACAGGCGGACACTATGCAATCACTCTGCAGACTACTACATTGATTTAATAACAGCAGAAAAAAGGTTGCAAATCAAAGGAGTCAACCAATAACTACTCAACACATTCTTAAATATTAACACCAATTAAAAACTAAAGAATACAATTAAAAACAATTAACACCCAATTATGTCATCTATTCAATAACATTACAACATTTTCTAATTGCATTCAACATAGTATGTAAGAGTGGTACAGGATATGTACGAGGGTAGTGTGACAGCGGTGAGGTCTGCAGTGGGAGTGATGGATACGTTTAAGGTGGAGGTGGGATTACATCAAGGGTCAGCTCTGAGCCCTTTCTTATTTGCAATGGTGATGGACAGGTTGACAGATGAGATCAGACAGGGAGTCTCCGTGGACTATGATGTTTGCAGATGACGCTGTGATCTGTAGTGAGAGTAGGGAACAGGTGGAGGAGACCCTGGAGAGGTGAAGATATGCTCTAGAGAGAAGAGGAATGAAGGTCAGCAGGACTAATACAGAATATGTGTGTGTGAATGAGACTGACGATAGAGGAATGGTGAGGATGCAGGGAGTAGAGGTGGCAAAGGTGGATGAGTTTAAATACTTGGGATCAACAGTTCAGAGTAATCGTGAGTGTGGAAGAGAGGTGATGAAGAGAGTACAGGCAGGATGGAGTGGGTGGAGAAGAGTGTCAGGAGTGATTTGTGACAGATGAGTACCAGTAAGAGTGAAAGGGAAGGTCTACAAGAGGGTAGTGAGACCAGCTATGTTGTATGGGTTGGAGACAGTGGCATTGACAAAAAGGAAGGAGTCCAAGCTGGACGTGGCAGAGTTAAAGATGTTAAGATTTGCACTGGGTTTGACAAGGGTGGATAGGATTAGGAATAAGTATATTAGAGGGTCAGCCCAGGTTGGAAGGTTTGGAAACCAAGCAAGAGAGGCAATATTACATTGGTTTGGACATGTGCTGAGGAGGGATGCAGAGTATATTGGGAAAAAGATGCTAAGGATGAAGCTGCCAGGTAGCAGGAAAAGACGAAGGCCCAAGATAAGGTTTATGGATGTGGTGAGAGAGGGCATGCAGGTGGTTGGTGTAACACAGCAAGATGCAGAGGACAGGAAGAAATGGAAACAGATGCTCCGCTGTGGCGACCCCTAATGGGGGCAGCAGAAAGAAGAAGATTCAGCATTTAAACCAGCAGGTGTCAGTGTACCATACTTTACACAACAATTTACTTTTCAAATCTAAACTATTTTGTGCTCTTTCTTTCTCTAAAATAGTACCTCTTAAACAATTAAAACTTCCACCAAAGAATAAATTACAATACACTGCCAAACGGCTTTCTATTTTTACATCCCTCAAATGCTCCTGCATCCTTATTTTGAAAGCCCTTTTGCTCTCCGCATATAAAAAAAAAAAAAGTTGCACAAACATCTAAGGACATAAATGATGCCCTCTGCATAACAATAATACACATCTCTAGGTCTACATACTACATTATTAATTTTATTAAAAGTCCCTAACAAAATACTGACATTCTGAACAACACCTCGTCACTAAGGGGTTTTCATTCAGAAAAAAGGAGGTCATCGTCCCACTGTACTCATCCCTCATTAGACCCATTACATAGTACAATGCCCCATTTGGTATGTACCTCACAAGACATCTGCAGCAGCTGGAAAGGCCACAGAAATACCTCACTAAAAGAATCACAGGCCTAAAGCAGATGCCATATGCTGACGATCTAAAAAAACTCCAGCTATACTCTGTGGCATATCATCTACTCAGAGGCGATCTCTGCTTAACATACAAGGCCATGTCAAACCGTGAGCTGTTGGACATGCTCCACTTAAAGAAATCCCAGTCCTTCAGAGCCACATGCTCCAGGGATCTAAACCTTGTCATCACAATGAACAAAACATGCTTGAGAGATAAGTTCCTGAACCAGAAACTCCCCATACTCTGGAATAGACTGCCCATACATGTCAAGCAGAGCACCTCATTGGCCCTCTTCAAAAGGAACCTTGATGATTGGATGGGAGATAGGAAATTCACCCCGGGGATCATGTCAGTCGCCCTGCTAGACAGGGGTCCAGAGAAGTAAATGTTGGGGAAGAAATATCACGGGAATTGTTATGGCTAGGCTTGTATAGGCCCTAGGGCCGATAGCCTAGTACCAGCCTATGAACCTATGAATCTACCGCAAGCTGAATTCCCCAAACTCAGAGGTTCGATAGTCATCGTGTCCTTAGGTAAAGAAAAATGACTATGGAAAATCATATCCTTAATACTATGCCCTGTCTTGAGAGAAAAATGGTTTACCGAACAAAATATTAGCAAAATCCTTATTTTTAAGCAGAAAGCCCCAATAAAACCTTATACTATTTTATCAGTAAGAACACTGTATGTTGTAACAAAATAAATCTTTTTATATAAAGTTCCTAAACGCCTAAGTGGTCCACATCTACCTCTCTTACTGTAAACTGTTATAGACCATTCACCCATATATAGTCTATTTTAATGCTTTTAAAATAACTTTTTCATCATAGCCCCTCTGTTTAAACATCCCACATTTTCAATGGTTCTTTCTCCAAAATTTCACTATCATTACAACGCCTGCTTATACACAGTAACTCACTACAGGGCAATGACTTAATCAGATGTGGTGGATGGCAACTTCTGCCACCCACAAACCGGTTATCATTTTCAAATTTTCGATGCACCTTTGCAATGATCTTTCCAGTTATACAGCCTTCCAACTCCACATCTAAAAATACACTCTCTTCCCTTGTTGTACTACATGCCTGGCCAATAACCAGTGAGCAAAAGTGAAAATCAAACCCTGTACTTTGTGCCTCTGAGGTAAACACCTTAATGATTAAGCCAACCCCCAAACCACTATCTGCCTATCAATCTGTAAGCTTTGCCATATACAACTGCTACTTGATGTCAGTTTTTTTAGCCAGTATCAAAAAGTACAGTTGTGTACACTTACCATAAATGTAGATGTTCGAGTGTATTCACTGTTGCAGTCATTACATTTGGGTAATCTGCTGGCACGTTGCCCTCAGTCGGCCTGAATAACAAAGTCTTGTTTCCTGCGTCGGTTGCTGTCTCCTCTTCCATGACGTCAAGTCGTCAGGGGAATAAAACATGTAACCAACGCCATTTTATTCAGTTTTTCTTGCCCCAGATGTCAGGTGCCCCCCAAATGGGGAGCAAAAAAAAAAAAAAAAAAAAAAAAAATATATATATATATATATATATATATATATATATATATATATATATATATATATATATATATATACATATATATATATATATATATATATAAACAAACCGTAATAAATGCACTTTTAGAAACATAAACTTTACCTTCAACTAAAAGCAAATACACCACAAAGGTTTTTTGAGTATAGTGAAGGAAAGAAAAGGTACAGAAAGGGGGGATGACTGCAACAGTGAATACACTCGAACATCTACATTTATGTTAAGTGTACACAACTGTACTATGTTCTTTGTGTTTCACTGATGCAGTCATTACATTTGGGTAGAATCCCAAAGCTATGGATGGGAGGATGGAACTAAACAGCATTAGGAGTGACTATAAGGCCCTGCAGAACTGCAGTGGCAAAGCCTGCCCTGGATTTGGAGAAGAGAGGTAAATGATGACGCTTTGTGAAGGTATGAACAGAGCTCCAAGTAGCAGCTTCTAGAATGTCTTTGGTTGGGACCCCTCTGAGAAAAATTGCAGAAGTAGAGCCAGCCCTGATGGAATGTGATCTGATCCCCTTGGGCACAGGTTTACCATGGTGCAAATAGCAGAAACGAATGCAGTGGTTTATCCATTTAGAAATGGTCTGCTTTGATATAGCCTTCCCCTCTGATCCTGCAGCAAATGCTACCAGTAGTTGCTCAGACTTTCTTAGAGATTTGGTCCTATTTAAGTAGAATCTTAGTTGTCTGTGTACATCCAATGAATGCAGAATCCGCTCCCCCTTGTTCTGCGGATTTGGGTAAAAAGTTGGCAGGTGAATGGTCTGGTTAAAAGCCACACTGGATACCATCTTCGGCATAAAAGAAGGATTGGTCCTGAGGGACACACTGTCCGGGTAAAATATAATAAAAGGCTCTACTGCCATGAGAGCATGTAGTTCTGAAACCCTTCTTGCTGAAGTGACTGCCAAAAGAAAGGCTGTTTTCCAAGATAGAAGTTTTAAATCCACAGCAGCTGCTAGTTCAAAAGGAGGCAGGGTGAGGTTTTCCAGCACAAAATTGAGGAGTTGGGGCTCTTCTGGGAGGCCTTAAATTTTTGGCCCCTCTAAGATACTGTTTAAGCAGTGAATGAGAAAAGAGGGAAGGCTCTGTGTTGTAATGAGCCGAGATGGCAGAGGCATGGATTTTTATTGAAGAAAAAGATAGGCCCTTGTCAAGCATCTCAGTCAAATATTGTAAAATCTGAGGAATATTGGGCTTTACTGTGTCTTTGTTCCAAGCACGAAATCTCTTCCATTTGTCAGCATAAGTTTTTCTAGTACTAGGCCTTCTGGCTTCCAAAATGACATCCATCACAGATTTACTGAGAGGTGTTGTTTGAATAATTAGTTGATTAGCCATGCTGCAAGATTCAGAGTTTGGAGCTGTGTGTGCAGAATTTGATAGTTCTGCTGAGACAGTAGATGAGGTATTTGAGGCAAGTACCATGGAGGAAGGTGAGACATATTCCCTAGAAGTGGGTATCAGTGCTGGGGAGGCCAGTCCGGAGCAATTAGGATCATTTTTGTTTTTTCCTGTCTGACTTTTAGTAAGACCTTCGAGAGTAGAGGCAGAGGGAGAAAGGCATAGACTGATAGGTTTTTCCAGCTGAAGGATACAGCATCCACTTTACATGCTTTTTTGTGATGAGTTCTTGTGCAGAATTTGTCCAACTGATAATTTTGGGGAGAGGCAAATAGATCTATGTCTGGGCTCCCCCATTTCTGTGTTAACATGCTGAAGATTTGTGGATCCAGTTTCCATTTGTGAGGGTCCATAAGATTTCTGCTTAGGTCATCTGCCAGAGTATTTTGCTTTCCTGGCAGGAATTGAGCTTGAAGATGTATTTGGTAAGTCAAGGCTGTGTTCCACAAAGCCATGTCTAGTCTGCAAAGGGGTAGGAATGTGTACCCCCCTGCTTGTTTATGTACCACATAACTGTGGTGTTGTCCATCTTTATCAGTAGTTGTCCTGGATGAAGTAAGTAAGTAAGTCCTTGCAGGCTGTCAGAGCATTCTGAACAGCTACCATCTCTTTCTGGTTGATATGCAGATGCATTTGGTTTGGGCTCCATTTGCCCTGAATGCATTTCCCTGCCAGGTGGGCCCCCCAAGCATGGTCTGATGTGTCTGTAGTTAGGGTTTGGGTGGCAGGGGGCAGAGTGAATGACAGTCCCTTGTTTTGGTGACATGTCTCTGCCCACCAAAGAAACTCTTGTTGTAGGCAGGGAATGGAGGAAGCATGGTTTCCAGGCTGTGACAATGTTGACTACATAAACTTTTTAGGTACCACTGAAGTTTCCTCATATGCAGTCTCGCATATGGAATTAGTAGAATGCAAGATGCCATGTATCCCAAAGCCTGCAGCATTTGTCTTGCAGATAACTGGTTTTTTTTGCCATTTGTTTGAAGTATGTTGTCAGTTGCCTTTGTTTGTCTGGCGTGAGGTAAGCCATCTGGCAGTTGTATTCAAGCTTGCACCCAGGAATGTAATTATCTGACAGGGTACCAGTTGTGATTTCTTTTCGTTTATGGTGTACCCTAGGCATGCTAGAAGCCTTTTAACAAACGCCAGATGTTGAAGAAGAGTGTCCTTGTCCTCTGCTTGAATGAGACAATCATCCAGATAAGGATAAATTTGAATGCTTCTTTGTCTGCAGAATGCAATTACTGGTGCCAGGCACTTTGGTAAGACCCTGGACGCAGTAGATAAGCCAAAGGGCAGTGCAGAGAATTGGTATTGCAAAAAAAGTACAGTTTTGTACCTACCATAAATGTAGATGTCCGAACAGGATAGCATCTGCAGTCATAACAAATGGGTTGTCCTGTCGTCAGGCAGCCCTTCGGTCGGCCGGATTCCAAAGTCTGGGTCCGGCTTCGGCTGATGTCGCACTTCACCCGTCATCTCTGCTGGTCTTCGGGTATAAAGGCATCAGCCGACGCCATTTTCCTCAGTGTTTCTTGCCCCAGATGCCAGTTGCCCTCTTGGAAAGCTAAATTTTGGATAAATGCCAATGTTTCCAAAATAGTAGAAGGCAAACACAAAAAATAAGCATGTATGTACATATATACAAACAAATACACCATAAGAGACTCCCCCCCAGCTAGCTATTAGGAGGGTACATACCCTAGGAGTACCACAGAGGGAAGGAGGGTGGGTAATCCTGACTGCAGATGCTATCCTGTTCGGACATCTACATTTATGGTAGGTACAAAACTGTACTATGTCCTTCAAGGATGCATCTGCAGTCATAACAAATGGGTAGAATACCATAGCCAAACTAGGGAGGAGGAAGAAGAATTATGGTGTAGTTAGGATCCCTTGCAATACAGCAGTGGCAAACCCTGCTCGGGATCTAGAGTATAGAGGTAAATTGTAATGCTTGGCAAATGTATGCACGGAGGTCTAAGTAGCCGCCTCAATAATGTCCTTGGTTGCCACTCCTCGTAAGAAAGCTGTGGTAGTGGCTGTAGCCCTTGTAGAATGAGGTCTTATGTTCTGTGGAATTGATTTTCCATGGTAGGAGTAACAGAATCTTATGCAATTTCCTATCCATTTGGAGATTGTCTGTTTGGAAATTGCTTTTCCTTCCCTTCCTGTTGCATAGGCTACTAAAAGCTGGTCAGTTTTTCTGTTACTTTTGGTTCTGTCCAGGTAGTAGCGTAACTGTCTATGTACATCCAAGGTATGCAGAAGTCTTTCCCCCCTGTTCTGTGGATTGGGAAAGAAGGTAGGTAGGTGGATTGCCTGGTTTAAAGACACTCTGGATACCACCTTAGGCATAAATGTAGGATTAGTTCTCATGGACACTCTATCTTGATGGAAGATTAGGAAGGGCTGTACTGCCATTAAGGCCTGTAGTTCCGAAACCCTCCTTGCTGAAGTAATTGCCAGTAGGAAAGCAGTTTTCCATGATAGGTGTTGAAGATCTGCTGTTGCTGCTGGTTCAAATGGAGGAAGTGTCAATTTTTCTAGCACAAAGTTCAAGTCCCATGCTGGTAATGGTGGTTTCCTAGGAGGTTTTACATTCTTGATCCCTCTGAGGAACTGCCTGAGTAGAGGATGCGAAAAGACAGGTTGATCGAGGCTGTATTCTGCGGAAATAGCTGATGCATGTATCTTGATGGAGGAATAGGACAGGCCTGTATGTAGAAGCTCTGCCAAGTACTCCAGGATGTTAGCAATATCTATGTTCGACACATCTTTTCCTCTTTCAGTACTCCAAATGATAAACCTTTTCCATTTTCCTGCATAGTTCCTTCTTGTTGAAGGTCTGCGGGCTTCAAGGATAATGTCTTTAACCCTTTGGGATAAGTCTGGGTTAGTTGCTGTTATGTGATGTTCCAGGCAGTCAGTTGCAAGGTTTTTAGGTTTGGGTGCATGATGTTGTAATTGTTCTGCGTTAACATCAAAGGCATCAGGGGTATTGACCACATTCTCTCCTGAGACATGCTCCTCAGCAATGGATACCAGTGTTGTCTTGGCCAATTCGGAGCTATCAGAATTATCCTTGGACGTTCCTCTTTGATTTTCAGTAGTACCTTGTACATCAAAGGAAGAGGTGGGAATGCATATGCTGTCAGGCCTTTCCAACTGAAGGATAGAGAGTCCACCTTCCATGCAAGTGGGTGGTATGTCCTTGAGCTGGTGATTGAGTGGGGATGCGAATAGGTCTATTTGTGGCATTCCCCATTTCTTTGTGATGGCCTTGAAGGTGTCGGTGTAGCATCCATTCGTGAGCATCCGAGGTGGTTCTGCTTAACATGTCTGCTAGGGTGTTTTCTTTTCCCGGCACAAATATTGCCTGTAACTGGATGTTGTAGCTCAGAGCCATATTCCAAAGGTCCAGAGTCATTCTGCATAGGGGGTATGAATGAGTGCCTCCCTGTTTGTTGATGTACCACATGACTGTGGTGTTGTCTGTCCTTATCATTAAATGGCCTTCTTTGAGGAATGGTCTGAATTTCTGGATTGCTAGTTTTACTGCCAGCATTTCTTTTTGGTTTATGTGCAGGTGCAGCTGGTCTGGAGTCCACAATCCTTGTATGCATTTGTCCAACATGTGCGTCCCCCAGCCTAGGTCTGAGGCATCCGTTGTGATGGTTTGGTTTGCTTGAAAGTTGTGGAAGGGCAAGCCTGGGTTTGACTGGCATGCTTGAGCCCACCATAGGAACTCTTGTTTCAGGCATGGGATTAGTGGGATTTCGGTTTCTAAGCTGTGCCTGTGTTGAGACCATAAATTCTTTAGGTACCACTGTAGCTTTCTCATATGCAGTCTGGCATGGGGGACCAGGATTATGCATGATGCCATGAAGCCCAAGGCCTGCAGTACTTTTCTTGCTGTTAGTTTGTTCTGCTTTGTTAATGCCAAGAAGTAAAGAGGAGTTGTTCTTGTTTTCTGCAGTTAGGAATGCCATTTGTTTTACTGTGTCCAATTCACCCAAGAATGTTCTTGTCTGGGATGGTATCAGTCTTGACTTTTTTAAATTGACTGTGTATCCCAGGGCTTGTAGTAAGCAAATGACTCTTTGTAAATCTGTTGTCAACTTGCTTTTTTTGTCCGCTTGTAACAGGCAGTCGTCCAGGTATGGATAAATTTGGATTCCCTGTAGCCTGCAATGAGCGATTACTGATGCCAGGCATTTTGTGAATACTCTGGGCGCAGTAGATAAGCCAAAGAGCAATGCTGAGAATTGATAATGCTCTGATCCTGCAAGAAATCTGAGGTATCTTCTGCAATTTGGTCGTATAGGGACGTGCAGGTATGCCTCCTTGAGATCTAGAGTTACCAGCCAACACTCCTTGCCCAGCATGGGAAGAAGTTGCTGTAGGGTCAGCATTTTGAATTTTGGGACAATGATGTATGTGTTTAAGACGGACAGGTCGAGAATAGGTCTCCAACTTTTCTCTTTTCTTGGTACTAGGAAGAGTCTGGAGTAGAATCCTTTGCCCTGTTCTGTTATTGGTACTCTTTCCACAGCTCTCATCTTTGTTAATTGAGCTATCTGCTTTAGAGCTTCTGCTTTTTGATTTGGAGGTAGGTTTGGCATTCCTCTTTTTACTGGTAAGGTGTGGAAGTGGAACCTGTAGCCTTGGTCTATGGTTTGCAAAATCCACTTGTCTTATAGTGCCAATTTTTCGAAAATAAGGCTAACTTTCCGCCTAAAGGGGCTGCTATTTGCTCCCTGGTAGGCGGTGTCAGAGCCAAGTCACTGTGATTGTCCTGTTGCAGTGGCAGTGGTTGTGTCTGTGCCTCGCTGGTTATTGCCTTGCCACTGGCGTCCTCTGTAGGCACCTCCTCTGGATTGATTTCTGCCCCTAGAGCGTCTATTCCTGCCTCTTTGAGATTTTGAGGAGTCTGGAAAGGACCAATTTTTGGCAGGCCAGTTCCTGCTAAACCTTGGGGGCTGAACCTGTAAGAAATCCTTAACTGTTTGTACAGATTTTGCCTTCTCTTCCATTTTCTTCATTACTTGCTGAGCAAGGGTACCAAATAGACTGGCCTTATCCATAGGAGCATCTAACAGCTTTGCTTTAACATGATCCGGCAAGACCTGTTCTTTCAACCATGCATGCCTTCTTATCACTGTGCCAGTCATGGCTGATCTAAATGAAGCCTCCAGTGCATCATAGCCACATTTTAAAGAATGGTTACTAACTTGCTGAATGTTATTCACCATTTCTAAAACATATTTCTTATCTAAGGAGTCATCAGAGGACAGCTTCTTAGTTAACTGATCAAGCATAAACTCTTGGTATTGGATCATATGAAACTGACAGTTTAAAGCTCTAGCTGAGAGAGTAGCAGAGGTGTAAACTTTTTTACCCCATCTCTCTAAGGACCTGGATTCCCTTTCAGAAGGAAGAGGGTTTTTTGCTGAGGTCGAAGCTACTGCCTTAGGCCCCTGGGATATAGTCTCAGGATCTGCAAGTGGGGCCTTGTATAGGTGGTGATGAGTGTCTGGCACCCTGTAAAATCTATCTGGTTTGGCAGGGGCTGGAGGTAAAGTATCAGGAGCAGTGCAAACATCATTAAATGCATCATCCACAACAGGCAGAAAGTACAGTTTTGTACCTACCATAAATGTAGATGTTCGAGGATCCACATTGCTGCAGTCCTAACTATTGGGTAGTCCGCTGTCCAGTCGGCCCGAATACCAAAGTATATGGCTGACGTCGGTCAGGGCGCATTAGACTGACGTCAGTACGTCAGGGTACTAATGCGCATGACCGACGTCATATCCTCAGTCTTTTCTTGCCCCAGATGTCAGAAGACCCTGAAAAGATAAGGCCAAAAACCAAAAACTCCCAACATACCTGCACCAAAATATATATATATATATATACAAAATATACAAAATTAGCAGAATATAACCTCACCTACACAACCACCCCTAAACACAGAGGGGAAGGAGGGAGGGTAAATTGGACTGCAGCAATGTGGATCCTCGAACATCTACATTTATGGTAGGTACAAAACTGTACTATGTTCTTCATTCCACATTGCTGCAGTCCTAACTATTGGGTAGAATCCCAAAGCAGAGGTAAGGGAGGCTGGCAAATCATAAGGAAGCAGGAACTGACAACATGCCCTGCAAAATAGCTGTGGCAAAACCAGCCCTAGACTTAGAGTAGAGAGGAAGGTGATAATGCTTAGAGAAAGTATGCACTGAACTCCAAGTAGCTGCCTCCAAAATATCCTTAGTTGCCACCCCCCTCAGAAATGCTGTTGAAGTGGCAGTAGCCCTAGTGGAATGAGGCCTAATCCCAGCTGGAATCTCCTTGCCATGATGGGAATAACAAAAGGTAATGCAACACCCAATCCATCTAGAAATAGTTTGTTTTGACACAGGCTTGCCCTGAGAACTCAAAGCAAAAGAAACAAACAACTGCTGAGACTGCCTAAAATCCTTAGTCCTGC